>NW_027186296.1:107787365-107843272 GCF_028583685.1 Petaurus breviceps papuanus
GATAGATAGATAGATAGATAGATAGATAGATAGATAGATAGATAGATCGATCATCCACCTGGAAGTAAGAGAGCCTCATATGGCACAATGAGCTTGAGAAGTCACATGCTGACATATATGTAACAAGGGTGTAGTATCAGAAGTTATGCCTCAACTCTAGCCTTGGATTTAGTTGTGTAGGCTTAGTTTTACATGTGAACCAGAAACTGGAGGATAGAGTAGGAAGAAGCTAAGTGTCTCTCTCCCAAACTTGAAGCTTTCCTGGCCTCCAACCTCTGATCAAACAGAAAATTGGAAGCTGACATGTCCTTGGAGCTAGAAGTAGCAGAGACAGGGGAAGAGCATGATGGGAACCACTCTGGGATTTGGATTTGAGACATAATCACATTCATGACTCTATACCCAAAACAGCAATTTAGAAAAGAAGGCTGAGGTTAGGACTGCACTGATTATTGAGATGAAACCTTAGTACAGTGATCATGGACTTTGAACTGGATCTAACCAATATCATTTCTTATGACCTCGATGCAATTCCCATGGGAAAAGTAGGGCAGCTGCCCTAGGGCATCCTGGAAGCAGGGCACCAGGACCCAGTTGGCTTGTTAAAGCTTCACCATTCTTTCTAGGTCTTTAATTAGCATTAAAGTCATTCAGTACTTCTGGTGCCCTGTGCCTCAAATGGAAAGGAAATCCTTCAGATACAGAGAATTTTAATTACTCCAGTGTTAATGACTAAGGGGATTCTTTTCTAGCCCTTGCTCCTACTCTAGATAAAAACAACCACCTGCTTAGTTATGAATTCTTTAACATCTCTGAATTTTGGTTTTCTCACCCATAAAATAGAAATAATAATTTCTGCCCTGTCTATTTCCTAGGCTTGCTGTGAGTCTCTAAAGAGATGATAGATATTGCTTTGAAAACTGAGAAGTGCAATATGAATATAATAATATGTATTTCTACTCAACTATGAGCTTCATGAGGGCAGCCTAATGGCCCCATGCATCTCCCCCAGCACCGTTCTTTGTAAAGAGTAGGGTATTTAAATGTTTCCTGCACTGAGCGGCCATTGAGAACTAAGAAAATTGGCATTTAACTGATAGCTAAAGAGATGAAAAAACAGAAGGGGCCATTATAGTTACTATTCATAAGCACCACCATGACAATGGGGATGTTTGATCATAAGATATTATAGAGAAAGTGCTTTACAAATCTTAAAGCATTATATATATAAAGATATGTGCATACATGTATATATGTACACATACACACAGATAAAACATATATGTTAACTATTCTATTATTATTGTCTTTTGTTATACCTTTATCTAAGAAACTTCTAGCTGTCTATTAGAATCATTTTGATAACCTTAGATTAAAAAGACATTGCTCAACAGGTTTTCTATTTGCTGCTTAATGTCAAAGATTTTTGTGTATGGATGTGTATGTGCCCGTGCACATGTGTGTGCTTGTATAGGTGTGTATACACATAACTAAGTTCACATACGTATATGTATATACACACATGTATGTATATACACATATACACACATATGTTTATATATGTATTACATTACATTTAGTGTATGTGAGGCAACTAGACATAGTGGATGGGATTACAGTCAAAAAGATCTGGGATTAAATCCAGCCTCTGACAGTTTCTATCTGTGTGACCCTGGCAAGTCATTTATCATCTACATGGCACAGGTAACTCCTTGGATCTTATCTAAGCCATAGACAGATTGTGATCTGTGTTGGTGGAGAGTGTTCCAGTGTAATATGTGTCCTGAATTATACCAGGGTTTCCAAAACTGATAAAACAGTAGATCTTTCCCCATTTTTTAAAACCAGGCCTGTGATTTCATCAATGTAGGGAGTTCTTAGGGAGAAACTTCCTCTTCCAATACAGAATTATGTAACCTTTCCTGCAACTCATAGTCTTAGAGCATTTCCCATGTGGTTCAGTGACATACCTGGGGTCATACACCCAGCATGTGTCAGAGGCAGGGAGAGTCAACCAACTCTTAAGGCCCTTTGCAATGCCTCCTACATCCTTCACGTATTCAGTATAGATGTGTTGCTACATTTAATGTAATTTAACTATCAACAGATTAAACATCTCAGTTCTGGGTGGGGGGGGGAGGGTTGATACAGCACCACTTTCATGAAGAGAACAGAACTTGGAAAGTTGGGCGTCTTCTTAAGGTTTTTGATCACTGCTGATTCTACCCTTTCCCCTCCACACTCTACGATGAGACTGGGGGACGTCACAGAAGCCATCTGGTAATTTTTCATGTTTCTTAAGCCCCAAGCTAGAATCTATAATGAAGAAAAAGAAGAGGAAATTTGTTAAGGGAATGAAGGAAAGTCAGCATGCCAAGCATGATATTCAAAAGGAAAAAGCAATCCAAGAATGAGTTATTTATAAACTAGGAATTCTTGAGGCCTGATTTCCGCTTAGATATCTTTGAAATGTCTATGAAAATATTTTAAGAAATAAAAGGACAGAGGATATGTAGAATAAATGACCCTCCCCCCCTCCAAAAAAAATCCTGTGCTTTCTGTTTAAGGAAGGACATTTTCCTTGGACTTTAAGGGACAGCTTGGGGTAATAGAAAGAACACTTGATCTAGTAGTCAGAAGACATTGATTCCAGCCTTAGCTAGATGTCACTAGGCAAGCCACTTCCCCTCTCTGTATCTCAATTTCCTCCTGAGGCAATCAGTTGGATTAGATGTTTTCTAAGGGCTTTCCTAATTCTAAATTCTTTGATCCCATGAATCACAGTTAAATGAGTTGATCATTGAGACGGGTCCTGGAATAGTGGTTAGAGCTGCTTGGACCAGGGCAGAGGATTGTTAGCCCCTGGAAAGTATGTCAGAAGGGTTCACTTCAAGTCACTTGATTAGGCAAATACACCAGCACATAATGACTTTTAGGGCCTACAGTGCCATTGCTACTGTGATATTCCTATAAGTTTTCTTCCCATTCCTTCTATTTTCCTAGTATTTCTCAGCTTTTCCTATTTTCCCACTATCCTTTGGGACTGTTCAGTATACTCTATGTCTGTGAGAAAATTTCTGGGCAGGCCTAGCTACTCAGGCTACTAGCTACAGGGCTAGCCCTGTAGATGATTCTATTCACAGGTTACCTACAATACCCAGAAAACTGCTCACTCCCTAACCATATGACACTCTATACAGAACTGACATGTAATGGAACATTCTTTTCTCCAGTGCTTTGATGGATCCTTAACATCTATTGATAAGGGTCCCCTTACCTCTTCTTACCCCATCCCTCCCCAGTACAAATTACCACTTCTCAATGCCTTCCCATTTTGCACAGGTTTTGTCAAAGGTTTTCCTTAAGTCAGAAATCCATGTATTGAATCCTGGAAGAGACCTTAGAAGTCATTTAATCCAACCCTCTCACTTTACATTAGAAGAAACCAAAGCCAGAGAGAAGTCAAGTAATTTGCTCAAGTTCACACAGTTGGGCAGAGCTGGAACTCCAATAAGGCTTCTCAATTATTAGCTCATTTCACTTTCCATGGCACCATGCTGTCTCCAATTCTCTGTAGAGAATCTGTCCAAGGTGCTGGAAGCTTCCTCTAGTCTTTCTGACAAGTGTCCTTCTGTTAGTACTTACTCTTGACATGCGACTGATCCAGCTCTTTTTCACATGAGGTGTAGTGGACAGAGAGCCAGTCTTGAAGACAGGAAGACCTGGACTTGAGTCCTTCCTCTAAAGCATATTTTCTATGTGACCTTGGTCAAATAATTTAATCTCTTAGTGGTTCTAGACAACTTTCTAAAAAAGCAGGTATCCACCTGCCTTAGTAGAGGGGATTTCCTCACCTGGTTGTTCCCTGTACCAAAGAAATAGAAGATCTAATCCCTATCCCCTTCCCAGGAGAACTATTCCCCCTCATCCCCAGTAAACATATTCTTTTGATTTACTCAACTCAGTGAGAAGAGAGAAGTACCTCAATAGCAGTGAGTTGAACCACAGGCCTAATTCCTTGAGGAACCATGTAGAGGTTTGGGGCCCTCTGGGATGGGAGAATTGGAAGATTGGAGCCATCCTGGTAAAGCAAACATGGTGATATCATCATGGTCCTTCATTTCAAATAAGGCATTCCAGGGTACATGAACAAGTGTTTTCACCCAACCACCTTGAAAAGAGTGAGCAGGAAACTGACAGATTACCTTATCCCTGAGAATAAGCTCAGCAGTTACAAGTACATCTCCACAGGCTTTGTCTCCATTTATAACTGGTTGCCAGAGAAGTTTAGGGGTGATGTCTACTTCTGGATTAAGCTTGACCACTGGGGAGCAAAAACTTCGACCTAAAAATTCATCCTTGCCCTGAGAAAACAAACAACCCCTAAATTAAAGACCTAAAAGTATTTCAAATTCCCCCCTTCTCAACCATTAGGGAAATTCCAGTTGACCTACCACTTGGTCATTGTCAAAGAGTTCAATTACAACTTTGGGTGGGTTTTGTATTATTGTTTGCGGATCTCCAAAAATTTCAACTTCATCAAATATAATAGTTTGGTCCCATGTTGGATTCAGCGTTGAGTGTATGATTTCAGTTGTTTTACTCCGATGGAGGAATGAAACGTGAGCATAGGGATCTAAAAATAAATAAACAGGCTCAATGAGCCAAATGAATAAATGGGCCAAAGATCCAAATCCCTGAAGTCCAACCCTTCTGTATATTTTTCTACCCACTAAAAAGTATCACAGATGACAAAGTCAAAGGTGTTCTATTCTTGAGTGTTGTTTTAACAGAGGATGCAAAAGTGGGAGAGATCTTATTTTATATACAGGTTTTTTTGGAGGGTGGAAGGCAAGGCAATTGAGGTTAAGTGACTTGCCTAAGGTCCCATAGCTAGTTAAGTGTCAAGTGGCTGAGGCTGGATTTGAATTCAGGTCCTCCTGACTTCAGGGACGGTGCTCTATTCACCTAGCTACCCCCGAGATCTTGTTATCTTAAAGGTGATCATTGCAAGAATCATGTAATGTGAGTGTGTGAGTGTGATGACAGGTTGGGTGGGGAAGTTGCATGCTCCCTAGGAGGTCTGTTGGTGAGGGGTTTTGTCTTTTTAACACATGTATCTTTGAATGAGAGACAGCATGACATATAAGGTAATAAACTGCCTTTGGAGCGGGAAATGTTTAGGTTGAGTTAATCAAATTTATCTCTCCCTATGCTATCACTTCTTTCTTATTACCAAGTAACAAGCATTTTTTTTACACCTAATTGTTCCTCTTACTGCCCTGCCTGTTGGACAAATTAAAAAATATATACACATATACAGCAATGAAAAACAAATTCCTTAAGGTAAACCTACTACCAAAAGCCAATACTGCATACAACAGGAACCACAGGATTGTTGATTTAAAGCTGGAAGGACCTTAGAAATGATCATGGCCTTGATTCTATATATGAACCAAACAGAGATCCAGAACTTGAGAGTCAGGATTTGATCCTGGTTCTTTGCCTCCAAGTTCAGTGCTCTTTGCATTATCTCATATTGCATATGCTTTTATAGTAATTCAAGGAGAAGCATATCAATCACACTAATAAAAAGCTTTCTTTCATCCTTGAGCATGGTGAAGTGGAAAAAGCTCTGAACTCACAATCACTGAACCTGAGTTCAAATCCTGGTCCTTCTACTTCTTACCTATGTGACCTCAGGCAAGTCATTTAAAAAATTCTCTGGGTCTCAGTATCTGAGCCTTGAATTAGGTGACATCTGAAGTCCTTCCCAGATCTAAATCTATAATCCTAATATCCCAAACTGAAAATAGCCACTGTAATCCTTAGTATGAGCACAAAGCAGAAGCAAACATTCTCTTCTGGACCTGTCAGTGTGTTGGGTATTTTCCAGAGATCTACCTCTGACTTTCATTAAGGAGGTACCCTCTGGTGGAAACATACGGAAATGTTTTCTAGCATCTTTGTTCTAGAGTAGGTAGAGCAAATGGAGACACACGCGCGCGCGCACACACGCACACACCCCCACACACCCAGGCAAGAACGCAACCCTCAAAGAAAGTACTATTGGGACTAAAATGTCTGGAAATGTGTCCATTTCCTTGAAATGCTTCATTTGTTTTGTGTAAGTATCAGAGAACAGTAAGAGGATTGTAAGAAAGGACTGATGGAAGTTTCTCCATTCTCGAATCTTCTTTCTTACTTGTTGGAAAGAAATCTGGATCCCCAGTTCTCTGAAATACCTCCAGATGGCACCCTAACACCGTGCATCCTTGACCACAGAGCCTTCTTCCCAAGAAACTTTTTTAGAAACTACCAAATAGGGAGAATACTGTCAGTTTATTATATCATTTCAGGATGTTGATTAACTTTTTTTTATTACCTGAAAAACTATCTTTATCTAAAGCCATAAGATTTCTGGCCTGATAGATGTAGCAGCGAAGGTGATAACTGTATACTCCTAAAAAAAAAAGGCAAAATTAATTTACAAGAAATATGGTAAATTTCCTTTGGTCACACACACACACCAGGTCAGATAAAAGTTAGCTTTTTTTTTTTTTTTTTTTTACAAAAAGGAATATACTTGTTTTAAAATATTGCATTTAACTTTTTAAATCCAGTTAAAATTTATTTAAAACCAAATGCACTTCTTTATGGAATTAAAGTAAAAGTCAGATTGAAGCACTGAGATTATCTATCCTGCTTTAGATGATTTTAAGAACATTCTTATAATGACAGCTAAAGAGTCTAATATTGAATGCTAGAAACTCACTGTCAAAGTCACAGGAAACAATCGGAGTGTTTGCACCAAACACAGTTGTTGCACTGTACTTATGTTTTTCCATGCTCTTCTCATCTCCATCTTCAGTAGTGTCTGCTCCCTGGGACAAAATGCAAAAAGTAAACCAACCACACTTTAAATAATGGGAAAAAAAAATTCTTTCTTGGAAAACTGGATTTTAGTAAGGATTTCTTCCTAAAAGAAAGGGACTTCTAATTGATTGGAGAATAGCTAAATAAAAATAAATTTAAGCACATGAAAAATATAATGGCCTATTACTATGCTATAAGAAACAACATATACACAATGCATACTGGAGAAGGATGAGAAGATTTATATGAACTGATACAGAATGAAACAAACAAAACCACATAAACAATATACACAGTGACTACAACAATGTGAGAAGAAAAAATTACAACATCAACAAAAGTAAACTGTGTCGTACAATTATAACAGCCAGAAACATAGCCCTGGAGAAGAGATGAGGAGAATGTTCTCCCCTCTTAATTTGCAAAATTAAGAGATTAGAGTGTGGAATATATGGAGCATATAGAGTATTGTCACAACAATGTTTTGAGTAGTTTTGCTGAAATTTTTTTCCTCTTTTTTGTTCTTTGTTATTTGGAATGATCCTCTGGGATTAGAAAGGAGGAAATATATTTGGAAGTGAAGGTGATAGAAAAAATAAAATAAATCAATGACATCTTAAAAACCCAAAGTAATTAGTAATTAGCAAGTTATCAAAAAAATATTAAAGGGGCCTCCATCATGTTTCCACTGTATGTAGCAAATGCTCCCATTTTCATGCAGTGAAAATCAAGGAAGCTACTAAAAACTCTTAAGTTATCAAAGGAATGACCTTAATCTTCTCTGTCACACAGCTGGATGAAACTTTGGACATAGAACTCTTTCTTGAGTGGAAGTCAGCCCTGTTTGAGTGAGCACCAAGAAACTAAGTTGTGGGTGCTAAATTCTGAGCAGGGAGTATGTGTTGGCAAGGTTGGCAATAGATTTAACTGTCATTTCAAATCATTCAATAAGTTCTTATCTTGGAGGACAAGAGGATGCAAGGAAATCAATGTATATTTCTGTTTTAAAACTGCTTATTTCTATTTAAATGACTTCAAAAGGAGGTTCTTGGGGGTTGGGAAAGAGAAGTCAATCTGCTAGGAACAAGGTTTGTGGTGAGGTAGAAGAATGCTTGAGTCATTACTAGGGAATCTGCAGTATTTAATTCAAATTAGCCCCTGAGAAAAGAATCCCATTCAAAAAATTCCAACAGGATGTCACTCAGTCTCCAGGGCCAGCCCTTTCTTTTTTTGGAAAACTTCATTTTTAGGGAGTTTTTTTTTTCCTTATGTAGCCTTGTCTCAGAGTCAGGGGCTGCTGGGAAATGTAGTATTTCCTAGCTGGAAGGAAAGACTGAAGGATCATGAAAAGCAGGAGCTGGATGAGATGGGGGAAATTGGGGTAATTTTTAGTCCTGGGAGAGAGGAGGGTGAGCAGTGGGGAGCAGAGGCAAACAGTGGGGTAGCAAAGGGAGAGTCAATTGCAAGTGAAGGGCATTGCTACCCTACATTGACTATAATCATAAGAAGTTGGGGCCTTGCCTGGCTCAAAGATCCACTCAAGGAATTATCCAACTGGAGAGAGAATGCCATTTGCCTGAATGTGCTTACTTCATCTAATTGCTATGATCTCATGAATCTATCATTAATTACTTCCTCTTCCTCCTCCCTGCTTCATCACTGCCTGGTAGACTGGCAATGCTTACTGTTTGGAGTTTCCTGTTCTTTTGAAATCTTGTTTGTTTCTACTTTTATAATGGGTTTTGTCTCCATATGAAGATAAGCTAACTTTTATTATATTATGAGCAATTGTTTGCTATAAAGGAGTGGGGAAGAAGCAGAAACAGGAAAAGAGACAAAAGTGAACGCCTGTGATCACCTGCTCTGGACTTTAAAGAGAAAAATCATGAGCCTATATTAAGCTCTGGTGGCATAAAGCACAGATTCACTTTTATCAGATCTAAATTTCTCTTCCTGACCATTTCCATAGCAGGCGATCTCTGAACCTGAAACCTTGCAGTCTACTAGGTGACTTTCTCACCTTATCATGACTGGATTCAGGCTATCATGACCCTTGTCAGAAATGTCCAAACCACACTACTATTTAAGTACTCTCACCATCCGCTTCCAACTCTAATGGATTGTATTATTCTGTTAGAATGTAAACTCTTTGAGGGAAAAGACTGTCTTGCTTTCTTGTCTCTTCATTCCCATCGTTAAGTACAGTGTTGGGTATGTAGTAAGTACTTAATAAATGTTTTTTTCATTCAATTGTTCATTCTTTCAAATTTGGCTCTTTCTGGCTTCTATCCATTGTTTTTCTTTCTTTCCTCTGGGGCCAAGGAAACTATGTTTATTTCCTCTTCCACAGGACAATTCTTCAAATCCTTTAAGATACTTAACAGGTTCCCTCAAATCTTCTCTTCTTTTGGTTAAACATGACCTTCAGCTGATCTGCATAAAGTGTGCCTTTCAGAGTGCTGGTCTATCCCCTTCTAGAAGATCTTCAGTTTATCAATGTCCTTCCTAATATATGGAAAGTATGGAGGGGCTGCTACATGCACTGATGAAGTGGTCACCCACAAAGAAGAGACTATGGACTCGTGGAAGAATTGCTGTACTTACAAGGGCGCCTTCAAGTTTAAAGATAGCAGCTGCACCATGTGTTTCAGAAGTAGTCATCTTCCTTCTCCATCGTCTCCGACGAAAGGTATCTGAACTGCGTTGTTTCCAGTGAAATTTCCAGCCAATTAGAGAGGCATATTCCCATCCTTCTTTATCTTCTAGTGCTGCCAATCCCTAAAATAGAGGGAAGAATAATTTCATTTCTTCATAGGGCTTTCTATATATGATTTGCTCTTTTTCTTACTGATTCTCTGCAAGGCAAGAGAAAGTATTTGCAAATGGGCAAAGAGGACATTTAGTTGCCCAAGGTCATATAGATAATTAGTAGGAGAACAGGACATATCACTTACTCTATTTTTCTATATATAAACACACACACACACACACACACACACACACCAAAAACCCAAACAATTCTTTGGGGCAGCTAGGTGGCACAGTGAATGAAGGACAGGCCCTAGCATCAGGAGGACCACAGTTCAAATCTGACCTCAGATACTGTAATGGGAATGCAAATTTGGAAGATCTTCCCTGCCCCTAGGCTAAAGTGCACCAGAAGCCTGGGGAGGGAGGCTTGTTTTTCAGTAGATACTTTTTGATTGGCCAGTGGGTCAATAAGGTTGTTACATTCTCTGAGCCAGGAGAAGGCTATATAAGCCCTGATGTGTAGCTTTGTTTTGGGACTCACTTTGAGAAGTGTTCTGTGATTTGATCTGAATTCTGGGAAGCCGTTGTTGAGAGTCCTCCGGCTTTGAAAAACCCAGATGTGGAAACCCAGATGTTGACCGGGTATGGATGTAATGGTTGGACAGTTTGGAAAGCTGTCTACTTGATCTGTTAATGTCTTGATAATTCTGCCTGTATGCTTTGAAGTTCGGGGTGCCGACTTTTCCCCTGAACAAGGTAAACGATATATGTCTGACTGATTAAAGTAAGCTTGTCAACCCATTTTGAGTTGCTTTCCTTTATCAAAGCAGATCCAAGAACCTGTATGGGCGGCAAACCCTGAGGACGCTTGGGGTGCTTGCTGCTACAGATACTTGACACATTTATTAGCTGTGTGACCTTAGGCAAGTCACTTAACCCCAGTTGCCTTGCCTTATCCCTCCAAAAACAAAACAAAACAAAAAAACCCAATTCTTTCTAGACTGTTTTATTTAAATATATTACTAGTATGACCAACTTAGTGTATAATAAAATTAAGTAAGTTATATTTTATGATCTCAAATAAAACCTAATGCTAGGGTTTTTTTTTTTCAAAGCAATCAGGGTTAAGTGACTTGCTCAAGGTTACACAGCCAGTTATTTCTGGGTGTGGTGCTAAGTATCTGTGCCCAGATTTGATCCCTAGGTCATCCCGACAATGGAGCCGGTGCTCTTACTCACTGTGCTACTCAGCCACCCCTCTATGGGTTTTTTTTTTTAAATCTTTATCACCTATTCAAACACAATCCAAATTAGGTACAATCCACAGGCCCATTTTGGCCTCTTGTAGTCCTCTGTATTTTGTGGTGTTGACATTAGAATTTAAATATTATACAAAGTCAAAAGAAGAAAGAGAAGGGGATTTCAAAACTGGAAGAGACCTTAGTGATTATTCAAGTACAATCCCCTCATTTTACAGATGAAATAAAAAGATGAACTGTGACCCAGTGGGGTGACATGACCTGTTCATGGCTACCTAGAATAAGCCACAAGCAGAGACAAGACTTCCATCCATACCTCCTGATTCTCATACAGTTCCTCTTTCTGTTATATACCACCACCTCTTACGTAAGAGGATCATAGAATAGTACCTAAGACTTTATGGCCTCACCAGGGTGGAAATAACTCATTATTAAATACGGTGAAGGATTCCTGTTCCCAGCTCTGCCTAGATCATTAGGTCCTTTAGAAATGGATACCTCAGTGTTCTTGGTCACTCGTGAGGTGCAAGAGAAGTACATTTCTCCTTGACCCTCTTACCCTTGCAGTACTTGCTGCTGATTGTGTTAAATCCTTCTTGCGTTTTCGGACCATTCGCCGCCGCCTATGTGTATGGTACATCTTTTCAGCAGCAACCCAGGACTTTGGCTTGTTATCAGGAGGAATGGTTATTCCATATTCCCAGCCTGAAACAGAATTTTTTAAGCATTAGCATAAAGAGGTCAATTTGCCTGGAAGGTAAATGAATCTCCTTAGATCTCTGAAAAAATGAAAGTTTTACTAGAGGAACTCAAAGATTCTTCCCAGTTCTGCCATTCCATGAGTCTGTGATTCTACCTCCAACTCTGTACTGATGAGTGATTCCTGAAGACTCTTCAGTTCCCACCTGACCCCTCTACTCTGCTGTGTATGGCCCTCTGCCTCAACTCCTCCTGTACAACCACCCAGTTCACCTCTACCGTCAGAGCATTCTGAATCTTTACTCTCTGGGCCTGTTTTATTGTAGCAGTCAATAAATATTTAATCAGTCAATAAACATTTATTAAGCCCCTACTATGTGTCAGTCACTGTGCTTAACACTAGGAATACAAAGAAAGGCAAAGACAATCCCCACTTTCTGTTTTTCTTCTTGCACTGGTCGCATGTTGGACATGTTAGCCTATTGACCGAGATACATCCTATGCAAACAGTAATTGTAGTGGGATATCAATTACCTTTTTCATCCACAGCTCGGTTTATATCATACATCCAAGCATCGTCTTCCCATTCCCAGCCAGGGGGACAAGTTATCTCACCAGGTGGTGCTGCCTTTTCTCCATTCTTTTCCAAAGCAGAAGAGAAGAAGGATAGTCAGACAGCATGGATAGATGAGAGGCGATGCTGTCACCCCCTTCACCAGACTTTCCCAACTCCATTAGCATCACATGCTCTCTCAAAAACATTTCTAACCTTAACTTGCAAACAGAAGCTTTTTGTAAAGACTTGGGTTACTGGCAGCCTTTGGAAGCACCTAAGGATTAGGGAGATCTTGCTCCCTTGTGAAATAATGTGTCTGTTCATTGGAAAGTCTCTGGAGGAAGGCACATATCCCAGAAGGAAGAAACAGTGAAATGCACAGTATTAAAACACTGGGCATCTCCGGATATAAACCTCCACAGAGGCATCAACGCTTGTGCAGAAAAGTGAATCCCATCTCATGTAGAACAGAGTGAGGAACCTTTTCAATTTAGATTTATCCAATGGCTAACTCATGCTTTATCTTGAGACCTCAGGTTCCACTTCTCTAACTCCATGCTTTACTTTGGTTTAAAGTGCTGGTATTTTTGTTGATGCTTTACTGAGGATTCTGAAATATTTAGGAGGTGGGGGCAATACCCCAAACCACTGTTACTGACCAAAGTCCCCTGAGATGTGAATTAGGGCCCTAGCTTCCTATTCCCACAAAATAAGAATAGATATCAAGGCCCCCTTTTCTCCCTGTGGGGTAGAAAATTGTAGTATAATGGAGAGATCACTGGATTTTGTCTCAGAAGACCTGGGTTCCAATCCTGCTCTACCTACTTGCCAGTTGTATTGGCTTTGTAACTCTTAATCTCTCTACACTGCAGTTTTTTCTTCTACAGAAAAAGTACGATGATACTTAGGCTACCTGTCTCACAGAATATTTGTGTAGATTATAATAATGGCTAACATTTGTGTAATATTTTAAAGTTTCCAAATGATTTTACATGTATTTTTACTTCTGAGCCTCAAACTAACCCTCTAAGGGAGGTATGACAGATATTATTGTCCCCACTTAAAAGAAAAAGAAACCAAGGCTGAGAAAGGACAGATGACTTGCCAATAGTTACAGTTAAGTGACAGAGCTGAGATTGGAACCCAGGCCTCCCTACTCTATACCACACTGACTCTCAAATGACTTATATGGTATATGTTAAGCCCTTTGTTAACTATAAAGTGTTATATCAATTTCAGTTAGTGTTCTTTGACTTTTACAGATAAGGATATTCTTGACGCTCAAACAATGGAACATCTTAATAACTAAAGGACCAAAGAAGATGGAGGCTTGTTTATGTGAAATATCACATACAATTGGGCAGCTAGGTGGTACAGTGGATAGAGTGCTGGGCTTGGAATCAGGAAGACTCATCTTCCTGAGTTCAAAGCCAGCCTCAGACACTTACTAGTTGTGTGACCTTGGGCAAGTCACTTAACTCTGTTTGCCTCAATTTCCTCAACTGTAAAATGAGCTGGAGAAAGAAATGGCAAACCACTCTAGAATCTTTGCCTTGGGGTTCATGAAGAATCAGATACAACTGAAACAACTGAACAAAACAAAGAATTCTCATATGGATTTAAAAAGACTGAGAAATCTTAAGCTAAGAATTATCTCTTCATGATCAGACTGATTAAGCACCTCACTTCAGGGTCACAGGAGCTAACAGTCAACTTGAGCTTGCTAGAATAACCATGCTGTCTCTACACTACTTCATCCCATACACTGGAACTTTGGAAACTGATGTTGAAATAACTCCTATCTACTGATTCATTATTTTGCATGAGATTGATGAACATATGTTGGTGAATTCTCTCATATGAATCTTGGAAAGGCATCATTTTCAGCTCCAACCATGTGGTCTGAGCTTTGGATGATCATCAGGTTGGATACAAAAGTCAATATTGGGTCCAGTCCCTTTTAGTAGATATGATAGTAACAATTATAAGCACGGGAGAAAAATTAAAGACTCATGGCTGATCGATTCCTAACCTTAACACTTTTACAAGTGACATACTACCAGAACTAAGAGAGAATGAGTGGCTCACCACATCTGTGTAGCTGTCCTCGGTCAGCTTCCATTCTCCTCCTAGGTAGCGGCTTTCATTCTGATACACTTCATCTGTAAACTCTGTGTGACCAGCATCTGCTTCAGTCAACAAACTGGGGAGAAATCAGTAGCTTGTATTATTGGTGGAAGTTTCTTAACCCATTGATTCTTATCATAAGATCACAGGATCAGAGCTGGAGGGGGCCAGAGAGCTCTAATTATTTCATAGATGAGATAGACAAGTGACTGGCCCAAGATCACTGATGATGAAGGAAACAAACATTTATTAAGTTCCTACTATGTGCCAAGCACTTTATAAATACAATCTCATGGGGTTGGCTAGGTGGTGCAGTGAATAGAGCACTGGCCCTGGAGTCAGAAGGACCTGAGTTCAAATCCAGTCTCAGACATTTAACACTTAATAGCCATGTGACCTTGGGCAAGTCACTTAAGCTCAATTGCCCTGCCTTCCCCCCTCCAAAAAGCAAAAAAACAAACAAAAAAACAAATACAATCTCATTTTATCCTCATAACAACCCTGAGAGATAGTTGTAATTATTTTCCCCATTTTATAGCTGACAAAACTGAGGTTAAGTGACTTGCCCACAATCATACAGCTAGTAAGTGTCTGAAGATGGATTTGAACTCAGGTCTTCCTGACTCCAGGCCTAGCACTCTCTACATTGAATTAGGTTTCAAATCCAGATGTTGGGAATTCAAATCCAACACTCTTTCCACCACTCCCTGTAACCTTACATGAGTTAGAAACTGTCCTTACCAGATTATTTCCAAGTAATGGGATGTGATAGTGAAAACAACTGAACTTCTACTATCCATTAGCCTGTAAGAACTGCCAGGGAGATGCAGGACCCTGTAAGTATCTAGGGCAAAACCCAAAGACTTTTGACCTTGGCCTTGAGAACTGTGAGAGGTGAAGGTCAGAAGAGAAAGTATTTCAGGAATGAGAGATGGCCAGGGCAAAGGTACAGTAGGGAGGAAGATGGATGGCCATTTGTGATGAACAGAGAGAAAACCAGTTTGGATGGACTATAGAATATGGGAGGGGGAACAATGTGCAAGGAAAGACAGCTTGGGGTCAGGTTGTGAAAGGATTGAAAAGTAAACAGGGTTTATATTTTAGCACACAGGCAATGGGGGCCACTGGAGTTTATTGAGTAGGGGAGCAACAGTCAGCTTGTTGCTTCAGGAAAATCATTTTGGCAACTATGTTCAGGAGAGACTGGAGTGGGGAGAGGCTTGAAGGAGGAAGACCACTTAAGGAAATGTTTGGAATGATCTAACAGAGAAGTGGTGAGAGTCGAAACTAAAGGGGTAGCTAGCTATATGAGTAAAGAGAAGGGGTAGGATGCAAGAAATGCTATGGAAGCTGACATAGCAAGGTTTGACAACTGTTTGGATATGTCATGTGAGGGTACTGGGGAGGATGTCAAGAATTGAAACCTGACAAACTGGAAGAATGATATTACCTTCATTAGAAAAAAAGGCAAGTTTGAGTTTAGAAGGAAAGAAAAGAAATCCTCATGTAGGTATAACCTATATAACCTAACTCCATTTCATTCAAGGAAGTTGGAGCCCATGATTCCTGTCTTTCCTTGTTCCTCTTGGAAGGCAGGCAGAAGGAAGACTTTTTTATCTGATTTTAAAAAATGAGTCAGACAGTACGCAAATAAGTCCTGAAAGTCATTACAAGACTTAGAATAACTCTTTTTCCTGACCTTCTTTAATGCACTCTAACAAAACGCCACAGTGCTATACAGTAGAAAGAGTGTTGGATTTGAATCCTGCTTTTTGGCATCAATATGGAGGTTATCACATCATACTAGGACTTTTGAGGGTCCTGTAACTGTCTTCATGAGGTTGAGAGTAGGATTTGGGGGAAAACCAACCCAGAGTGAGGCCCCTGTCACCCAGAGACACTGGCCTAGGTCCCAAGGCTACCTTGTTTTGTAGCAACAGAGGGGAGTATTCCAGATTAGGTCTTTGTTATTTGGCCCAAAACATTAACTGTTTATGGTGTATACAGATAGAAGGAGGGTATTGGTGTAGGAATCCCCATTTTTTGTCAGCTACAGTAGGAAAATTCCTCCCTTAAGACTATTTGCTTGTTCATCCTAATGTAGAGAATTATCAGCTCCTGTGAGAGTGGATGACATTTTTTTTCCTTTTTCTGTAAAGTTCTACGAAATTAACCAGTACTCAGTGTACTCTCAGTATCATGCATTGGTTGGTGGAGATGAGAAATCAATACATTAATTTCTAGGAATAGAAAACTTACCTTCTTTCAGGATCAACCATCCACTCGCCTTCCCATTCCCAGCCTTTGGGGGGCAAAAAGAACTCTTTCTTAAGCTTTATTTTCCCTGTGACATCTGAAAATTTATGTCGACCCACAAGTCCAGAAGTGCCCCATTTTCCAAACATCAATGCTTGATTTTCATACTGTTTTTTAAAATATAAAAAGAACACCATCAGAGACAGAGAAATAAAGTCACACTGGGGGGTTTTAAATCTGTCTGGGGTAGGATGCCTTTCTTAACTTAACTGGAGTCTTCCCTAAAGACCCTGTTCCAAGGTAGGTGCAGAAAAGATATCTTCCCAGACCCAGAAACAAAGAACGGGCTTCCTCCCTTCTAATTTATATTCATAGAACCTTTGAACCATAGACCCTTTGAGGCAGAAAGGCCTTTAGAGGTGATCAAGGCCAACCTCAATTCCTGGGGCTCCTTCTTATGGCATCCTCTTCAGGTTTATGTTCAGAACAGGTGAACACACTGCAATTCTGATCCTAAGCTGAAAAGTTTAGAAACCTGCTGACACCATCCCATCTGAGTGTAGTCTTGGGTAAGGACTGGAGAGTAGATGTTGGTGCAGTGCTAAGTCTAGCCTCAGATCTTAAACACTGGATGCAGTACTTAAAGAGTGAGATATTATAAGTGAATTAGCTCCTTTGTCCTTGATGATCTATTTTCTTAATAAAATGTATCCCTATCAGTCCATCTATGGGCAAAAAAAATGGACTAGGAGACAAACTATTAATGTTTACCTCAATTTAACCATTAACAAGCTGAGAGACTTTGACTTTATTTAATTTTTCTTGGTTTAAGTTTACTCATCTCTAAAATGGGAACAGCAGTTTATACCTGCCTACTCCTATTCACTGAATTCCTGCCTCTTCATCCATTCTTTTTATCCACTATCCTGTCCCTAACTCTGCCCATCTTAACATATATCATCAATACTGATGAGTATACAGCTTAGTCACTAGAGACAAACTCTGACAGCTTGGGACATTGCTAGGCCCTGCTTATGTCTGCTACATTTATAATTACACTATCCAGAAGGGTTGGGCAGAGGAAACTGAGACCCACTCTGCTAATGCCCATTGGCCAGGTAAGTGTCTGCCAACCTTAACTGCACTAGAATGTTATTGGAGATGAAGAGGATAATAATAATTCTATGAGACCATTATGTCATGGAGCCCTTTACAATTTCAAAGACTTTTGTGTATGATATTTAAACAGTACCTTAGATTTACAAAGGGCTTTCTATACATTGTATCAGAAGAGTCGCACAATGTCTCAGTAACATATGTATTACAGGCTCAAGAAGGTTAAGTGATTTTATTTGCCCATGGTCAGATGGCTCCTAAGTACTGAAGGAAAGATTCAAACTTCCAAACTCCAGGTTCTAATTTTGCTTCCATTGTACTAAACTGTCTCTCATCTTTTGTATGATCTCTGTATGATCCTTACAACCATTCAAGAATTGTTACCACCATGCTCTGTGTGCAGAGCATACAGAAGTACCGATTGATATGTCAACTAATTCAAGAATAGAGACATGTGAATAGGTCACTTCAAACCTGGTGTGATCTCTAAATAGACCCCTAGTGGATTACTAATATAAGAAGCAGCTTCCCAAAAATAGAAACATGGGAGTGGGTCACTTCAAACCTTGTGTGATCTCTAAATAGAACACCAGTGGATCAACAATATAAAAAGTAGCTTCCAGATCAAGGAGGAGAACCTGTCCTCAGAACGGATGAGGTGCCCAATGCCTCCTCTAACCATCAAGACAACTTGTTACTAGTCCTATTCATTCATTGAAACATACTTGAAACAAATGGTTGTGATAGTTCATATATAAAAGTCTACCCAATTTGCTGATACTAATAACATTCAAATTAGTATAATGACTTGTCATCTTAAAGATCTTTTACATCTATTGTCTTACCTGATGTATTTGGTAAAGTAGGCACTACTGTACTAGTTTGGTAAAGGGGAAACTGAGGCACAGAGCAGGCAAAGACTTACTCAAGGTCACTCTGCTAATTAGTGACAGGTCTAGGACAAGAATCCAGATGTCTTCTTAGTCAAAACCTGTTCTACTATATGAGGGTCAGCCTCAGGGTCCCAGTTAAATGTCAGGGTCATTCAAAACCATTAGAAGTATTAGCTTGACTTGAAGTAAACAGAATAAATAGAATTTAAAAAAGCAAAATGCCTCCCCAAGTCTAGACTAAGTTTTCTGCCTTTCAAATATATCCAAGCTAAGTTTTTGAGCACTGACTATCACACAAAGTCTCTCTTAATGGGTTGCTTTGTTTATTCTGACTATTATATGTCAGCAGTAACTCAATATTTTTGATCCAACAGCTTCCAGAGAGTGTTGACACACTGATTCTGAACACTGAGTCTCCCAGAGTAATCCAAGTCTAATCTCTCAAGGGTCTTCAAAAGTGTGTCTCTAATATCTGAGCTCCTTGGAGCTCCAGGCTCTCAGATCCTCTGAGGTCTGAAGCTTCTGCTGCTTTTGTGAAACATTACTGAATAAATGAAATGTCATCAGAGTTTTGGGAAACTTTTAGGTCACATGAAGGCCAGGTGCAAAGCATCAATCCAGACAGAAATCTAAGCTCTCTGAGGACCCTGCCATGTGCTATGCTCAATGCTGTCACTTTCACAGTTACATAATCAATGAAATTGATGAAGAATTTAAACTCTACCTCCCCACTCCCACCCCCAACCCCCAGTGGATGCTGGAAAAAGGCACAGGTCAGTTCCTGCCAGGGATGCCTATGGAGGAGCTTTTTGCATTTCCAAAAGTTAGAAGTAAAAAAAAAAAAAAAGATTACACTAGAGAAGTATACCATTTCAGCAAAGACAGTGAACGCTCCTTCAGCAAAGCTGTTAAACTTCTTTTCAACAGCACTTAATCCAAGCCAAATGTTAACACGCAACTCTGCCGGCACCTTCACGCCATTGCTCTTATCCTGCGGGTACTGGAATGTATAAGGTAAATAGTTCATGGACTAGATCGTGGGTAGTGACATTAACACAGGGAGAGGCATTTTACTGCCACACAGATCAGTATAACCTTTCTTTTTTTAAGCTAAATTTCTAATTGACTCGACCACACACAGAAAAATAATAACAGAAAAAGAATGTCCTCTTCCCCCAAATCAGACCATGTTAGGAGTTAGGGAATCCAGTAAAAACAGAGTATTTCCTCTAAACAGTATCCTGTGATTTACCCCCCTGGAGTTACCAGAAACAAACAAAAGAAGTGGTACCTTCCTTCTCTATTTTTCTTATTCTGAAACTAATCCATTAATGAGATTGTTCTAACTCACCACTGAGAATAATGATACTTCCTATTCCGTCTTAAGGAAAATTGCAGGAGAAAAATAAAGCTGGTTCAAGAAGCTTGAGATAAATACACAGCATGGTTCCTACGTTTTTCTGGGCAATCAGGACATGGTATTTTAAAAACAATTCATTTTGGAAATATCTGTAGCTATTAGTCTGGGAAACAGGTTTTATATTTAAACGTTTTAAATTTCATGAGGGAATGAAGGACCATACCTTCAAAAAGATGGTCTGGGTCTTCCCACAATATTTCCCAGAAGCTTCTTCACTGGTGGTGGAATATAAAACCTGATGTGCAGGAATTCTAGCGTAGGCCAATCTTTTCTCTCCCCGGATCATCCAGATGATAATATCAGGCATACTGTTTTGTGGCTGGTCATTTTGGTGAGTAAAAAAGGAAAACAGAAGCAAGATTACCTATACTGCTGAATTAAAAAGTATCATAGGATCATAGAGATGGAAAGAACCATAGATCAGAGGTGTCAAACATGAGGCTGACTTGGAATCCCAGGTACTAAGTGGAAGAGCTGTGTGGGATTTGAATCCAAGTCCAATGCTCTTTCCATTAAGCCTACAGCTAGTCATTGGAGCTAGTAGCTTTTGTTGCAATTATGTTTCATATCCATCTGGCACCATTTTGTAGGTTTAGGTCAGTCTGCTTCAGCATCCCCCCTTGACTATTTTTAGCCTAGATCCTGGAGCTGAATAAGCCCTTGCAAGACCCTCCTGTCCCACTTCCCCTTGACCAGGTTTAAGCATTCTGGTCTTTGTTCAGTCCAAGGACTTAGAAACCAGCTTACCCAGAGCTAAAACCCCACCTCCCATAGGAAGCCTTTCCTGATCCCTCTTAACTTTAGTGTATTTCCTCTGCTGATTATCCCCAATTTATCCTGTATATAGTTTGTCTGTAAATAGTTATTTGTATGTTGTCTTCCCATTAGACTGTGAGTACCTTGAGAGCAGGGACTGTCTTTTGTCTTTCTTTGCAAGCCTACTCAGGAGAATGCCTGGCATGCAGTAAGCACTTAATAAATATTTATTGACTGGCTATTATTTATTCATTCATTCATTCGTTGATTTAAAAGCAATCAGGGTTAAGTAACTTGCTCAAGGCTACATGGCCAGTCATTTTTTTTTTTTGTCTGTGGGTGCCGAGTATCTGAGGCTGGAACTGATCCCAGGTCTCCAGGTCTGGGGCCGGAGCTCCACCTGGCCGCCCCTAAGCAATTGGGGTTAAGTGACTTGCTCAAGGTTACACGGCCAGTTATTTTTGTGTGGGTGTTAAGTATCTGAGCCTGGAACCGATCGATCCCAGGTCTCCCGACTCTGGGGCTGGCGCTCTTACTCACTGTGCCACCTGGCCGCCCCTGGTTATTTTCTATTCACTCATTTTTTGGATTTTATTTTGGATTTATTGGACATTTATTGGATTTATTTGGATTATTTTGGACATATTTTGGAATTAAAATATCTGAATTGCTATATTAAAATTTTGGTGACTTTGAATAGCACTCATTCTCCACATCTTAATAGGCTAGGCTACTTCTTATTTCCCAGAACCATTTCCAGACCATTGATCCACCACCATCATTTTAATTCTCATTGGAAATTCTCACCAAATTCTTACTACTCTACTTAGTATAACAAATCCTTACTGCTATGATCTACTGTCTTTAATGCTAATTTCAACCTTCCTCAATGACCTCAGTATTTAGCCCATATGTTTCTTCTTAACTCTTTCTGGCAATCATCTATCCATCAACAAGCAATAAACTTAATAAACAATTAAGTACCTACTGTTTGCCAAGCAATGTGCTAGGTGCTAAAAATACAGAAACAAAAGACCATTCCTACCCTCAAAGAGATTATATTTTTCTAGAGGGATAAAATATATTCACATGTAAGTAAACATATTCAAAATTAATACAAAGTGATTATATTACATAAAACTATCAGTATAAAACTAATACCAAAGGGATTGTGGGGCATGGGAGAAAGTCAGGGAATACTAACAACAAGGAGAATCAGAGTGGGTGTGTTGAAGAAGGTGGCGTTTGGATTAAGCTTTGAAGTGAGCTAAGGGTTGGAAGAAGTAGAAGGTTAAGGGAGAGTATGCTAGGCATGTGGGAGAGCCTGTGCTGAGGCACTAAGGTGGGAGATGGGAGGTCATGAACAGGGACCAGTCTGGTTTGTCCTAGTTTGGTCAGAATAGAATGCATGAAAGGAGTAAAGTAATCACGGTGGAAAGAGGGACTGGAGCCAGACTGTGACATGTTTTACATACCATCAGAGGGTCCGTATTTTATCCCAGAAGCAATAGGAAGCCACAGAGCTTCTTAAGCAAGGAAGCGGTGTGCAGAAATTTCATTGTCCATTTTTAGGACCTGTCTGGCACGCTGACCTCAAAATGAATCATCTTCTTTGACTCCAGTGACCTTCATGATGCCAGCCCAGTCAAACAACGAGGACCTCATTGTAACTTGCTTTACCTACAAAATCTCCAGCTTAAATCCTCAGCTCCCCTGTTTCCTCACCCTAGTGAACCTGATCCTTATTCTTGTTGTGACCTGACACCTCCAAGTCTATCATTCAGTCCCTTATTTGTCCCCTCTCTTTCCTCTAGCCTTAGCCTCCTATTGGCTCCACTGGCCTCCCTGCACAGTTTAAACAATGAGTGAATAGTGAAAATAAAATCTCCTAATCTCGGGATAATAAGGACCCTCAGAGGCCATGTAGTCCAGTTTGTATCCAGTAGGCCATCATAATTTCTTGCCTAGATTACTGCAGTAGTCTCCTAAATGGCCTCCCTGCCTCCATTTTCCTCACTCAACACCCCTACTGAAGATTTCCTTGAGCACAAATCTAACCATGTGATTCATCTACTCAATAAACTACAATGATTCCCTACTGACTCTAGGATAAAGTCTAAATTGCCGTGTTTAACTTTTAAAGCCCTTCCCAACTTGGCATCTACCTCTTACAAGGCTCATTGGGCATTTACATTACACCCCCTTGCATACTCTGGAAGCCAGTCAGTCTGGCCTTCTCTCCCTTCATCATATGCAGTAGTCCATCTTTTCCCCTCTCTCTGCCTATGCACTGGCCATCCCTCATGCCTGGAATGTACTAGTACTCCTTGCTGACTCTCACCTCTCATGCCTGACTCCCTTCAAAGCTCAGCTCACTTGGTACCTGATTAGCTTGAGCGCGCACACACACACACACACACACACACACACAGAGCGACCTCCTGACCCAAATCACCTTGTATTTATTCTCCATATGCTTTATATCTGCCTATTTTGGGGGCAGAAATGATCCTTAAGTACTTGTATACACTTACATGTGTACATGGGATTTTCCTTCATAAAATGTAAGATCATTAAGGTCAAGGACTATTTCATTCTTCATATTTGCACTTTCAATGCCTCGCACAGTACCTAGCTCACATTAAGCACTTATTAAATATTTATAGATTAAATCTGTTAGAAAGTTTTTCTTTACATGGAGGGAAAATATGACCCGGCATTCTTTGTTTTAACTTCTGGAGCCAAACTGAATAAATTTAATTTCTCTTCCACACAATGACCCTTCAAGCCCCCCACTAAGTCTATTCCTCTCTAGGCTAAACATCCCAGTTATTTCAAGCAGGCTTCATGACAGGATGTTAAGGTTTTTCACCATCCTGGCCTCCAGTTATCCTTCCCCAGTGGCCAGCCACTTTCATCCTTCCTTCACTAACACTCTGGACTAAGGGTGAAGGGGGGGTGGTCTCCAACCTTTTCCTCCAGTTTAATCTGAGAAGGTAGAATCATTTTTCTTCTTTCCTGTTTTTCATTCCTCTCCCCAGTTGGCCTGAATTTCTTTGTTTCTGAGGTTATATAAATCTTCCCACCAAACAGTTCACTGGGAGCCAATATGAAAATTCTAGACTGGAATGTTATCTCATGTAGTTAGGTGAGCATTGGCTAATGAACCTGTGAAGCCACCAGTGTCCATCCCTGCAGAAAAGTTCATTGTCGGGTCAGGCCCAACACTGTTGGCCCTAACTAGTGACTGAGTCTGGAAATATACAGAACAGGCCCAGAGATCTGACCCAGCCAAGAGATTACTACAGAGTCTAGTTTGGTCCAGAAGCATGAAGATGCATCCCTAAAGTTGATCAGAAGAGCATAACTCATCCTCCAGTGTGGCCTCCTAACTAACTCACGGAGAGAGGACCAGACTAGACCATAGCTCCATACCTGGAATTGTCCTCCAGCCATGCTGACCTTTCAAGGATCTGGGAGCAGACACTACTTGTCCCATGTTAATCTTTAGTAAAATGTGAGCTCATGGTAGCTCTTCACAAACGTGACATGGCCAACCTCTTTGCCCAGAAGCATCCATTCCCTCAGATCAACTTGACCTATTTTAAAGTTCTAACCTCTTCAGTAAGTTGCATTAGTTTATCAAACCAATCTTCAATTTCCATCAAAGTGGACTTTACGTCTGTAGCTTCAGATCTCATTCTTGCAGCTGCTTCCTGGATCTGGACAAGGGATCTAAGACGCAGCTTTTGGATCTGAGTGTCTAGAATGGTGACGTTCGGTTTTCCTTCTAATGAAGGTAATGGCATGCTAAAGGAAAAAAGAAAAAGAAAGAACAGTCTTTCAATAATAATTTTCCAGTGTCCAGTCACATGACATCTATACCATTGTGAAAATTTAAAAACATTAGAGAAAAAAACCTGGTCTTCCCTAAGCCTGTATCACAGTATCACAAATGTCTAAATATCACAAATATTGCCTGAGTAGTGATCATATGGTGGTTATGAAATATTCTGAAATTATACAGGGCTTCATTGTTTGTTTTTTAAAGACAGGACAATTGGGGTTAAATGACTTGCCCAAGGTCACACAGCTAGTAAGTGTTAAGTGGCTGAGGTTGGATTTGAACTCAGGTCCTCCTCACTCTAGGGCCAGTGCTCTATTCACTGTGCCACCTAGCCTCCCCTTAGGGCTTCATTGTTGTTGTTCAGTTGTATCTGACTCTTTGTGACCTCATTTGGGGTTTACTCAGTAAAGATACTGGAGTGATTTGCCATTTCCTTCTCCAACTAATTTTACAGATGAAGAAACTGAGGGAAACAGAGATAAGTGACTTGCCCAGGGTCACACTGCTAGGAAGTGACTGAAGCTGGACTTGAACTCAGGTCTTCCTGACTCTAGGACAGGCACTCTATACACCGTGCCACCTAGCTGTCACAGGGCTTCATGCAAACACTCTAAATTATGCAGGTACTTTTCAGTTGTTTTTCCAGTCGTCTCCGACTCTTTGTGATCCCTTCTTTGAGGGTTTTGTTGCCAAAGATACTAGAGTATTTTGCCATTTCCTTCTCCAGTCCATTTTACAGATGAGGGACTGAGGCAAACAGGATTAAGTGACTTGTCCAGGGTTACACAGATAGTATGTGCCTAAAGTCAAATCTGGACTCAGGGCCTCCTGATGCCAGGATAGGCATACTATCCACTGTGCCACCTATCTGCTCCCTCTAAATCATAGACTATTTTCAAAAGGGTAGAAAGGTGAGTGAGTCCGGTATATAACTCTGACATCAGAGGCAGTTTTAGACCTCTGCGTGGGGGATACAGGGTATTGGTCCTAATCTAACTTATCCCATTTGTCCAGCGGTCCATGGAGTAGTCTGAAAAGATGAAGGAAGCAGGGCATCAGGGGGGTGACTGTGAATTCCTTTTCTGGCTTCTTAGAATTCAAGAATGTCCGAGCAAGAAGAAGGAACCAAGCCCTTCACTTTTAAGGTGAGGGAACGGAAGCCAGAAGGATTAAATGAAGTAAGTGCCTGGTTGCACAGCTAGGTAGTGGTAAAGACAGAATTTGACCCTGGGTTCACAGGCTCATGGAATCACTGAACCTTGCAGTTGGAAGGGGCCTCAGACATCAGTCTTCTTGCCTACCCTCCAGTGCCCTTTCCATCACATCTCTCTGGCTGGTAAATGGGCATTGTCATCAGTCCCCAGAAGCTCTACTCCCTAAGCTCCTCATTCCTAGCAGAAGAGCAACAGTTAATCAGATTTTCACTTGGAGAAAGTGGGGTTGGGGTTCATCTGGAAAGGGAAGGGAGAACACCTTGTAACACCTAGGAGTTTCTGTATTACTGAAGGGGAGCTGCTGATCAGGGCAGGGAGACAGGGATGCTGGTGGACATGGCAGGCTGTGAGACCAGCAGGGGAAGAACAGGGCATGGGAGGAAGGATGCAATTAGATAAGGTTGGTGGTAAGGTAGGTAGGGGAAGAAGCACCCTCAGGAAGATGCAATCAGCACCGTCAAAATTCCTTGCCTTGGGCAAAAGCCCCTATAGTTGCTAGCCAGATTGGAAGTGCTACTTATAGAACTTTGCCCAGACTCCTAAACAGAAATAGATTTTTAAAGTATGTATGTCCTTCTAGGTGGTGCAGCAGATGGAGTTCCAGGCCTGGAGTCAGGAGGACCTGAGTTCAAACTGGGCCTCAGACCAGATACTTGACACTTACTAGCTGTGTGACCCTGGGCAAGTCACTTAACCCCAACTGCCTCACCAAAAGAGAAAAAAAGTATGTATATCCTTAAGAGCAGTTAGGTAGTGCGGTGGATAGAGTGCCAGGTCTGGAGTCAGGAAAACTCATCCTTCTGAGTTTAAATCTAGCCTGTGTGACCTTGGCCAAGTCACTTAAACCTGTTTGTCCCAGTTTTCTCACCTATAAAATGAGCTAGAGAAGGACATGGAAAATTACTCCAGTATCTCTGCCAAGAAAACCCTTAAAAATGGGGTCACACAGAGTTGGGGCTGATTGGAAATGACTGAACATGCCTTCAAACTAAGAATTTCTTATTACATAAGTTTTAAATGTCACAATCATAGTGAAGCTGTATGACACATTTTGCTTATCAAATACAATCACCAGCCTGCAGAACTCCTTCCAACACTGATCCCATCCTGTCCTATTGCCTGGCACATAGACAGGGGACAGATTAATAAATTCTGGCTCAGTAGGTCCTAGGTGGTTACCTGGGCCACAAAGAGGTAAAATAACTTACCTAGTGTTTTAGTTAAAATAACATACCATGTTGGTATGTGCTAGAGGCAATATTTGAACTCAGTTCTTCCTGAATGTTCACTATATCATGTTACTTTTTAACAAAGCCCACAATCCCCAGCAATTTTAAAGGGAGACCAATTATAAAATACACACGTCTGACATCATCTCACCAATTTTTGCCCAAAGTTTTGAAGGTTTCAATCACTGAAATGAGCATTTAAAATGAAAGTGGGCATGTGACTCCCACCCCCACCCTCACCCCAAAGGTTCAAACAATAACTAGAACTCTACAAAGGATTAAATTAAAATTCCCTTCGTCGGTCAAGCTGCCTTGTCATTACTAGGTAGTCCACCAGGAGGCATAAGAACACAGAAATTCCTGGGCATTTCAACAGCCTTCAGGAAAATAAAATCTGGTTAGTTCTGGCTGTTTGGCATAATCATCCTTCCTGGAATTCCAGTCTCCCACTAGTTTGGTAGAGAATCCTTAGCCTGGATCTGAAGCAAGCTCCAATTCTCTTAAATGTCAAACTCCTCAGAACTCTCTTCAATCATAACCTATGGTTAGCCAGATTTCAAGCAGCGACTGAGTGTCCTAATGGAGACGGAAGTCATGCAGCATTTAATAAAACTGCAAATTAAACAGCTTTGGTTTTTGAGTGTTTGCAAATTTAGGAATGCTGTTGCATTAGAGAAAAAGGGTGGGGGGGGGAGAGGTTGGAATATCCCTCTCCCCTTATTCCCTACATCCATGGAGACAAAAAGACATTTTGCTTAAGTTTGTCCAAGAGTGGTCAGTGTGGGTTTGTGGAGGGGATGGGGGAGAGAAAGGTCTCTTCTCTCTCTGGCCCCTGCTACCCACACACAAGAGTGAAGGCCCTCTCACATCCAGCAATGGAAGTGGGTATGTTGAGTTGGGCAGATTGAGTAAAGCAGATTGAACTGGGCATTGCTGGGTGGGGCTGACCATAGCTTCCTTAGGCTACTTAGCACAAAGGCAGAATCTGGAGATTTCCTATATTTGTGCAACTGCCACCACTCCCTTTCCAGTGGAGGCTTTTAAGACCTTTGATATTATTATTATTATTAAGATGACAATTCTGCAGGCTCTGAACTTATTAAGTGGAAGTCAGGAAACCTGGGTTTGAAATCCAGACTCTATTAGCTATATGAGTAGGAGAGTCCTTTTAATCTTTTTGAGACTCAGCTTCCTTATCTGTAAAATGGGGGAAGGGGGAAAAGAGGGGAAGGGAGATTTCTGTAACTATGACAAAGTACTTACTACAGGCTCAGGTGGGAAACCTAGAAGAAGATGAGTTTACCTTGTGTCTTCTACAAGCTCATCAATCAACTTCAGCCACATTTCAGCCAAACGGTTCCCGGGAATTTTGGCTTGTATTCCTGATTTTAAATTCTCCATGTTCAAGTGCTAAAATATGGGGGGAAGTGGAAGAGAATAAAGAAAAATGGTCAGAAAATGGTCTTGTGTTTGCCTTCTAAGACCTATTCCATCATTCCCAGTTCCTCCCCTTACCTCCCTCCAAGTTACTTACAATCAAGAAATGGAAAAATATTTAATAAAAGAAGTTTAGGTGGATGTGCATTTAGAACACACACACACACACACACACACACACACACACACACATTGGTTACTGCTAATTTCTTTCTTTAAAATATTATTGTAATGGTGAGGGAGAGTTGTTTCCATAGGGAAATAATGGACAGATTGTAAGTTCCTGGAGGGCAGGGAAATTTCATTCTTCTCTTGGGAACCCCAACACCTGGCACTGTGCCTGGCATGGGCACACTTTTAGCAAATGCTGGTTTATTGGTTTTGACGGTTTGAAATGCCCTCTTAACGATGAGGAACTTTCTGTTTCCACCAAATGCACAATTCTAAAAATCACTGTTTTTACATCTTAAAAACAATTCTTGTAGAGCTAACTGATTTTGCAGGCTTAGCCTTGAAACTCCAAGGCAAGAGAAGTGCCACTGCTGTCCTCCATCTCCCGACTTATCACAGACTTTGGTTAGCTGTGGTTGGGCTCTAGGTGGGGCATTTTCCCAGCCCACAGTCCTAGAACATTGGGTATCCTCAGGTATTAAACAAAAGCAGCCACTGCCCTCTATTCACAGGAAATGTCTTGAGGCCTTTTTTTTCCTTCATTCCCGGCAGGGCCAGAGCGTTGCCTGGCACCAGTCCTGGGCCTGCCCACCGGTTTTTCTGTCCCTCAATGATTCACACTGACTCTCACTGCCTGAGTAAGGCTTGTCCACATGTGTGAAGTGAGGGAGAACAGAAGCTTTCGTGCAGAATAACCAAGACAAGAAAATGCCAAAAAATGATCAGGGAAATCATCCCGTGATCTGGGTCACCTAGAAGTGCATGCACAGTCCATGCCCCATCTACAAAAAGTCAGATAGTGATCAACCTGCCTCCTTGCCCTGGTCCCACTTCACTTGGTTCCTCTTAACCCTGCGGTCAGGCTTAGCCCCACCCAAGCCCTGGGATCCACCCAGCCCAGTCAGGGAAAATAAAAAAAAGCCTATAGATGCCAAGCTTGGGGACTGTAACTAGCCAATTCAGCACCTCACAAGCTATGTGACTTTGGGTAAAATGCTTAACCTCTCCAGACCTCAGCTTCTTCATGTATTTCTCCCCTATTTTTATAGGGGAGAAAGGGGCAACTAGGTGGCACAGTGAATAGAGCATTGGCTCTGGATTCAGAAGGACCTGAGTTCAAATCCGACCTCAGACACTCAACACTTACTAGTTGTGTGACCTTGGGCAAGTCACTTAAGCCCAAATGCCCTGCTTTCCCCCCCTCCAAAAAGCAAAAAAAAAAGGGGGGGGAGAAAAGGATGGGATGGGCTATGGGTTCTGTAGCTAGAACTCCTGTCCCAGGAACTAGGTCCCTGTCCTATTTTCTGTATGTAAGCACCTGCCCTGGAATCTTGCTGAGTACTGCAGGCCCTCCTGGATGGGGGCCCCACACACAAAGTCCAGGCATCGTGGCTGGGTTCCTGACACCCATGGTAAGTGACCCAGACACTGGATGCCTACCTGGACCTTGGTGACAGATTTCCCAGTGATATGATCTGTGCCCCGGCCCACCTACTGGGATAGGCCTCTACTGGTTCTGACCATCTGCCTAAAATGCTCACCTCCATTCCTCAGAATTATTAGTTTCCTTCAAAGCTCAGCTGAAAAGTCGCCTCCTACCTGAGGCCTTTTCTGATTCCCCCCACAATCACTTGTATTTATTTCATATATATATATATTTATGTATGCTTATATATGCATGTGTATTCTCTGACTCCAATAGACTATAAGTTTCTTGAGGCAGAGACTCTTCCATTTTTGTCTTTATATCCCCAATAATAAGCACAGTGCCATTTTCCAACCCACCAATCCAAGTTTCCTCTTTGTATCCACTAGAAGGCTATCAAGCCAGAGGACTTGGGTTCAAATCCTCTCTTCATGCATATGACCTTGGGCAATTAATTTACCTTCTATTTGCCTTATGAGTTTCTTCATCTGTAAAATGATAGCATTGGACTAGATGACCTCTGAGATCCCTATGATCCTATGGTCTTCCTGAAGCACCTGTTCTGTCCTGATGGATCTATTCGGTATCCAGGTCCATCTGTTCTACTGAGCCCTGGTACTGCTAAGTTGGGTCTTAGGAAAGATTATCCCTGATCTTCAAGTAGTCTAAGACTTCACTTCCTTCAGTGCTGTTAGATCACAGCCCCTCCTGACCTTAGTGGGTGCTCCCCATCAGCCCCTGGGACCTAACATGTGGGTCCTTTGAGCACTTGGCTAGGCTGGACCTCAGGACAGTGTAATGGAAATGCAAATTTGAAGATCTCCCCTGCCCCTAGGCTGGGGTGCACCTGGAGACTGGGGTGGGAGGCTTGTTTTTCGGTGGATGCTTCTTGGTTGGCCAGTGAGTCAATAAGGTTGTTAACATTCTCTGAGCCGAGAGAGGGCTATGTAGGCCCTGATGTGTAGCTTTGTTTTGGGACTCACTTTGAGAAGTGTTCTGTGATTTGATCTGAATTCTGGGAAGCCGTTGTTGAGAGTCCCCCGGCTTTGAAAAACCCAGAATGTGGAAACCCAGATGTTGACTGGGTATGGATGTAATGGTTGGACAGTTTGGAAATCTGTCTACTTGATGTTTCTGTCTTGATAATTCTGCCTGTATGCTTTGAGGTTCGGGGTGCTGACCTTTTCTCCTGAACAAGGTAAACAATATATGTCTGACTGATTAAAGTAAGCTTGTTAACCCATTTTGAGTTGCTTTCCTTTAACAAAGCAGATCTAAGAACCTGGGTGAGCAGCCACCCTGAGGACGCTTGGGGTGCTTGCTGCTACAGACAGATACCAGCTTATGGCCAGGAGCACGTCCAAAGCTATTCCAATGTGGAAGGATTGTCAGAGCTTATGCTCCTCTGGAATTGTCCTGGTGAATCTAGGGTCACTTCCACTCCAATACAAGGTATCAGAATGGACATTTAGTGAAGGGCCAATCTAACAAGGGGATAAAATTGCTAAGACCAGAGCAAGATCATCCTTAGAACTCCATCTCATAGAAATGGTTTAGTGGCTTGTACAGAAGGGTCTGGACATGAAATTCTCCCCATCTCTCCCTAAACAACTTCCTCTACCACCACTCCCATCCATAGCCTTAGCTGACCATGAAAAATGAAATAATAGCATTCCCATCAAAGGAAGTCCCAGTCTTCTATGAGGAAGGCATCACTACAAAGGAAAGCAAAATTGGGGTTCAACCTTTTGTTCATGGGGATTTTTCTCTTTGGTATGAACCCTCACTGCCCTAGTATCAAAGTACCCACCCTGTGCTCTAACTTTCCACTTCAATCTTCCTGGTCCTCATTACAGACAGCCCTACCCAATTCCCAGTGCCTTCTCATCTAGTTACCTTGCCTTTACTCTGTACATATCCACTAATGCACATGTTGCTTACTCAATCAGAATGTAAGTTCCTTGAGGGCAGGGTCTTGTTTTGTTTTTGACTTTATCCCTAGTGCTCAGTATATAGCAAATACTTAATAAATGATTGCAGATTGATTAATTGAGTCTTCTCTTCGTTCTTGCTTAGGATATGATCTTTAATAAAGCTCTAGAAGACAGTAGAGGGTAGAAAGAGGGACAAGAACGAGAATAGGAGATGTGGAATGACTTACCAGCCGATCTGCCATGACTAGAATAGTGTTCACTGCATCCAGTCTGTGACTAATGTCTTCCCAATAAGAAGTCAGAGTCACCACTGGCTTTGTCTGCGCCCATGGCAAATAATAATAGAAATTCCCTAGTATAGAACATTCATAGATCAGCATTACATGTAATAACTGAAATGTTGTTTGTTTATGAAATAATCTTTCAGATGAAGCCCCTAATTGATTAATCAGAATGCTCAGAGAATGGAGTTCATATAATATTCTATTTACTTTGGTGTTAGACAGAAGCCCTTTTGCTTCAACCTTGTCAAAAATTATATAATAATATCTTCGCCCATTTTCTCTGCCTTATTAAGTGCAATATGAGGTAGCATGGTGTCATGGCTACAGGATAGCCTTGGAGTCAGGAAGATCTGAGTTCACGACCAGTCTTTGACTTATACTAGCTGTGCAATCATTGCATAAATTACTTAACTTCATAGTCATTTCTCTAGGATTAGGAGTAATAGACAAATTTGTCAAAATAACAGCTCCAAATAAAAAAAAATAGAAATTTCCATTTCTGACTCTTTTTCTCTGGTTGAGAAACCTCAATTATATATATATATATATATATATATCTTATGTTTTGTTTTTACATCTTATTCTGGCCTTTCACAGAATGCCTTTCCATAAGCACAGTAAATCACGAAATGGGCCAAAGTGTTTTCTAAATTTTCAGATATGATAGGGGAGAAATTCATAGCTTTGCAGAAGGTCACCCTGTCCCTCTTTATGTGGCCTGCCCAGCCTGAGAAAGGAGTATATGACAGGATGGACAGATACAGAGATAGGTTTGGGGCATAATCTGTTTCAAAGATTTTGCCCCATTGACCTTTTGCTCCCCAATGTTCAGCTCAGAATATTAAGTACCTAATAAGAATGCTATGCAGTAAGAGTTCCTGTTTATTGTGCCTTGGCCTGTGGTCATATTCTTTTTAGACTATCTTCCCCAAAAAAATAATACTAAAGGGAAAGTGAAAACCCTCATTCATTCATTCACTCAACATATCTTTATATAAAGACTACTGTGTTCAAGGCCCTGTGGAGAATCTGAAGAGGGAAAAGATGCACTCTCTCCCTGTAAGTAGTTAACTGGCCAATGGCATGTGCATTGACCCAGGTGGGAGGGAAGGAATCAAAATCATCGAGTGCTGAAAATCTTTCTTACCATCAAACACAGCCCGACTGTATTGAGTTGTTGATGCCAAAGGCTTGCAGGTGGCATCAAACTTATTGCCATAATTGCCAATGCTTACTTCAAACTGAATGGCCTCTCCAATGTCTTGCAGCATGGTCGCAGAGTGAAATACTGCAGACAGGCTATACTTTCGCCTGCGCTGATATTTCTATGGATTACAACAGGAGAAAATAATTATTGAAGAATCTTTTCTCTTGCAAGTAAATTTCTAATTGATAAAACCAATTATTGATTTAAAACTGGGAGAGACCTCCAAGGTCATCTAGCCCAACTCCCTCAGCATGATATAATGGAAAGAGTCCTAAGCTTGAGGAAGCAGGACCTGAGTTTGAATCCTGGCTCTGATGCTGATTATTTGTGTCACTTTGTCCATATCATTTAACCTTGTTAGCTCTCATTTTGTTCAACTGTAAAATGAAGATTGAACCACATGACTTCTAAGGCCTCTTGCAACTCTAAATTGATAATACTAGGATCATCTTATCAAACTGCTCATTTTATAGATGAAAAAAACTGAAACCCAAAGATAATTAAGTGTTTTGCCTAAGGATGATAATCAATAGCAGAGCCAATATTTGAAGTCTGATCTCCTGGCTCCAAGACCAGATTTGTTTCCCCTTATACCAGGCTGCCTCTCTTGTCACAAGAATGTAAGTTTCTTAAGGGGAAGAATTGTTTCATTCTTTGTCCTTTTATCTTCAGTGCCTAGCATATTGTCTGGTACATAGTAGGCACTTAATAAATATCTAGTGATTGATTATACTCTCAATGGTGATCACATTTAATGCCTTTTTTACATTGCTGAATCCCAAGAGTGCCTAACAGCCCTCTCCACATGTACATATGAAGACTGTCCTTTTGGGCTGGCTGCAATAGTGATTTGAAGGCAAATGGCCTTCTTGTCAACTTGGTCTCTTGGATTCACATTTCTGTCCCCTGCCTGTCCTCAGGAAGAGCCCCACCATCTTTGCTGCCTGCGTGTCCTGCCTAAGTGATTCTCCTATCACTTTCCCCCAGCTCTCACCCCAGTGATCTAAGCTACACAGGTCTTTTTAAAGACATGTTTCTCCATATCCTGGATATTTCTTCAGCATACTTTTATTGGTGCTGGCTCACTTCCAAATACTGTCTAGCAGCTGTGTGGAAACCCTGCCTGACATAGCTCGTTCTGTACATTCAGCTATTCTCCAAGCTCTTTCTTTTGTGCCAGTAGACTGGCTTTGGGCACTGGGTAGTCCTTGCCAGCCTATATAAAATATAACAACAACAACAAAAACAGTAGTCATTATTTCTATAGTGCTTTAAGTGCTTCTAAAATGCTTCTTCAAAACGCTTTACATATGATATCCCATTTAATACAGTAGATAAGATGAAGTACATGAATAAAATGGATTGAAAGATCTCAAGTCATTGACCAACAGTCCAGACCTTTCGAAAGAGATGCTACCATGACTTTGTAGACCATCAATCAGTCTGGGTGAGATTTTTTGGGAAAGTGTGTTGGATTTGGAATCAAAGCATAGGTCCAAATTTCAACTTTGCCACTAACTACTTATGTCACTTTGGGCAAGTCCTTACTCTCCCTAGGCCTCAATTTCCTTATCTGTAAAGTGAGGCATTTGGATTAGATGAGCTCTAAGGGTCCTTCCTGCTCTAAAGCCATGATTTTATTTATTCAGTTCCATCCAGTTTCTTTGTTGGTCTGTGTATCATTGTTCAGCCTAAGTCAGAGAACCCATTGACAGCATTCTCTCGTGGAATGCAGTCAGAACAATTTGACCCCAAGTAGGAATTTCCTGACTGATTTCCCTCCGGCTTTTCCCAGCTCATAGCACTTCAATGACTGCAAGGTGATTCATGATCATGCCCACCTTCTCTGCTGTGGGTGTGCCTCAAGAGCATGGACTCCCTTGCAGCCAGGATCAGACTACTGTCTCAAGGACTTGTGATGGTCATTTGTGCCTTATGAATTAAAGGGAGAGTAACCACAGTAAAATTTCACTGTTGGTAAAGGCAGTTTTCTGGTTAACTGAGGTTTTATCCAGAATAACCTTTGTTTGTCAACTCTTATTAGAAATCATGCAGTGCTTTAGTACAATGTTAAGTTTTGATAAACACAGCTGATTATTTTTTTCATTTTTTTTGTTTTGCTCTGTATTTTCTTTCACAACATGACTAATATGGAAATTTTTTTTATGATGTACATGTATACTTACCATCTCAGAGACGGGAGGGGAGTGAAGGAGGGAGAAAATTGGGAACACAAAACTTTTTTTAAGTGAATGCTAAAAATTATCTTTATGTATAACTTGAGAAAATATTGTTTAAAACAAAAAAAAGAAGCACAATTGAGTAAATGCTTCTTCGATCTTTAAGAGCCTTCAGGAAATAGGTAGATAGCAGTTATTAAATGTAGTGATGGACAGACTCTCATATATGTAACCCACCCACACCTGTGACTTTGGTATGACCTTTGTCCTTGTGTTTCTATAACACCACCACAGGTGGACCACCCAACATGTTGGAGGTCCTTCCTTCATTTTCTTTTTTTTTTTTTCGGAGGGGATTAAGGCAAGGCAATTGGGGTTAAGTGACTTGCCCAAGATCACACAGCTAGTTAAGTGTCATCATTTTTTTTACTTTGAGGATCCAAATGGAGAACAAGAACTGTCCATCAGTAACCCCTCATTTTTGGCACATGACAGGCCCATCTTTTTTTTTCCAGTCCCACATTTTTCTGACAACAGACATCCTTCATACTACCTCTTATGTGTAATGTGTTGCAATCTACTTGTACCTCCAAAGAGTGGGCTGAATTTAGGTTTCCATTGGATGTTTAATCTCATTTAGCCTTTTCTGCCTACGTTACTTAAGTGGGAGATTAGTCATGTTCCAAAAATGTCATAGATAAAGTCTGGCTTAAGTAATCCTGGGAGTTATACTGACTTTCATATCCTTCATATAAAATGAAGAAGCTCAGGAGAGTGGAAAGAATTCAGTCCTAAACCCACACCACTACTTACTGTGTGACCTTGGATGAAGAACACAGAGAAATGATAGAATCTGAGAAGGGGAAGAGATCTCAGGGGCCTTTTAGCACAGTTCACATGAAAGGAGTATCTACTGTAACAAAACTGAGAAGCGGTCCTTGAACTTCCATCTGAAAACCTCTAAGGGGGAAGAACCCGTCACCCTCAACACAATTCACTCCATAGTGGAACATCTCTAGTTGTTGAGAAATCTTTCCATATGAGAGCCTAAATTTTTTTCCTGCAACTTTTACTCACTGCTCCTGGTTCAGCCCACTGGGGCCAAACAGAATGAGTTCAATCCCTCCTTTATGTGACAAGTTTTCAGATACCTCCACTGAGTATTTTCTTCTCCAGGTTGCACATGCCCAGTTCCTTCAACTAATTTTCACATATCATGAATTCAAGGTCTTTCACTCTCCTGGTAGCCCTCCTCTGGATTCTCTTAGACTCATCAATGCCCTTTCTAAGTGATGGTGCCCCAAACTGAACACAGTACTCTAGAAGATGTCCAATGGGGGCCCCTCACCTCGGACCTCCTACTATCTTGATATTGAACCACTAATAGCTACTCTTTGAGTACAGTAATCTATCTAAATCTATCTAATTATATTATTATCTAATCCATCATCTCTTTATCTTCTCTACAAGAATGAGACTAGTCTGGCATGACCTGTTCTTGATGAAACCATGCTGGTTCTTTCACTTCATCTCTCAGTTTCTGATCTGGTCATCTCAGACCATCAGTTTCTACATGTGGAAAATGGGAATGATCATACAATCCTTCAAGAAAGACCTATTCTGATGTCTCATTATGGACCCAGGATTCTCGATACCTATCAAAGAGATTCAAGTCCGGATCTAACTAGACTGGATGTGGGTCCATCATCCAAAGACAAGCCTACCTAACTTGAGGAGGCTCATTACTAATTGGTAATGATTGGCTAACAGGTGACTTTTTTTCAGCCATAGCAAATTATAAAGACCATCTACTATAGTAAGGAGAGAAGACTCAACCAGATGAAGTCATGGATCCTTAGAGTGTTGAAATGGCACCTTCTCCTTACTATGACATTGGATAAGTCACTTAATTTCTATAAGCCTCAGTTCCCTTACCTAGAAAATGGGAATAATGACACTAATGGTCTATCTCAAAAGACTATTGTGATGACCAATGTTATGGTCTGTATAAAGCACCTTCTAAGAATAAGGTTGACCTTTTGATTTTCCAGTCAACCCTTAGATGCATTTCCTGATCAAACATGGACGAAGAAAAAAAAAATACATCCTAAGTACAAGCAGTCCCCTAACTTGTATAAACATTAAGAGCATTTGAATTGATTAATATGATATATGAGCTCAGAAGTTACCTCAACAACCAGCAGGTCATCACTGGGTATGGTTTCAACTTTTTTGTCAGGGGGTGTTTTCTCAAGTAAAGTACACAGTTCAACTAGGATCCGACCTCTGTAAGCAACTCCTTCACCCTGGAAGGCAATGATGCATGTTATTAATGATTATTAAAGTGAGTACAAGCCAATAAGAAGCCCCTTGTAGATAACACTCTGAGCTTCTCTGCGTGTCTTACACCAATACTATATGAGGAGGCCTTGGGTTTTTTGGCCAAGGCTTCAGGTCCCAAACACAAAAGATCAGGGATAATGGTGGGAACTTGAACAGCCAGGAAAACTAGCTTATCCTTAGGTTAAAACTTAAAGATAGTCTAGAAGATTCTTGGGGCATTCTAGAAATTGTTGTTTCCAGTAGTTTGGGTAAGCTACTAGTAAGTGGATGGTTATGCTCCATGGTCTGAACAACTAAACTTTCCAGAAGAGTAAATAAATGTAAGTAGGCACGGATTATTGATAGAATAAGAATATAGCATGTTTTCCTACTTATTAAATATATGTTTTTAGATAAAATATTGTATTAAAACAACTGAGCATAGACCACTAAGATAATTTGAATTCAAGGATCTGAAGAATCGACAACTACACACATACACACCCCCTTTCATACACACATACACATAGAGATCCTGTTTAATCTGTATCTTCAGGCCTATCAAAGACTATATTAAATCTAGAACTAATTTCCCAGAGTATATTTAGACAAGGAAAGACTTGGAGTTGCCCCTGCCTGGATTTACCTCCCTATTTCTGTGGGTTTATCAGCCTTTGGGAATGATGGTTGGGGTACCGTATAACAGACCATTCATTCTGTAGAATTAAGTCCTTGATGAGATACTCTCTGGCAGCGGGAAGGGGGAGAAGAAGAATCATGGAGGGCAGGAGCACTTGACTATCATTAGATTCTGGGATGTTATTATTTCTCAAAAGTATAGTCATTTCAATAAATATTGATTGCGTGCTGTGCTGTGGAGTACAAAATGAGGGTTGGGGAAGGAGACAAGCATTCTGCAGCATCTACTACATGCTAAGCACTTTAAGCGCTTTACAAATATTTTTTCATTTGTTTCTCATAACAACCCTGGAGGGAGGTGCTGTTGTTAGCCACATTTTACAGACATGGAAACAGACAGAGTTCAAATAACTTACCTGGAGTCATACAGCTAATACATGTGGTGACAGCATATTTGAACTCAGGTCTTCCTGACTCCAGGCCCAGTGCTCTATCCACTGTGCCACTTAGCTAGTTACCTCTAAGAGTCATAACCTGGTCCCCACCAAGGCTTGCAGCCTTTTGGGACATCAGTATTTAAACAAATGAGATTGTGTATATATATATACACACACACACACATACATATACACATGTACATATATGTGTGCATGTGTATATACACATACACATGTATGTGTATGTATGTATGTATATAAAGCACTTTGCAAAACTTGAAGCCTTATATACATATTATTATTAATAAACAAAAGGAATGACTGGAGAGCAAGACAATTTATCATAAAGTATTAAAGTGAACACAATCAGTTCAATTCCACCCATGTTTAAGTGACTGCTATATGCAAGGCACAACTGTGGCTGAATATAGAGATTAAAAATGAAACAATCCCTACCCTCAAGGAAACTATAGTTTGTATGAGGTCAAATATGGGAATAAGCTGAAGACCATATTGAAGTTTCATGGGAATAATCTGGAAAGTGATGAGAAGATGTTAATTAGGGCCCCCCAAAGGCATGAGAAATTAGGCACAAATAGCCAATGGATTTTCCCTTCTTCCTCCAGTACAGAATCAAAGTCTAACATGGCAGTCTTTGCAAATCAAGGACCAGAATACATAATACAATCAGAGAAGAGTTTTAAAGGGGAAGAAGCTGTTGGCTGGAGTTAACAGAGAAAATTTCATGGGGAAATGTGTTTGGAAGTTTGTAAAAAAATGTTCTATTCTATAGTCACCCAAAAGGCCAGGGACATGGACTGGAATTATTTAATTAATAAAAGGAGCTCTTGGATAAGGAATCCTTTGATATCAATGAAGGTTTGCAATTTGTAGTGGTTGTCTAGAGCCCTAAGAAGTTAAGTGACTTGCCTGGGGTCATCGAATAAGCAAAACAAATAAAAAGTATCTTAAAGTATGTCCATTTGGTCTAAACCCAGTGCAAGAATTCCCTGCATAAGGATTTTAGCATTGGCTTCTTTGCAGAGGTGGGGTACTATCATATGGAACTCTGTAGATAATGTCAGACTTGGTTGATGTGTTGATAAGTTTGATGGGGGTTTTTTCTCCTTTTTTTTCATTCTTCATTAAAAGGAAGGACTCCCTGTTTCATTACACAAACATTTCCAGAACACTGAATTTTGCCTGAACCACAAAGAGGTTAACTAGAGATAAGAAGGTAAAGTTAGGTAGAGAGCCCAACCTCTACCTTCATGTTAGTAATTTTATTAACTGGGGGCTTGGAGTGATTGTGATTCCATTCATAACTTTACATATAGAGTAAATACTCTAAAATTCAAGAGATGCTTAAGGGCCCCTTCCAGACTGAAACTAGCAAAGCATTTTAACAGGGAGTTATATGTGTAACTAAGACATCATTTCCCACTGGGCTACTTTTCTGCACTTCATCATCTCCAGAGACAAATCATTCTGGAAGATGAAATCAACTCAGTAGCTCTCGTTTCCTCAATACCCCTGGCCCCTGGAACTCCTCCCTCCTTCTGGTTGGAGAGGATGGGAAATGCACATCTGGGACCTCCTCCCTGATCCTCTGCCATTTAAGGAGGCATTCTGAGGGGAATTCTCATGCTTTTCTACTCAGGCTACTCTCTGGGGACTTCATGATTCCAGAACTCATCACTTTGCAAAATAAAATTAACTCAGAAACTCACACCTCCTCAGGTTATGTCCTACCCGGGATGAATGACTTTATCATGCCCCTGAACCAGGTAACACCTGCCCCATACCTTTTCAGCTCCTTTTTATGTGTTGTCTCTCTCATTAGAATGTGAGTTCCTTGAGCACAAGGATTGTCTTAGCCCTTTCTTTGAATTCCCAGTGTTTAGCAGAGTGCCTAGTACACAGTAATTACTTAATAAATGTTTATTGATGATGACTCTCTCACTCTAAGAATGGTTGGCAATTGCTTGGCATTAACCCTCTCAATGCTTTCTGAAAGAGGCTATTAGGAAAGTCTATGCTTTAAGGGAAAGGACTAAATGTCCTCCAATAGAACTAGCCTGGAAATATCTTAGCTTAAACAATTATAGTAAGAATCCAAGTGCTTTGGCAAAGGAGAAAAAGAGTTTTATGTAAATGTTTTAGGGGTAGGGAGGCAAGGTGGGATTTGAGTTTCATTTTACTTAGTTTCCCCTAAACCCAAGGCCTGGTCATAGCAGTTATATCATAGTAAGAAATCATTACCATCAGTCAAATGTTAAAAGCATTCATTTAATTGGAGACCAACCTTTCCAGAATTCAAGTCATCATATGGATCTGGGAATCCAGTGTATTCTCTTGGACTTCCATAAAGATTTAGATAACAAGGTCCAAATGTTGGCACGAAGCCCACTTCAGTTTCTCCTGTTTTCCCTGAGAAGCAAATATCACCATTAGATCATAGACACTGGAATTTCTAATCTATTAGGTTTTGCCAGAAGTTAGTTGTTAGTTATGGTGTGAGGCTGTTTTATTCCACAAGTGCATTAGTTACATTAATGCAGACTATAAGCACTTATGATGATGCTTCTGGTGTCTCTAAAAGAATAAATTAAACAACTGACTGTTTTTGCTACCCAAACATTGTGCTAATCTTGTGACCTATGAATTTCATTTAAATGGAAGAATAATAGGTTTTCAAATTTCTCTTTGTCATATTTGTACCAATTCACAAATAAATGTTTTCATTTTCAAAAATGAAAATTACATATATCATTGACATTGAATGAGAGCTATAGTTACACTTATATTTGTTAAGAAAATTTAGTAAGTTGAACATCTATCTTATTTTTTCTAAGAAATATTATTCAGCCTTAAGCAGTTACTTAAAAGACAAGCAGTTAGTTATGATTATATAAAAATTGCTTGTTTAGGGTTAATGGATTTACATGGTAACCCATTCTATTAGTTTACAATAATTTCTCTGTGATTACAAAAAAAACCTTTTAAATCATCATAAATGTCACCATCCATTACTGTGTTTTCTGGATATCAAACCTCATAGCTTAATTAGTTGAAGACTTGGGGGGCTCAGGGGCATGGCTATTGACTTCAAAGACCTGAAGAGCTGCCATGTTGAACAAGAACTAGATGTATTTTCTATCCAGAGGTCAAAACTAACAATGCAAGGAGGTAGAATCTGGCTCATTTTCCAAAAGTTCAAACATAGAATGGGTTTTCTAAGGAGGCATTTAACACTCCATCCCTGGGGCAGAAACCAGATGACTACCCAGAGTTTTGGAGATGTGGTGGAGGGAATTCTCAGCTGTATGGAAAATTGGTCTAGGGGCAGTTAGGTGGGGCAGTGAGTAAAGTGCTGGCCCCGGAGTCAGGAGGACCTGCGTTCGGATTCAGCTTCAGACACTTAACACACAAAAAAAACCTAGCCATGTAACCTTGGGCAAGTTACTTAATACCAATTGCCCTCCAAAAGGCAAAAAAAGAAAAAAAAATTGGTCTAAGTGACCTCTAAGGTCTTTCCATGAAGATTGGATAATTTTATATATTAACGTGAAGCAAGTGAGTCAGTGCATGATACTCTCCGAGCAATGAGAGGATGCAGACAGACAGAGATGCATGTACAAGCCGCCTGGCATCCTGGCTGCAGGGCTAAGCTTCTCATCAGCAATATCTGGGTTGGCCCTTTTTGTGCCTCAGGCAGCTCCCAGCGACTTAGCTATGAGGTCATAGCTGGGTGCTAGAGGTAGGGGTCTCAGCATTCTAGGCTGATGAAATCACAAATCTTTCAAGGGTTTGAGAACAATAGAGAGCTAACACTATGTGGACAAATCACTCTGCAGTGCACTCATAAATGTGCCTGGGGCTTCTGTAGGTAGAGGCGGAGGGCAGAGATTCCCATGCCCAATGATGAGAATTCTCAGAATATGTGCTGCTAGAGACAGAAAGAGAGGAGAGACAAAAACCTTAAAAGAGAGACAAAGAATGAAGAGAAGCAGCTCTTTGTGATGGCCTAGAGTCCCTGGCCATAGTTAGATGTTGGGTGACACTTATCTAACATTCCACAGTTTCACCAGTGATTATCATCCTTATCTTCATCACCACACAGACACACACACACACACACACACACACACACACACAGAGTTTATCAAAGTAAAATGATGAAGCCATTGAAGATAAAAATAAGGGTAAAAGATGAAAATAGATGAACAGGGTATCCAAGCAGGAGGGCCACCGCTATTGCATATATCTGCTACCAAAGTACAGATGGCTTGATGTACTTAGCAATCAATATATAAAATGAGGCATAGAGGATTTGCTGGGTAAGCACCTCACAGGTTTTGATTCTCTTTCCCTATTTTGTAATAAACAAATACTAATAATGACATGGGGGCAGCTAGACAGGTCTGGAGTCAAGAAGATTCATCTTCCTGAGTTGAAATCTGGCCTCAGACACTTACTAGCTGTGTGACCCTGGGCAAGTCACTTAACCCTGTTTGCCTCAGTTCCTCATCTGTAAAATGAACTGGAGAAGGAAATGGCAAACCACTCCAGTATCTTTGCCAGAAAAACCCACATGGGGTCATGGAGAGTTGGACACAACTGAACCACAACAATAATGATAAGTGGGGTGGGGGGAAAGAAGGAAATCCTAAAGAAACACAGACTTCTCTATCTGCAGTGAACCTAAGAGATTGTCCAGCCCAGCCTTAAAGAGGAGGAAACCTAGTCCCAGAGAGGAAGGCGGCTTGTCCTAAGGTCATAGAATGAGTTACATGAGAACCAGGTCTAAAACTGGTTCTAGATACCGTTCATTCCCTGTTAATCCTCCATTTCACTACCCCATTTTCCTTCTTTGTTCATCTGGGGTAACCCACCCCCCCAAATCGCTCAAGTAAATGCTAAACTATTCAGGACAGGTATTTGTCTTTTCTCCTCCCTGAGAATGAATATTCCATATCTTTTTCAATGGCCCTTTAGAAATAAAAGAAAAACTCTTAATGAACTTTTTCTTTTTCCAAATTAATGACCCAGTCGATGGTAAAGAAATTTTCTCTTATGTTCTTCCTTCCTTAAGACCATTTTCTTTTTACCAGTTCAATTCCGTTCAATCAACCATCTATTGAACACCCTTATGTGCCTAGGTAGTGTCCTATTTTGAGAACTTTATGCAAAATTCAATTTTGAATCAAAGAGACCAAATTATACCCTCAAGGCATTGGGACTTTGACATCCAAAGAAGCCCTAGCCTATCCTTCAAAGCAAGTTACCTTGAGAGGTTATAGACTTATTCCAAAGATGGTTCTAGGGATTAAAATATATTGGAACAAACTCCCCTTTGGGCTTCTTGGGAACTCTTTAGAACCTGCAACACATTCTCCCAAATCTCTTAGCGATTGCCAGGTTTTACCTTTGTAGGGATGGGAAAACTGAGGCTCACATATACAAATGACTTGTTCAAGGTCATACAGTGAGTAAGGGACAGAACTATGACTGGAGAGCAGGGCTTTAGACCCTTAGTCCTGTACTAATTTAATCAGTTTTGTTGAGTCTTTCCTGAACCCTTGCCAGTTCTTCCACATTCTTTAAAAAAATGTGGTGACTGAAAGTGGACACAATACTGCATTCATAGTCTGATAAATGTAAAATATAGAGGAAGGGTCACATTCCTGCCCTTAGCCTTTCCTTCTCTTTTTAACATAACTCAATGCCATGTTGGCTTTCCCCCAACAATCTTACATTGGTGACCCATGCTCATCTTGTGGACCATTAGAACCCTCCCCTGCAAGGCATTTCCTGGCTTTTTTTTTAGGCTTATTGATAAATTGTAAATCCGATGAGTCTTCCGTGTTTCTATACCAATTGTTATTGTTCAGTCATTTTTCAGTCATGTCCAACTCTTCATGACCCCATTTGGGATTTTCTTAGCAAAGATACTGGAGTGTTTTACCATTTCCTTCTCCAGTTCATTTTATAGGTGATGAAACTGAGGCAAGCAAGGTTAAATGACTTGACCAGGGTCATGCAGCTAGTAAGCGTCTGAGGTCAGATTTGAACTCAGGAAGACAACCCTTTCTCACTCCAGGCTCAGTGCTCTATCCACTGTGCTACCTAGCTGCCTTTCATGTCAATCAGGATGGCCCAAAACTTAATCCTCATGGACCATCACTGAGCATAAAGTCGTAGAACCCACCACTGTCTAGCTCTAGAAACGGTCCCCTTGAGGGCTGAGCACTGGAGCTGTGTGCAAACAAGACAGCTACCAACCAGAGCCTTATGTCCTCTGCATTCCTTCTGAGGTGAGAGGGAAGAAATTCTATCCATCCTGAGTTAACCCCTACTGGCTTTCTAGCACCATGGGGTTAGGGGAAGGGATGGTGCAGGGGAAAGACAATTCTATTCAATTAACATGGCTGTTCCTTATTAATACTGCTGACCAATATCTTCAAAAAACCCAATTAGTAAAACATTGACATCTGAGGGAATTTCAAATAGACTTTCTGTTTTTGATTTACTCAAGCTTGCTTGTATTAAATTACACATTTTTGCACTTTGGTGGCCAAGCATGAAAACAATTTTCATTTTCCATCCAGATGGAAAAATCAATGAAATCAATGTCTTGGGCTTAAGTAAAAATTACTCCCAATTCCAGAACCACTGACCTTGACGTCCACATCTATGTAGCCAGTAAGCACAAAAAGAACATGGGTTATAAAACAATTAAACAATCTCATGAGACATTAATCATAGGGCAGGCAGGCAGGCAGCACAAGTTGCATCTAAGGCACAGGAGGGAATTGTGGGAGGGCTAGCATTGCATAAGCAGGTTCATTGCCAAGCTCAACTCTATAGCACTGTCATGCACAAGTAATATGAAGACAATTCCACTGCCAAAACCATTTGGGGAAGGACAAAATGAGAAACCGCCATTTAAAAAATGAATGTGTTTTAATGAAAGATAGTCTGGGCAGTGGAGGGCATAAGTCACAAAACATGAAACCTGTAGATGATGCAGCCCAAGCTCCCGAAGGTGAAGAATCTATATTGTAAAAATATGACTGGTTAAACTACAAGAAAAACACAGGTATTATGGAATATTGAAGAAGTTAATTTATTAAGCAGGTGGTTTAGCAACACTGAAGTTAACTCAAATTCAAACCCCAAAGAGAATATTGACATCCTGTTTTATACCAATCTGGCAGACAGGATTAAAAAAATACACAAGAAATTTTTGTCCCCCTTCCCCAAAAATTCCTCTACAAGATTTCCTACTTTGAACCAGCATCAAACAAAGATACATCCGAAAGAAGTGAACATCAGGAGAGTGGAGGGGGTCATGTTGGAAAGGGGGTAGGTGCAACACTTTACATTTTTATTAAAAATTCTTTGCCCTATGCTTAAGTGCTTTGGGGTCAGGGACCTAGGATTTGAGACCATGGTTAGGGTCCACGACTATTTCTGCACAGAGAAAGTGTTCCCAACTAGGGAAATCAGAGGGTATACTCCCTCTACTAACGCTGATTAGTAGCTGTTTTGAAACTTTTAGAGTGCTCATTTCAGTCACTGAGAGATTCAGTGATGTTGGGGGTCATGTAGCCAGGATGTACTAAGATTAGAACTTGAACCTGGTTCTTCCTGACTCCATGGCTGGATGTCTATCTACTATGGCATGCTGGCTCTCATTTCCATAACCCTGTGATATTTGATCCCAAATATATTTTTGTCCCTCAGTAAGGGCTTACCTAGAGTCATTATTGCAGTGTGATTTTTAATAGAAAATGGAGCCTCAGAGTACCTCAAATTAGGATATCTATCCTTTTGAAGCAGCTAGGTGGCCTAGTGAATAGAGTGTTAGAGTGGAAATTGGGAAGACCTGTGTTTGAATTTTGCCCTAGACTAGGCAAGTTTCTTCTCTTGGCTGCTGTTTCCTTGTCTATAAAATGGGGATAATAATAGCACCTACATTACAGGGTTCTTGTGAGGAGCAAATAAGATAGTATTTGTAAAGCACTGCGCAAATCTTCATGCACTCTACAAATGTTAGCTATTATTGTTGATAATATCATTATTATCACAATACCAATCAATAAAACAAAGTAAGAGAGTAAAAACTAATGAACCATCTGGGCCATAAGAGAACCACCTGGGCCACAGGGGCATGTATTGAAATATAACTTTTTACAAGGTTGTCAGCCTTCTCAATGGCCCTGGCATCAACAATTTGGGCATTTATTCCAGGACCTGGGGCTAATAAAAAATAGAGGGGCCACAAAGTTAACTTTATGGACAGCACTGATCTCCACAAACCCTACAATCAATCCTTATTACAGTGCAACTTACAAAACAAAATGGAGCCTCAAGGCCTTTTAGATCTAGAGGAATCTAAGGTCCTTATCCCTTTGTACTTGCTGTGTTAATCCACTTCTGTCCTAGAGATTCAATCTTGCAAAAGAGTATTAAAGAATCATGGGTCATTTACGCTTTATATGCTGTCTTAAAAAACCCTTATTTCAAAATTTTAGCTTGAAGCCAGCAGTCTGGCATGAAATGTTAGCTCTATATGCAAAGCAGAGATGGGTATATAACTTATTATTGTTCGTAGACCCAGACTTACTTATAATACCCTGTCTTTTAATACAACAGTGTTAAAATGAGAAGTAGATGCAGTTTCCATTCCCCCAAATGGTTGTTTTATGTTCAGGCTTTCCATGTCTTCATCATGATATCAACAGATAACTGACACCTATTAGTTAGAAAAACTCCTCAGTGAGGACTGGTCTATCAAGAAGCATGCATAAACAGTGGTTGGGAGACTCAGTCCCATAAATGGTTTGAGCTGCTGTGATTACCTGTGAACTAACTGCATTGCTTAGTCATGATTATAACGTTGCTAAAATGCTTCACTGGATTGACTATATTTTGTTTTTCAGACTTGGTGCCCATTTATACTGGTCTGTTTCAATATGTCCTAGTCTGGGGTCTTTGTATCTTCTCACTTGAACATGGGCTGGGTGCCTTACCTTCAACTTCTCCACCGGAAGCAGCAATTTTAGAGAGATACAGATAGGTTGTTCCTACTACATCATTCTTGGTAAGACGGTCCCTGCAAGAAAGAAGAGATTAATGCTTTGTCCCATACAGATGAAAGCTATGATTGGTAAATCAAGCAATCAACAAATATTTATGAAACACTTACTGAGGGCCAGGTATTGTGCTAGGTACGAGGAAGGCAAAAGATGAAAATAATCTCTGCCATCAAGGAGTTGGTAAATTCATCAGAATTTAAAGCTATATCTCTTTCTTCTCAGGCAGCAAGACAAATGCATTAGAATCTTTACATATTGTTTTAAGTAGAATTTTTATGGGGTTCATTTGGTGATGTGGGAATTACATGCATTATCAGGATGATTCAACTAAAGTAAGCTCAATACTTCCCTTACATCTGTGGTGAGTGAGCAAAGGCCCCACCCATGAGAAGAAGGCACAGTCTTCCATTACATGTCTGTATTTCTGAGTGAGTGTGGTCTGCCAGGAGCTCTCCTCAGAGGTGGCTTTGAAAGGGACCAAGTCTATATAACTGCGTGTGTCTTCCCTGGGTATTCCAGAGAATTGGCAATAATACCCTATGTAATGGTCAGTCATTGGAGTGGCCAACCATCACAGCTCCAGACAAGTTCCCTCCACTTTGAGGCATGTTTTGCTGGGGGTGCCCATGGGGGTTATAAATAGTCCCACTCATTCATGTAATTCTTTCCCTGGTGACTGAGGAAGAATCAGACCCAATTTGCATGAACAAGATGATTCTAACCTCCACACACTGAGCGTTAGGTTCAATTCTCTTCTGCACATCAGGGAGGACAACTAGACCAACCTTTTGGGGTCCTACAGGGAATATCCTCCTGTGACCTATTCATTTCTCCTATAGAACTGAAATCTTCCTGTACGGCTTGCATCTGAGGATCAAGTTCCAGGGACCCTCTTAATTAAATGGTGTGGTTTCAAGGCCAGGTCTTGGAAGGGCCAAATTTGATCAGAATCAACCTATATTCTCAGGGTTTATGTCACGTCTTATGACTTATGTCTTATAAGTCTTATGACTTATGTCTTCAGGAAAATTTGGACCATAAACAGATCCTCTATATTGGTCAAGAGATAGAGGGTGTCTCATGAGTTTACTGAACCAAAGATACATGATGAGTCTCTGGAGCTTTTCAAGATGATACTGGATTAATGTTAATTACAGTATGTGCTTATTGGAATGAACATTTTGACTGTCCTCTTCCCTCCCCCCTTCTTCATACCTAATCCCCCTCTATATTTATCCCATCCCCTACTGTACTATATATATGCATATATGTATATGTATGCATATATAGAGATCTTTCTCTCTCATTAGATTTTATGTTCCTCAAAAGCAAACCTTATGTCATATTTTTTCTTTGTATCCTCAACACCTGGCACACATCAGATATTTAATAAATATTTGTTGAATTGAATTGAATCAAATTGAATTTTTGTCTTAAGGCATTTCTCTGCTTCATAATACCTTCTATAGGTTCACTATACAATTTGTGTGGACATTGGACCCATCCCACTAAACTGGCTGGATACACTCAACTGGCAAAGTTCCAGAAGGGCATAGAAAGTGTGCCTTTTCAAACATAAAGATATCATATGCCAGGAAAATAAAATAATTAACTGTTCCCCCTGGCAGTGAACACAATTTCTAGCAAAGGAGCTTTGTTATATCACTTCCCATTGGGCAACTGTTTTCTCAATTAGCTACGTAATCAAGACTGACCTCCTTTTGGCTCAATTCCCATGAGAAAGGTGGTTTGTTATATCAGGACTAACCACTCTCTTCACAGCAAGTCCAAAGACACAGGGACAGGGAAGATTCCTTCTCACCCCCACCCCCAACACTTCTGCATTGCAAGGGTTGTATAGTTAATAGGAGAACAAGATCCTGTGATGGTTATTTCACCCAGGGTTCCCCTTTTTGGGGGGAGGAGGGAGAAGAGTATAAGAAGAAGTGGAATCCAGATGGGTGGTTTCATTAGTTTGGGAAACTTCTAGTGAAGAAATCCCCTTTATCAATGCAAATCAGCCCTTTTTCAGAAATGTAGGACCTCAGAGAAATGTATGAGGGCAAAGCAAAGGTAAGTGACTGCCAGCCAATGTGGCAGAGGAAAGCCCTGAACCTAGTTCTATTTGCCTCACCCAACTCTGTATTCATTGCATTAGATTGCCCCTCAATGCCTCTCTGTATCATTAATTAAAATCTCCCTCCCTCCATTTCTTTCTTGTATTTATTAAGTCTTGATTACATACAAAGCATTATCTATAGGCACTGGGAATAAAAAGATAAAAAATTCTTTCAAATGATACAGTCCAAAGAATATTTTATGTATACAAATAAATATCAGCCAATCAGTAAATACCTGTTATGAGCCAGAAATTGTGCCAGGTGTGGAGACACAAAGACAAAAAAACAGTTCCTGGCCTCTACCCCTACCTCTACAATCTAGGGGTAGAGAGGGTGGGCAGGAAAGGAAATGACCACACTAAATGTGATGGGGGCCAAAAAGATCCAGACCAAGTCCTTAAGAAAAATTTGGGGAAGAAAGGAATAGCTCCAGTTGAAATTTTTTTTTAGATTGAGATAGAAACCGATCAGAAGTTTTTAACTCACCAGTCATACACCGTTAATTTTATTTTTTCACACATTGAAGGAAACTGTTAAAAAGAGAAAAAGAAATTGTCATCTCTAAAACTAGGCAATAACTATTAAACTCCTTACTTTGACATAAAAAATTCTTCCTACACAGATGAAATACTCAACCTTGATTTGAAGGTTGACAACTTGATTCCACTCTGGATTTGCATTTTTTTCTATTATGTTTGTGGAAACCTGAAAAAATCATCAGCATAAAGCAACATTATTTCAATTTCAAGTTTATAAATTCCATGATAGAATGGTGCAATCCATTGTCTGGCATCATCATTTTGTGGGGTCAGTTCCACTGAACTACAGTAACATAATATGTATAGACATAGTCCTTCATTCACCATTTATATATTATATAACTGAGAATTTTATCAAATATGATAAATAGCTTATGTTGGTCCACATCATTGTTCTATGCCAAGCATTTCTTGGGTCTGTTGCTTGATAGACTTTTAACCACCAGATTTCTCATGTGATAATCATAAGAAATAATAATAAAAAAATAAATCAAGACAAAACAACGCACAAAGTTACAGGTGTTTAATCTGTCCAAGCTTGCTAGCAGAAATAAATTGCTTAGATTTACATGAGATGCAAGGCCTTTAAAACACAGGGAATGGAATCCAGTCACAGGACTGGACCTATGATTTTACCAGCATAGGGACCTTTCTGGTGAAGAAACTACCTCTACCAATGCAGGTCTGCATCTTCTCTGACATTTGTAGACTTTGAGAGTTGTCTAGGATGCCAAGAGGTCAAAGGTCTTGCCCAGGGTCACATAGCCAGTATAGGACCAGACCCAGGCAGGTCTTTCTGGCTTCAGCTCTCTAGCCTCTACACCACAGACTACTTATTTAAGGTGTATTATTACGCTTTGGTAGGATCTTATCTTTAGTTCTTGGCATCTTTGAAACAAAAAGAAATGAAATGATTACATTTCTCCCTACCATAGAGTTTCTCACCTAAGGAAGAGTTTTTCTTGACTGTGCTGAAGCCTTACTCCCATTGGGGCTGGTGTGAGAATTTGGGGTGAAAGTTTAGGCCTTGAGCAGGGCAGGGGAAGAGATTATCTTGAGCCTGGTTCATCTTCTAACTAACTGAGAAATGAACCGGTTATAGGGGTGGAGACTTGTCATATCTGCCTAGGATCAAAATGTTCTTCCTACGGCCAGTTGAGCAGTGAATCTGTCTGATATATAACTATCAACTTTAAGTAGCAGACATAGTTTTAAACATTTATTACTACAAGCATCCTTATTTAGATCATGTCCATACACACCTTTTTGCCAGCAAAACAAACTTCTACAAATGGATCCACTAAGTTCTTCTTGTCTACATTGCCTCCAAATATTTCCTTGACAGTCTGTGAAAAGGCATCATCCACTAGAAATGAAAATATAGACAGGAGATAGTAACATGGATCTTAAAAGCATAGAAATTAAAAACAAATATGCCTTGAATGAATGGAGGAGAATTTGTCATTAGGACCAGCAAGAGTTAGGAACATACAGAAGGGTTATGGTAAATGTTTAACATCCGACTCTCCAGGGGAAAAATATAGACTGGATAGATTTTTAAATTTAATTTATATTATTAATATTTCATCCATCACTTACTTAAATCTAGAGACAATCAACAAAACAACAAATCAAATTCTAATTGCAGTTTGCCAATTTCTGAAGTGTAAATGTTCACAATGAAAATTTAACAATCTGCTCATGCTCTGGTTGGAGCTGATTCCAGTATACTCCTGGTCCTAACAGTGGTTTTAGCTTGACAGGGATGGATCCATTTGCTACCTGTGTGACTTGGAGCTTTACCCTCCTGGGTGTTAGTTTCCTCCTCTGTAAAATGGAACTGGACTACATGACCTCTGAGGCCCCTTCCAGCTCTAAATCTAGGCTCTGATGATGTTAATATGAGTTGCCAATCTGCATTAGAGGAGAGAGTTTTCCACACTGGGAATTCACAATACCACTGAAATGTGAGGTTCAATCCCTCCTCACCCCTTCTAAAAAAAGTGGAGGAATATGTTATGATACCAATAAATAAGAATCAAGAAAACATGAGAACACTTATATGAAGTGAGATGAAGTAAGATCAGCAGGACCACAACTATATACATATTTATTACAAATGTGTATTTTTTTTGAAGAAAAGAACACTAAAGCAGCACTTCAGGTTCACTTAAAAGGGGGATACAGAGAAGATGTCTTATTGTGTAATCACTGCTAACTTATCTGGTTCTATGTTGTTAAATTCTGAAGGTTTTGTGACAGTTCTCTGTGATAGCAAAAAACAAATGGAAACAATGTGACTATGCTTTGATTGGGGAATGACAACAATTATAATAGAATATCATTTCTCTGTAAGAAATGATGAAAATGAGGAATTCAAAGAAATAAGAGGAGACTTCTCTGAACCGATTGGAAGTAAAGAAAGCAGCACCAAGAGAACAATGTCTTTAATGATTACAATGTGAGTTAAATCATCAAAGGACTACTGATCTCCAATTAATTGAAATAACCAATTTTGGTTGCAGAGAAAAGAGAAAACATTCTTCCCTCCTCATGGTAGAGATGTGGGTGAATACAGATACAAGTGATGCATATGTTGTCAGACATGCTTTCTTTGTCCATTGGTTTTGATTTGATGTTTCATTTTGGGGAGAAAGAGGGAGAAAAGGGGGTATAGAGAAACATCCCATGGGGGAAATGCAATATATCGGGAAATGACTGTGGCATAAATTTTTTATAAAGTAATTAAAAACTTCAAAATTGCCATACAGTAAAATCATTAAATACAAAAAATACTAAAGGCTTCATGTAAGATTTTGTTCCTCTTTTGTATGTCTATTTTACTGTTTTTTTAACTTAAATACTGAAAAAATTTTAAAGCCCACCATATTTAATCAGTTTGAAATTACATGAATGTACTCTCTTCTGGATCCCTGCCTTGTCATGGCAGAGGGGTTTATGTAGCTCGACAATATTATGAGCTCTGCTAAGATGGACAGGTCATAGTGGAGAGTTCTGACAAAAGGTAATCCATTGGAGAAGGAAATGGCAAACCATTCCAGCATCTTTGCCAAGAAAACTCCATGGACAAGGCCATGATGTGCTGTGGTCCACAGAGGCGTGTTACAAAGAGTCAGAGACGACTGAATAAGAACCCTAAATCAGACTTCCTAAACCAAACAGATCAAGAGAGTTACCAATCACAGAATATTTTATTTATGTAGTTGAGACCCCTACAAGAGAACTGGTCTGAATTACAAAAGTACTTCTGAAGTGTAGAGCACAGAGGCTATGGTTATGCTGGAGCATGTCAGGGGAATTCATGACACTGGGACCCCAATCTCTCCCCAAAATTCTAATTGTGTTCTTGGGAACTACTCTACCTCTGTGCCTCTACTATAAGCTGCCATTAATTCTTTCTGGGGAATAAGCACTCTAAAAGAAAGATACAAGAGAAAAGGTAACAAGGTGAAAAAAGCCCCAAAATGACCATTTATTCTCCCATATAGGTTGTCCCACTGAGTCCTAGCCAGCCAATTGTCTGCGGGCAGTCCCAGTCCCAGGAAACCAGTTAAGGAGTTGCCAATTGTCTTTTTAGTAAGGTTCAAATGTGCATGTCTATTCTTTATAGGATGATCAATAACCCCAAATTGATTGAAGAAGACACTCTCCTCCCCTCCCAAACCAGACTTCTTCAGGAAGCAAGTTGACAAGGTGACTTAGTCTTCTGGCTGCTGTTATTTATGTTATAAATAACAATGTGGGTTTAATGGACAGAGTACTTTTAAGTGAGAACTTTTCTGTTAAACATTCACAAGTCCAAGTGCCAGGAACTAGAATGATCCTCCTGAACTCAAACATACTGTACCATGCTTCAGTGAAGACGTTCAATTTTGTATTCATGATGTTGTTGGTGGTGGGTTTTGGTTTGTTTGTTTGTTTTCAGTTTCTGTAGATGTTTCAAGAACAAAGAGATTTGTCTAGGCAATCGAACTATTTAGTTAGAAGTCTGATTCTGATGCTTCATTGTGACATGGAAGCAGCACTGAGTTATGAAAGGCTAGCAAACTTTGTCAGGCTCCAGCCATGATAGAAAGGCTTTGAGTCCCCTCCCAGTAACAGATGGTCTGCTCCCTGAGGATCACCGTAAGCTAAGTAAGAAGATGCTCATTATTGATAAACTTACCCTTTGGTGATTTTTTTGGCTACAGCAACCCATGAAACCCAAAAACAAATACAAAATGACCTTCACTCCTGCAGCCCCCTTTGCTAGAAACCAAAGGAAACATTTAAATATGCAAAATAAGGATGTAGGAAAAGCTAAGAATCACACAAACTTTAAACCATCTATAAACATTAACAAAGTTGGCTGAACTTTGGATGTGGGGTGCTTCTCCAGTGGCTAAATGAACATGTTCTTGGAAGGACTGCACTGTGTCTGTATCTGAATTTTACTGGAGGAGTTGATGCTGGAGGTTCATCTTTCTTCAGCATTCACTAGATTGTAAAGTTTTCTTCATAAAAAGTTCAGGTGGTAAGCAAGACAGGTGCCATTTTCTCTATTTTATAGATGAAAAAAAACCAGATTCAGAAGTTCATGATTTGGCCACTGCCTTGTGGTTAGCAGGGACTACCAGAATCACAAGCTGGATCTGCCTCTGAGTCCATCAGTCTTCCCATAATGCCTCATTGCTTTACTGGACTCCTTCTTGCCCTTCCCTCCCCTCATATTTTTCTTTTTTCTTTTTTTTTGGAGGGGGGAAGGCAAGGTAATTGGGGTTAAGTGACTTGCCCAAGGTCACACAACTAGTAAGTGTCAAGTGTTTGAGGCTGGATTTGAACTCAGGTCCTCCCAACTCCAGAGTCAGTGCTCTATTCACTGTGCCACCTAGTTGCCCCCCAACATTTTTCAAAAGAAGAAACTGACTACAAAGGTGAAATGACTTCCTCAAAGTCCTACAGCTAGCTAGAATGAAAAGCTCTCTCTCTTTCTCCCTCCCTCTCTCTCTCTCTCCCTCTCTCTTTTTCTCTCTCTCTTCCTCTCTCTCTCTTCTCCCTCTCACTCCCTCTCTTCATCTCTCTCTCTCTCTCTCTCTCTCTCTCTCTCT
>NW_027186296.1:107843372-107853299 GCF_028583685.1 Petaurus breviceps papuanus
CTCTCTCTCTCTCTCTCTCTCTCTCTCTCTCTCTCTCTCTCTCTCAATCTCTCTCTCCCCCATGTCTGTCTGTAACACAAGTCCTTTTTAACACAACCTATATTTCTTTATATAGATATCGAATTTCAATGACAAGATTTAGTGAGTACTTACTCTGAGGAATATCCTCAGCTCTGTAAATTTTCAGGACGAAAGTGACCCACCGCAGGGCAATCCCAGCAGGAAGTAACAAGTTGCTCTCCACATCATCACTGTCATTATCTCGATCTCTCTTCTCTGTCTGTTGGGGACATAGTTACAAATTATGCACCAGAATTTTACACATATAGAAATCACCACCTTCATGAGGACAAAATGGTACCGTTATAATTAACCAAACAAATAAACATTAAGTTCCTGTTATGGACAAAGCACCTCCTATGTACGTATTGAAATTACAAAAGCAAAAATGCAAAACCAACTCTGAGATTTTTCATGATGAAGTACTAGGTTACAGGCTAATACTTGTGCTCTCCATCTCTCAATCTTCAAATTTGCCATCTCACATCTATACTTTTCAGAGGTGGGGTCCCTCAAACATCAGAGGATCATAGATTTTGAGATCTAGACCTGGAAGGGACCCCAGAGACCATCTAATTCAAGTCCTCCATTTTAGAGAGGAAACTAAGGGACAAAGAGTGACTTGAGTAAGGGTAGCAAGTGGCAGAGACAGGATTTGAACCCAGATCCTCTCATTCCAATCCAGTGTCCTTTCTACTGTGCCATACTTCCTCCCATTGTCAGAATATAATTTGTGCTTTTATAGGTTGGGTGAGCACCAATTTAGGGAAGTATGCATGCTCCTGGCATTTCTGTCGATGCCCTTTAGAAGCCCATGTGCCTGTAAGTACTCCATTTCTTAATGCTCTAGGGCAGTGAGGTTAAACTCAAATAGAAATTGGGTATAGGAGGCAGTAATAATACTAAGGGACTGAGGACCACATATTGACTTTGTCTAAAAATGTAATATCATCTATATTTAATTCTTTTTATCTACTTTGTTAAACATTTCCCAAGTCCATTGTTAGTGTTGTAGGCTGCATGGGGCTGAGAGGCTCATGTTTTGACACCTCTTCCATAGAGAAATGAATGCATTTTGAGCTAACACTTAGCTGTTGCAGGCCAATTAGTAGCCCTGTAGTGTATACAACAGGGCAGCTAGGTGGCCCAGTGGATAGAGACTCAGGCCTGGAGTCAGGAAGACTCATTTTCTTGAGTTCAAATCTGGCCTCAGACACTAGCTGTGTGACCCTGAGCATGTATAGGGGCAACCACACTGGCATACCCAGGATGGCAGCTAGCACAAGTTCTTAGATCTGCTTTACTAGGAAAGATAGCTTTTTAAGGGGTCAACAATCTTTTTAAATTACATTCCCTAATTCAGGGGAAAAGTCAGAACCCTGAACTTCAGAGAAAATACATTCAGAGAAATAAAGACCAACAGACAGGACTCTCACTGCCTGAATCAACTATACACTTTACATACATCCCTGGACTGAGAGAGCCTTTTCATCTGAGCAGTAGGGAAGCTCTGAACACACGGCCACTGAGAATCTCGACCAGGAAATCACAAGATCCTTCTCATAAGCAAGCCCCCAAATCAAAATACCAATTCAGAGTATATATACACTTCTCAGAGTCAGAAGGCATCACAATCTTCCTGATTCAGTGCCTAATTAGAAATTAGCAAAAGGTGTGAAAGCCTTCCTGCAAGCAAGCCTCCCCTAAGCAAGCTTCCTTCCACATGAGGCCTATTAATGGGTGGGGAAGATCTTATTCCAATAACATTACAGCAAATCACTTAAACTTGTTTGCCTCAGTTTCCTCATCTATAGAATGAGCTGGAGAAGGAAATGACAAACCACTCCAGTATCTTTGCTAAGAAAACCCCAAATGGGGTCACAAAGAATCAGATATGACTGAAAAATGACTGAACAACAATAAGAGTATACAACATCAGCTTTTCTGTTGGGTGAAGTCATTGGAAATTTTGTGCTAACTGCGCTTCGTGAGGGCTTTGGGAGGGATGGTTCAGTACCTGTTATTATATTGCAGAAACTCCCTTTACTGATAGAGACCTTAGAATCATACTTCTAGAGCTAAAACGTTATCTTAGAAACCATCTAATACAATCCCTTCATTTTACTGAAGAGGAAACTGAAACTATGGGAGATGAAATGATTTGCTCAGGGTCACACAGATAGCAAATAGGAAGTGTGGGATTTGAACACAGGTCCCCCAACTCTGGACCCAGAGCACTTTCTATTTTACTATCCATTTGTAACATTAGGAAGTTTCATAAGGACAGGGTGGTTCAGTGATGTGTCCATAGCCATGCAGATAATATTTGTCAGAGACAGGACCTGAATCACTTTTCTTAATTCCAATGAGAGCCCTCTGGAGGCAATATGCCATGTTGCCTCTCTAGAATTAGTTGTGAGATACACAAAAATTCAAAGGGAGGAAACCAGTCCCTCTCTGTCTTCCCTGCCAGAACTTGCTTGAACTGATTGTGGCTCTGTCCAGGAAGGTCCCAGGCAGCAGTGTCTGATGCTGCAGAGGAGACAGCATCCCTTCAGAAACACCAAAGCTGTGGAAATACGCCTTGCAGCTAGGTGGCTTCCTCCCCACTGTGTAGAGGAGGACTTATTATTCTTTTATTTATTAAGTTAAATATTTCCCAATTATACTTTAATCTGCCTTGAGCCACACACAGGAGTGTTGCTGAGCCCTCAGTGCCCTAGATGGAGTACCAAGTACCCCCCTGTGGTTATGGCCCTGGTCAGTAATCCATGAAAATATTCCTGTTCCCGTAGGCTTAGGATTTAAGAGAAAGTAGGCAGAAACTAGGCACACCCTGCATACCACTGCTCTGAATAACATAATTTCTCAGTAGCCTCATCAATACAGTGTCCTCAGCCTCTACCACTATGTCATGAAACACTATTATGGTCAGCCAAATCCTAAGATTGTTCTTAGGAACTTGAGGCAGTCTTTCAGACTTCATTGCACACGACTCCTCTGAAGCTTTTGACACTTAGCCAGCCCTTTCTCTGGGACTCTCTCCTTCCTTTGACACTGTCTCACAGTTTCTCCTCAGCCTCTTTTGCTGGATCATCATCCTGCTCTTGCCCGTTAAGTATTTGCCAAAGGTCAATCCTTCCCCCTCTCCTCCCTCAGTTGATGATCTCATCAACTACTCATGTTCAATTATCATCTCTATGCAGAGGAGTCCCAAACCCCACCCTGACTTCTACTCTGCATATTACTCCTGCATCACCAGCTAATGGCCTGCTGGAGGTCTTCACTTGGTTGGCCATCCCAGAGACATCCTTGAGCTCAACATTTTCAAAACCATACATATTCCTTCAACCTTTTAATGTTAAACAACCATTGTTTTAGTCACCCAAGTTCACATTCTTGGAAGCACCCTTGACCTTTCCTTCCCTCATCCTATATATAATGAGAATCCTACTTTTGTATACATCACCTTTGCTCTATGTAAATATGTATGCATTTGTAAATATGTAAATGGTATATAAACTGCCTCAGCAACTTTTGTCTGTACTATTGCAATAACCTGCTAATTCATCTCCCTGAATCTAGTATCTCTTCTTTCTAATCCACTTCCCCAAAAGCTGGCAAGTCATTCTTTATTCTTAAAACACAGATCTGAACATGTTCAACCTTCAAAAATCTTTATGGCATAAAATTTGCAACTGGGATGAAACACAAAATCCTCAGCCTGGTATGTAAAGCCCTTTACAATGTGGCCCCCACCTTCTTTTCCAATGTTATTTCATATTTTTCTCCCTCCATACTCTCTCTGTTCCAGTACACACACTATACACATTTCATTGCCCTTCTCCAGGCTTTTATACAAGCAGTCCCCCAGGCCTGGAAGGCACTCATTCTTCACCTCCATCTCTTTCAACCTCTGGTTTTTTTTTCTTCTGGCGGGTGGAAGGCAAGGCAACTGGGGTTAAGTGACTTAGTGTCAAGTATCTGGGGTCGGATTTGAACTCAGGTCCTCCTGACTCCAAGGCCGGTGCTCTACTCACTGCACCACCTAGATGCCCTTCTAGTTTTCTTTTGAGCCCTATTCAAACACTGGCTTCTTTACAGGTCTTTCCTGATTAATCTCATTGTTAATATCCTCTTCATTTTGAAAATACTTCATACCATATTATATTTACTTATTTAGGGGAGGGGTGTGTTGTATCCCTCAAGTGGACTGTAAATTTCTTGAGCCCAGGGACTGGTTTGGTTTTTTGTCTTTGCATGTTCAGTGCCTAATACCATGGCTGGATCATAGTAGGTGCTTAATAAATGTTGGCTGAATTGGATTACTAGGAACCACAATGTCATTTAGCCCAAGGAGGCCTTTTCATAGAGCCAATTAACATCATTAGGCAGGAAAATGCCTGTATCTGCAGAAGAAATATAAGGACAAGAATGGCAATAAATTGTGTAATGTGGAAACATGCTATATAGTCATTGGAACACTACACTTGAAGTCTGAAATTTAAGGCTCAAAACCTGCCCCAAATAGCTAGGTAATCCTAAGCAGGTTACTACCTTCTCTGGGTCTCAGGTGCTTATCTACAAAATAAAGGGGATGGAGTGGATAACTTCTAAGGTCCCTTCCAGGTCTAGATCAAGGATCCAATTATCTTTCCCTATTGCCACTCTCCAAAGCATCAATGCCACTGATATGTCAATAGCTGTCAAATAAGTTATCCTGAGCGCTGACTCATTCCTCCATTGCCCACTTGTTTAGTTCATGATCACCCTCACTTGTGGAAAATGAGAACAGTAGAACCTTTCTTCAGAAATACTCACTGGGGGCTCATCTCCTGTTCCAAGGACAAACATGCTGACTTTCATGTAACCTTTAGCACCAGAACTTGTATCTTCAGGGTCATTTAGAAGAAGCCATTTTCTCATGACAGCATGACCTAAAAACAAAAGGAGATGAAATGGAATCCCCTTCTGAGCAAGGAGAAGTGAAAGGAATGTTGGGAGGTCTGGGGTTTTAAGACTGTTAGAGAAAAAAATAAGCATTTAAGACAGTTTGCTCCTCATCCCACAAAACTTCCTCAGCTCTTCCTCAAAGAGTTGGTTGCCATTATGGAAATGCCAAATCTCCCTGGTCCCAAACAAGTCCCTGCAGAAATACCAGGATAGTTCCTTGCTTCTTGTTCTTGTCGGGATCTGATAAGGTTCCCAGAGGTGTCTGGTCTAATTCCTCTTGTAAATTTGTCAAGGTAAGGTCAAAATGCCCACCCCAAATAAATAAATCATTGAGTTTCTGCTCACGTATTTGAGAAACCAAATTTTTCCAATAGTACATAACCATTCAAACTCCAGCATATTTGTTCAGATGACTTAAACCCCTCTTGATGATAATTTCTTCTTTTGCTTTATAGGTCCTTTAAAAAGATGCTTTATTTGAAGGAGAAGTGAGGGATCCAGGATTTAAGATAATGAAAATATTACTTACCAGGTTCATCATAAATGTAACCAACATCGATCTGAAAAAAAGTTTTAAGCATTTTAAATTATTTTGAAATTAATCTTAAGAAACTTGTTCCCCTTCTTATGGTTAAGCAGAGAATCCAAGAAGTAAAAGAGGGGACAGGGGCTGTCTAGAACACCTTCCTACCCCACGAAGAAATCTCCTTTACAAGAACCTTGAGAGAAGGTCATCTGGCCTCTGCTTGAACATATCCCGTGATAGAGAGCTCATTATTTAATGAGATAGCCTGTTACATTTGGAATGGTTTGAAATGTGTCATCAAACTATTTGCCTTGAATTTCAGATATTCATGAAAGTACCCTGCCATTCTTCCCTGACTTGGTTTGCCTACCCTATGACATCTGTCCAACCTCTACTGGAAGACTGATAATAATTATTGCCATGGAAAGATGTTTAATAAAAGAGGCAGCAGGATGGATTTCTCCATTGACCTAGAAGCATTTTAGTGACAGATACAGAACCAATCTGAATTGCTGCCCATTCAATGGCTTTAATACATAGAGGACCAACAGAAGTGATAAGTCCTGTGTTGTAACTGAAATTTAACTTAAGGTTGAATGAGGCAATTCTTCATGCAAGATAACATTTATTATCAGGGACATGCTGCCTGTCAATAAATGGGTCAATGGATTACCTTCATGTATGCCAAAGGCCCCAAGCAAAAGGACAGTTCCCCACATATAGGTTTTGGGGAGTAGAGGAAAAAAACAGAACAGTGTAGGTGACATGATATGGTTGAGGACAACATATTGCTCACAGAGCTGAGGCATGGGGAGTGGAGGCTAGGGACAAATCCCCTCCTTCCCTCCTGAGAATCCAGGTGCAAGATAACAAAACTGACATCCCTGAAGGATAGCTTGGTAGAATAAAGATATTAGGTCTGACTCCCTTGTATTCATACACACACACACACACACACACACACATATCCCCCAAGGTCAGCCAAATTCCTTGAGGCAAGAAGAGATCAGGGAATAGCAGGAGAGCTGGATTTCTAAAATTAACCCCTTACAGAACAGCTGAATTCTGAACTAAGTTCAAAGATAAAGAACCATGACTTATACAGTTACAGGACAAAAGCAGCTGCAGGACAAAAAAATAATACAGGATCCATCTTAATCTTTTCACCTGTAATGTAGGTATACGCCTTGTTTCTGTAGCCCTCTCTAAGTTTCATACTTCATTACCAACCAAGACATAGGATTGCAAGGTCTCTGTTGATATCCGTCTCTTGGAACCTTTATATCTTGCCTTCAGAGAATGTCATGATGCCAGGAGAGAATAATTTTGAGACTCACTAAGGGGGGCAAACTGATTTGGGCAGAGAATCAGGTCCTTCTTTGGGATTCTATATAGCACTGAAGTGAGATGAAAGTATTCTTTTGGTACTCACCTTAAATTCCCCCATCAGGCAGTCTGCTCTCAAAGAATGGGAATCATAAACCTGGAAGAGAGAAAAATGCCCAAAGTCACAAACTTTTGTGGGACACTGATCTATGGCCTGTGAATGCCTTGGTTTTTCTTACCCGAATGCTTATTGTCTCATCAACCAATTCCAGAGGGGTCATGTGGACATTGTAGAAAAATAACTGATAAGACAAAAAATAAGGGAAAAAAAGAATTTCAGCTGTATAGTAAGATAATAATGGGGGGGGGGGGAACTAAGTAATTAACTAAGCCTTGTATTTAATCATATTAAGTTGTTCATTTGGGCCAGATAGACACTCGTTCAGCTCTTTAAGACTAGAGGTTGCAGAGAAGGTATCATTCTAGGAGCTCCCTATACTAATGAAATTACAGCTCCAGTTCCTACTCTTCCTCTATCCTCAACACTAACAGTGAAGTGACTTAATAATAGTGGATATTCATGTAGTACTTTAAGGCTTACAAAGTGCTTTATACACATCATCTCATTTGAGCTTCACAGTTCCATGAGACAGAATTATAGATAGTCCATTTTATAGATAAATAAATCGAGAGGTAAATAGATATATTTATTTATATAATATTTATCATATTTAATTATATAATTAATTTATATTCTATATAAAATTATATTATATAACTTTACATAATTTATAATAATTATATTTATATAAATAAATTATATAAAAATTTAGATAAATATTATAGATAAATAAAATTAAAGGGGTAAGAGATTTGCCCATGGTCACACAGTTAGGATCTTTCAGAGGCAAGACTCAAACTCAGGTTCTCCTGACTACCAGGTCAGGTTTTTTTGTTTTTTTTTTTCCAGTCCAGTCTTTTGTCCACTTCATCATACCGCCTCGATTGTAAACCCTAAAGGGTCATATAAACATGCTAGGTAAATCAGAGGAAGAATTGAAACTTTCTGACTTCAGATCTGGCACTCTATTTACTCTGCCATACAAGTAAAACAGAGTTTAAGTTTTGTAGTTGTTCAATCATTTTTAACTCTTCACAACCCCATTTGGGGTTTTCTTGGCAAAGATGTTGGAGTGGTTTTGCCATTTCCTTCTCCAGCTCATTTTACAGATGGAGAAACTGAGGCAAACAGGATCAAGTGACTTGCCCAGGGTCACACAGATAGTAAGAGTCTGAGGCCAGATTTGAAGTCAGGAAGATGAGTCTTCCTGACTCAAGGCCTGTTACTCTATCCACTGCACCACCTAGCTGCTCTGAGTTGCGGAGAATTGAGCTGCTTAATTCAAACCACCAAATCAATGGCTATTTTAGGCAAATTGTATATCTGAGGCTTCTGTTATCTGGAAAATAAAACCAATTTCTTCCATTTTATCTGCATAGACCTGTATTTTGTGTCTGTTTATTCTAAAAATAAAAAAGTTCCTAAAACCAGCTCTTGGCTGGATGAGTGTCAGTGCCTTAACGAAATGGTTCCCTTTTTATACCATATCAATTTGTGAGGTCGTTTCTTTCAGTGCTGATTCATTAATTATTTAGCATTTACTAGCTATTTTGAGGCACACAGGTGTCACAGTGGATAGAACACTGGACCTAGAGTCAAGAAGACCTGAGTTCCGACCTGACCTCAGATTCTAATAGCTGTGTGATCCTGGGCAAGTCACTTAACCTCTGACTGCCTCGGTTTCTCAACTCTAAAATGAAGACAATGATAGCACCTACTTCACAGAGTTGTTGTGAGGATAAATGAGAGAATATTTGTAAAATGCTTTGTAAACATCAAAGCAATATTGTTATTATGTAGCCCAAAATTAAACTCTAAAAATTTAATTCTCCTTTTTCATTATTTCCATACTAATGATCGGTAATTTAGGGTAAAATAAATAAATGACTTGTTCAGACTAAGAATGTGTTCATCAAACTCACTTCTAAAATTCTGATTCTGATTTAATCTGTTCCAGTTTCTAGATTTTTCAGTGACTCAGGACCTTTAAGGAATGTGAAAATTCTTCTTGAGATCTTGCTAAAGTCTTAAGAATTTAGTGGTCAGTCTCATTTAATCAAGTTTAGATTATAAATATATTGATATGTGTTATTTTTATGACCTTCTATAATCTGGCCACACTTTGCCTGTGCAAAGTTATTCCCCACTGTTCCTCAACACAAATCTTTACTCAGTTCAAGATGGCACATATCTCACTCAAATTAGCAAATTTTCTCTCCCAATACACTCCTTCACTTATGCTATTCCAACCTCCTGAAAAACCCTCCTCTTCCCCTCTCCCCCTGCTTAACTGTTCTTTCTCCATTCTTCACCACAAGCTAAAGTCTTGCCTCTTCCATGAAGCCCGGAGGATGTCTGCTCACCTTGACCCCTTCTTTTTCTTTTGGCCTTTTGACTTTATTGTCTATTGCCCAATTAGTGCCTTATTGTAAAAAGTATTCTTTAGCTGCTTATATTCAGCATATGACTTTTTATGACATCGGTATATATAATGCTATTATATACAATGCAATTGAATGTATGTGTTCCTAAAAAACACCATATAATTTGGAAGTGAAAGCATCAATTTCACAGTGTTAGAAAGTTGCCTAGGGCACAGAGAAGTTCAATGACTGGTCCCTAGTCCCTAGAGTATCTCTCATAAGCAGCATTGAACCCATGTTTTCCAGATTTCCAGGGCCAGCATTCTATACTCTTCCTTACAATGTATTATTTTTATAAACCTACAGAAATGAGAAAGATTATTATCCACCAACTGCTTACTTCATCAAAAAATGGATTGTTCCCTCTCTTGATTCTTGTTCGATGTGTTTGACCACAGACATGGACTTTGACCACTGGCTTGATGTTATTCCCACTTAACTGACGTCCTTCAATCACTCTAATACGAATCTAGAAGAAGAAGAAGAAGAAGAAGAAGAAGAAGAAGAAGAAGAAGAAG
>NW_027186296.1:107853399-107853679 GCF_028583685.1 Petaurus breviceps papuanus
AAGAAAGAAAGAAAGAAAGAAAGAAAGAAAGAAAGGAAGGAAGGAAGAAAGGAAGAAAGGAAGGAAGAAGGAAAGGAAGAAAGAAGGAGAGAAAGAAAGAAAGAAAGAAAGAAAGAAAGAAAGAAAGAAAGAAAGAAAGAAAGAAAGAAAGAAAGAAAGAAAGAAAGAAAGAAAGAAAGAAAGAAAGAAAGAAAGAAGGAAAGGAAAGGAAGGAAGAAAGAAAGGAAGGAAGGAAGAAAGAAAGAAAGAAAGAAAGAAAGAAAGAAAGAAAGAAAGAAAG
>NW_027186296.1:107853689-107861987 GCF_028583685.1 Petaurus breviceps papuanus
AAAGAAAGAAAGAAAGAAAGAAAGAAAGAAAGAAAGAAAGAAAGAAAAAGAAAGAAAGAAAGAAAGGAAGGAAGGAAGAAAGAGAAAAATATGATGTTCTCAATTACATCAGGCCACATGATGAGAAAGTTTTTTTTACTTACATTTTTTTCAAGACTTCTCATTTTCTGTCCTGTAAGACCATGCCCATTATACATCATGACATATGATGCTCATTTTGGGAGCACTGTCCCACAGGACACAAAAAAGCACAGATCTCCAGCTATCTGTTACCTGGAAGTCTTGTGGCTTATTAGAAAGCATTCTCCGGGTGTTCTTTCCTTTTGTAATCCTCCGGGCCAGCTGGGTTTCAGAAACGTTTGCAGCTGGAGCCCTTGGGGCAATGACTTTGAATGGAGCATCATCATCGCCTGTGTCTTCTTCCTCTTCTTCTAATATGTGAAAAAGTCACAAGGTTAAGAGCAGAAATGGCCTGGTTTATAATAATGGATAAAAGGACTCTTCTTTTATAAGCCCAAACATGAGTTCCTCTGATACAAATGGTTCTTCCCAGCCTCCATTTTTTTCTGTGTTCCTAAGAACAGGTGTACTTGTAAATGAGGGATGGAGTTAGATGAAAGCTCCCAAGAGTAATCTAGGATACTACTTTGGGATGCTGATGCTAATAAATATTTTATGGGAGGCAATGTCTTGATGTCCTCAAGGCAGTGATAGGAATCCAGTGTTGAAGATGAACATGGTGCAGTATGCATGTAAATAGGGTCTGCCATCACTATTTATACATTATTTCATTTGACTCTCCCCATCACTTGTAAAAATCTGAGCTAGGTCATGCACATATTATCATATTTTACAGAAGATGAAACTGAGGCTTTGAGACTTTTATGGACTCACCTAATGTTTCATAGCTAGTAAGTAGTTGAACCAAAATTCAAACATAGGTCCCTTGAGTGTAAGTTCAATGCTCTTTCCAATACATCACTTCTATGTTCACTAACGAGGTCATCAATCCTTGGATGATGAGGAATTCAGTGACCCAGATTTCACTTCCATTCAACACACACACACACACACACACACACACACAGCCTTTACATATACATACTTTTCATGTGTTTGGAGGGGACTTGGGGTGCTGAGGAGGTTAAGATGCGCAGCAAGCAGCTAAGATCTAGTGGAAAGTATTTTGAGCTTTTACTGAAGCACATAGAGTCTGTCATAGACCTTGACTTAGCTCAGAAGTCATAAGGTGTTGGTCCTGCCTCTAACTGGCCATGTGTCCAAGGACCGATCACTCCACTTGCTGTACTCCAGTTATATTACTTGTAACAAAGAATGGATTGTACTAAATGGTATCCAAAAGTCCCATTCCACTCTGTGATTCTAACCATGGGACTACTACCTGTACAATATTGTGGGCATCCATTTAAAGATAGGATTGACAACCTTGATAGTTCTTAATTATAGGTGGCTTCTGCACTCATCCTCCACACTACAGTCTTCCTCTGATGTCATGTAATTGGTGTGGAGGTGAACCAGCTATGTTGATTGTAGCTGATCACAACCTCTTACTAAGCTGGAGAGACTCTGACTACAGGCACCACACTAGAAGTGGAGGACCAGCAGAGACAGATTCAGAAAGGTTCTTACCTTCAGTCTCTCCCACTTTGAGCTTCCCAAACACCATGTCCAGTAGGTACCAACAAAAATTAGGATCTTCATATTATGGATGTGAAAACTGAGACTTGGAGAGGTTAACTAGCCCATGGAAGGATTCAAACCCAGGCCTTCCTAATTCAAAGTCCTGTATTTTATCCACACACTAGTCACTGCTACCTTATGCTACAATAGCTACAGCAAGTCATGAAGACCATCTGCTAAGACATAAAGGAGTTTTGATCTACATGATCAAAGAAGTATCCACCCCTATCAAATCTCAGAGCCTGGAAGAAGGCACAAGGGGAGAGATCAAAAGACCAGAGGATCAGAAACTTTGATAGCATCTTGGAGGCCATTGAGCCCAACCTCATCATTTTACAGGTAAGGAAACAGGCACAGTGAGGCTGTGGATCAGCCAGGTTCACACAGTAAGTGTCTGAAGCTAGATTTGAACCTGGGTTTTCCTGACTCCACAGTCAACGTTCTATCCATTATCATACATTGCCTCTATAATATCTTCCAGATATCTTAACGGCAGAAACGTTTGCAATTTCATTGCAACTGCCAGGCCAAAAATTTTGTTTCCCTCCTCCCTCTTGCAAATCTCTCTAGCATGTGTCATAACCAAGGCTTGGGAAGGCAGAAACCTTTTGATCTCCAAAAAACAGCTTCCTCCTGGGAAGGCCCTAGAAGGCCTTGGAAGAACTGCTTACAAGGGAATGCTACCATGGGGACACAAGTTCCCTAGGTCCTATGAGAAAAGTGTATGTAAAAAGACAGAGAGAGAGAGAGAGAGAGAGAGAGTAAGTAGACCACTAACTGCCTTTCCCCCCACTCTCCCATCCTTTTCTATGTAGGATACGGCCCCCTTTTTTCTAGGCCCCTTTCTCCCCTCCCCATCCATCCCATCTACTCCATACTACTTCTTTACTGAGAAAAATGTGTTTTTTCCCTAAAGTTCTTTTTTCTTCTTTCTCTCTAAAAATCTCTCTTTAAGTATAAACAAGGATAGAATAGCCTGGGTAATTGGCTGACATGTAAATGCACTTATCCATAGATTTAATACTCTTGGGCACTGCCCACAGACAGGAATCCTTAAGTGACTCCTAGGTTGTCCCAAAGGCTATTGATTTCGGAGGCGACTGGGAATTCCAGGGTGCAATGGAGAGGAGAATGTTTGACCTGGCTTCTTAACTACCAACAGATGGGATTAAGCAGAAGAATTCTGTCTTTGTAAATTTGACCATCTGGAACTTTGTACTTGGCTTTGTTTCATTTTCATCTTTCCCTTCATTCCATGGTAAAGGTTTTTAACCCTGACCCATGAAATAGTGGGAGAAGCACTGAATTTAGTGTCAGGGGACTTGGGTGTGAATCCTGAGTCTGCCACTGTGCAAACTTGGGACTGCCCCTTCCCCTCTCTAGACCTCAGATTGCTCTTCTGGAAAATGAGAGATTTGGATGAGATCAGAGCTTCTTCAATGAGAGTTCCTGAATTGTTAAAAAAAAATTCCTTTGAAAACTATATTTCAGTATAATCAGTTTCCTTTGTAAATTTGGTATTTTACTTTATGCATTTTTTAAATACTCTAGTCTGAGAAGGGGACCATGGGTTTCACCAGACTGGCAAAGCTATGACACAAAAAAGATTAAGAAGCCCTAAGACAATTCCAAAGGACTCATGATGAAAAATGCTATCCACATACAGAGAAAGAACTGATGGAGTCTGAATGCAGATCAAAGCACACTATTTTCAGTTGTGTGTATATATGTGTGTGTGTGTGTGTGTTTTCTTTTGGTCTTTTTCTTCTTTCACAACATGACTAATATGGAAAAATGTTTAAAAATACCCCTGGATTAGATGATTTTAGGGGTCCTTGGAGTTCTAAATCCTGTGAAATTTATTTACCCCTATGAGATGTGTCAGCTACAGAGATAGGACAAGCCATCTGTATCCCTTAGGCCAGTAGTTCTTAAACTTTTTGACCTCAGGAACCATTTACACTCTTAAAATTTATAGAAGACCCTGATCTCAGTCCCTGACAGTTGTCTGGTCCTATTCCCTTGGAGGAGTCGATGGAAGCAGCTTTTAAAATAAAACAAGGATGCAGAAGCCAACAGTGGGAAGTCTCTCCTCCCCTCCCCAAATTTCACCAGGGAATCAGTGACTACACCCCAGGAGTGGAGTAGGCAAAGGGATTCCTTTGTTCTTTTTAAGGTAATCTGGTTCAGAGGATTATAGATTCTGAGATAAAAGGGACAAGAGAGATGATCTAGTTCAGGGATTCTTAACATTTTTTTCGTGTCATGGACCCCCTTGGCAGTCTACAAACTCCTTGTCAAAATCACGTTTTTACAAGCAAAAAGTAAAATAAATAGGATTAAAAAGAAACTGATTAAATTGAAATAGTATCAAAAAAAATTTTAATTCACAGTCTCTAGGTTAAGAACCTAATCTAGTCCAACTTCCTTATTTATAGTTTAAAAAACAGGTTCATGGGATTCTAAAATGCCAGTTAGTTAAAAGGAAAAGACAATAGAAAGCATACAATCTAGCCCTCTTATTTTACAAATGAAGAACCAGTAGTTAGAGCCAGAATTTGAACCAAGATTGTCTGTGAGATGTCTGTTGCCTGTATGAGAGGAAGCAGAGAGGTTCCAAAAGAGGGGGTCCTTATATCTTCCAGATACTCCACACCCCTATCCTGCCTCTTTGGGCAGCCAGGGATGGAAGTGGATTGTGTCTTATGAACATCCGGTCCTTCATCATGAACTTTGCTAAATCCAGTAAACTGCCCCTCAGGAAAGGGGAGCAGAGAAATGAGGCCCTTCCCTTCTCCCACATTCTTGGAGGAGCTAAGGACGAAGGGAGGAAAAAAGATAGACTGGAATGTCTAGCAGTGCTAAATGCACAGACATTCAATAAATATTTGTATTGCTGGAATGAGGCAGGTAATCAAGGGAGAGAAACCAGGCTCAGGCAGCAGTGGGTTGGCCTTGTACACAATGCTGTTATCCAACCACTCTATTCAGATATCATCCAAGAGCAGCACTCAGGGGAAGAAAAAGCTTGAGCTATTTCTGCTGCTTCCTAACATGAAAGCAAAGACACATTTTAGCAGGAAATTTGCCCTTAAAGTGACAGAAAACTATTTGCCATCAAACAAATACTGCCCTGGAGAATGAGTTTGAATCTGAAGTGAGTACTCTAGGCATTAATCCATCAGAGACATCCTCAACTCGGGCTGGAAATCATCTCCCCTCCCCTATCCCAGCCCCTACATGTTCTTCACATTTTTATATAACTCCTTCTGGGGCCCCATGATATACAATGTTTGCATACAGGCCTGTTCTCCAGGCTATATTAACCACACCCTTCTAAGAGAAGCAAGTTCACTGTCAAAATGTTCTCCACTGTGCTAACATGCCTGGGCCAGTTAGCTCAGTGGGCTAGAGCTTAGTGCCAGTGAGAACAGGGTGTGGATCTGATGGCCAGAAAGTTAACTGCGCACAGAGCCTCATAAGAACCCTTGATCCAAAGGAAGAGGGGGAGGGGGGTGTCTGTGTGAAAGTCTGGATGACTCAGCATGACTTAAATCAACTTTTTAAGCACAAATGTGGATATGTAGCTACCTACTGGAGGAGAGTAACCCCAGGACACAAGGTCTTGTGGGCAGAGTCACAGGGACATCTAACCCTACAGTTCTGCCTACTAGACTCCCTCCCACCCACCCCCTTTTTGAAAATAGGAAGCCCCTTCCAGCATAAGACATGCCTAGTAACTGATGTTGAAAAGGACTGTCAATGAGGATAGAAAAAATTTATTCACCAACCAGGCAATCGTCTCAGTATTAAGCTCAACACTGTACTTACTAGGCATTGTAGGAAGTATGAAAAAGTATGATACAGGGTTTTTGCCCTCAGAGAACTTAAGTCCAGTTGGGAAGTCAAGATTCATTCATTAATTCCTTCATGAAATAGATGGTAAACAATGCAGGCTAATACAGAGAAGTAGTATGGGAAAGACCCAGGAATCAGAAGACCTAGGTTCTAGTACCAGATACATAGCCAACTAAGTTAAGTAACCTTGACCTTAACCTCTCTGAACCTGTTTCCTATTATTCCCTATAAGATGGGAATAATAACACCTGGCTTGACTTATGTAGGTGTCTGTGAGAATCAAATGAAATAATCTATGAGAAAGTAATGGAAACTATGACATGCTAGATAACTCTAAGGAATTACTTTCATTTCACATTTTCAAAACCAGTAGATAAAAATTGAGCTTACCTCCAGTGCCTTCTACATTGGTCCCTCCTGGGTCATTTGAATTTGTAGCCACCACTGCTGGCGGATCATAGCCAACCACCAGATCAATTGTGGCCTGAGTGGAGATAAATAATGTCAGACAGAATCAGTGCATTGTAGGGCACTTCAGAGATTTCGAATGAATGCATCTCCTCTCCTGAAGTCTATGGAGAGGCCGTAGGGATCTCCATGGTAGAAGCAGCATTTTTTCAAGAAGAGGAGATAGCTAGGAAAGGGAGGACCTATCTCATATGCGATGGGCAGTCTTCTCAATTGAAAGAGAACGTCCCAAGCTCATTAACTCTAAAGGACGGGGGAGCCAGAAGGACCAAAGGAATGAGAGTCAAATGTACACAGAGTCAAAGGAGTTTGTGGTTGCTCAGGAGTCAATAGGGTATGAATGAATGGTAACATTGTCCTGTAAACTAGAAATAGTGGGAACAGGCAAGCATGAATGAACTTGTAGTGACTGTCAGCCCAGATTGGATTTATCTTTTAGCAGGGTTCAAATATAATGGTACATAAGCAGAAAAGTCAATGATGGGGGTGATCCAGTCAAACATGACAGAAGGACACAGTTTCATGTGCATTACTTGGATATTATGTGAACCTATCCAATAAACAGTGTTTCTAGATGAGATTTCTATTGTAACAATGGATTACTGTAACTTATTCATCGAATGAGACAAATTTTATGAAATCAGACTAAGTTCAGCTACAAATACCTTGAGAAAGGGTTATCATGTGTATCCAACAGCAATGCAAATTGCTAAAGAATGTTCTGAGTTGTGTCAAATATGCAGGGATAAGCATATCCTTGCAAAGATAAACACAACCCCGTGTGGACATTCGCACACAGATATAGCCACATATAAGTTCTTCTCTATATATAGAATCATAATTCAGATTTACAGAATTTGTAAACCAGTTAGTTTACTATATTGATGATTTATTCTAAAACCAACTCATTTTGCTAAGAGACCTTGCCAGTCTTGCCCACCACCTCCCCCATTAGACTATAAACTCCTTGAGGACAGGAACTCTTTTTCCTCTTTTTGTTTCCCCAGGATTTAGCACAGAGCCTGGCATATAGTAGACATCTAATAAATGTTGATTGATTGATTGACCCAAATGGAGTTACTACAAGATCTTGAACCTAAAGGCCTTGGGAATAGCAATGCCTTACAGATCACTGACTCTGCTTCCAAACTAGGCTTGACAGCCATCATTAAAAGAAGAAATTAGTGTGAAGAGTGGACCTGCCTTTCTCAATGATGCGAACCCCAACTGTTAACAAAGTCACTGACTAACAGGTAAGACCAAGGGCCCCGAAATGGCAGCACACCCCCCACTCCCACTCCTGCTCTCAGCCCAGCCCTCACAGCCCTTGCTGATGCAACCAGGCAACTGCTCCTGAAGGTTCTGCAGCCCCTGCCTCCTTAACAGTCACAGGGTAGATCTAGAAAAGTAAGTTTTAACCACCAAAGTCCTTGGCACTGTCAAATAGTTCGACATCAGAAACTGACATGATTTAATTAGTGGAAATGGCATTAAAAGGATGCCTTACCATCTGTTTTGTCGCTGTGCTCTAAGGGCCAGGGGAGCTTTCCATATGACTTGTAGCTGACACCTTCAATGCGTGTTGCTCCCCACCCCCTCACCCCCACTCCCACCTCAGGGTGTGCTTCTTTGGAGCGGAGACTATCAAGCTTTTCTATCTGTATCCTCAGTGCTTGTCACAGTGTTTTGCATACAGTCAGCACTTAATAAATGCTTTTTCATTCATTCATCTTGGAGCAATGTTTTTGCTCCAAGATGAAACATTATTATCATCACACATATTTCTTATATAAAAGCTTTAATATAAACACGGGAAATAAATACAGAGGTCAGAGGGGAATCACTTACCCCAGTATCTTGTCCCCTTTCATTTACCAAAGTTATGCATTTATAAGGAAGAGATCGACTCTCTCCACCTGTCAAGGCCTTCAGTGGTATTGTTGCAGTGCCAATCAATCTGGGGATGAAAGAGGAAGAAAACAGGTAATTCTACAGAATAATAGGTCTTTAAAATTCATAACTGAAGGAAATACTATAATACACTTAGAGGTGAGTGAAAATAAAAATGTACTCATATTCTCTAGTTCAAATTCAGCCTCAGATACTTACTAGCTCTGTGACCCTAGGCAAGTCACTTAACCCCAGTTGAAGGAAGGAAGGAAGAAAGAAAGAAAGAAAGAAAGAAAGAAAGAAAGAAAGAAAGAAAGAAAGAAAGAAAGAAAGAAAGAAAGAAAGAAAGAAAGAAAGAAAGAAAGAAAGAAAGAAAGAAAG
>NW_027186296.1:107861997-107867351 GCF_028583685.1 Petaurus breviceps papuanus
AAGAAAGAAAGAAAGAAAGAAAGAAAGAAAGAAAGAAAGAAAGAAAGGAGGAAGGAAGAAAGGAAGGAAGGAAGAAAGGAGGAAGAAAGAAAGAAAGAGAAAGGAGAAAAGAAAGAAAAAAAGAAAAAAGAAATGAAGGTGTAATTTTTTTTTCTCATCCAAGTTTATGGACCCCTCTGATATCTATCTACAGATACCTTAGAAGTCTATGGACCCCAAGTTAAGAACCCCTGCTCTAGGAAGATAACCTATTCACCAATAATATGATACACAATAATCCATAATAAATTAGAGAGACTCACAAGTTGTTACAAAATGTATGAGGGCAGAGATAGGAGGGAGGGTTGAGGGGCCTGAGCGAGAAAGCCTTTTTGCTTCATCTTTTGTTGAAAAATTCCTTTGAAATACTTGTAGCCTCATTTCCTGTCTTAAGAGGCTTTGGCCACTGAGTGAGTACAGCTATGCTTTTCCAAAGATTCAGAATTCTTTCAGGGTTACCAGGTCACTATTCTGAGTACAGCAGAAGCTGTAGGAGATTGTGCTGATTAGGGACTGACTCCAGGACATGTTCTGGAAGATGGATTTTTAAAATAAATTCCTGGAGTTGTTTCCTTGTGATTTTTTTTGTCTTCAAAATCAAATATAGGAAAAGAATTCTTCTCAATTATGGGTTCAGCTTATTTGAGGCACTAACATCAGGAGAACTGTGTTCAAGTTCAGAGCCCACCACTGACTGACTGTGTAGTCTTGTGGCAAGACAGTTAACTTCCAGAGGAGGCAGCATTATGTAAGAGGATGACAGACTGGCCTTGAAGTCCAGAGGACACTGACCTTTGAGATCAAATCTCACCTCAGATACAAAATAATCCTAGACTAGTCACTTAGCCTCTTTTTAAAAATAATAAATTTTTATTGATATCTTCTGCATTTACATCACCAGAATTTCTCCAAGCATCCCTTCCCTCCCCCTCCCAGAGAGCCATCCCATATCACTAACAATATTTTTTAAAAAGATAAAGTAGAAGAAGAAAGTAATCAGCAAAACCTATCCATATATCAAGAGTCTAAAAATATATGCAATGTTCCACCCCCATGGACCTTGTCTGCAAAGGCCTGGAGGAAGGAATCTCCTCATTTTCTGCTTACATTGTTGTAGTCATTGTCTATAATGTTTTCTTCATTCTGCTTATTTCACTCTGCATTAGCCATTTAACCTCTTTGTGCCTCAATTTCCTGATTCTTTAGATGAGAAGGTAAATGAAGAAGTTAGACCCAGTGAACTCTCAGGTCCATTCTAGTCTAAATCAAGGATTCTATGATTCAACGTTTCTGAATCTCAGTTTTCTCATTTCTAAAACGTAAATGGTAATAACTTGCCTGCCTTGTTGTTGTTGTTTGGTCATGTCCAGTTCTTTGTGATGCCATTATGGGGTTTTCTTGGCAAAGATACTGGAGTAGTTTGCCATTTCCTTCTTCAGAAGGCAAATAGAGGTTAAGTTACTTGCCTAGGGTCACATAGAGAATAAATGTCAGGCCATATTTGAACTCAGGTCCATCCCTATTCCTGGCTCAGTGCTGAGCCATGCAAATGCCTCTTTGCCTACCTTACAGGGCTGCTATGTAGAAAGGACTTTGTCAGCTTTAAAGTGATGGATAAAAGTGAGACATTATCTATAAAATAAATAAGGAGACCATGGGGGAGGAAGAAAAAGAGGGGAGAGAAAATCTCAAACTCAAGGGATTGTGGAACTTAATCTTGTAAACTAAAAGTAAACAAACAAATTAATAAAGACAAAAAAAATTAAAAATAAGGAGATTGAATTCAATAATCTCTATGATCCATTTCATCTGGCATATCCTATATCACAATATTTTAGAGATGGAAGGACCTTAAAATATAATTTTAAAATGATAATAAATAAAATATAATCATGTAACCCTTTCATTTTAAAGATGGCAAAACTGCATAAAGAGGCAAAAATATACCCAAATTCATAGCTAATGGCAGAGCCAACCCTAGAGCCCAGGTTTCCCAATTGCTAGACAAGGCTTCTTTCAACTGTGCTATCCTGCTTAATTCTATAGTGTACAATTCTAGAGCATTCTTGATTCTGTGATTCTAATTGCATAGTATTTTGCATTTACGGATGTGTATTTGTGTATTTATATTATTTTATTTTGTTTCACCTCCTAATTTAGATGTTTCTCGCCTGCAGGGCGGGTTAGATTATCTCCAGGGTCCCTTCAGGCTCTGAAATTCTAGATTAAGACTTTATACATAGTATTCTTAGGATCTCAGACTTAGATCTGGAAGGAATCTTAAAAAGGCCATCTAGTTCTGCCTCCTTACTTTACAAAAAAGGAAACTGAGACCTGGAGAGGTTTAGTGACTTGCCCAGGGTCACACTGATAGTAAACACCTGAGGTGGGATTTGAATGAATCTACTTTCCTTTCTACTCCTCCACACTGCTTCTCTATATAGTATTTACCTATTTAGGAAATTTCAGCTTAGGTCTCAAGGCCAGAGATTTCCTGCTCTCTTCTTCTTGAATTCTTTGAACTTTTAATTTATAAGAAATCTACTTAACATGTGTCTATGTTTGATAATAAATACTATTTAGCAGTTTTAAAAGCACGTATGTGCATGCAAAATTCCAGAACAATCCTATCCTGAGTGGCTCCTCTCTCATCACTAACACACAGAGTTTCAACATTCTGTATTCTGACTCAGCCTACATATGCTCGCTTTTCTTCCTAACAAGAGGGCAGTTGACTGGGAATAGAATAAAATAAGCATGAAGTCAGTTATTGGCTCTGAGCAGTCAAAATACCCCTGTTGGGAAGTACTGTACCCCATTTCCTAACCTTCAAACAATTTCCCTTCATAAATTATTAATCCTTTGCAGAGACTACAGTAAATACAAAAAACAAGGAAAAAACTGCATATTTAATTCTTGAAGGAAGAGGCTACTTTCTTTTAGAGACTTTCCCAACTAAAAAATAGTTTCAGAAACGGTTTCAGTTGGAGAAAGAATGTGGGTATATAACTATAACTTTTAATAAGATTACAGCTGATGAAGGTTGAAATAAAACATTCCCTTTGGAGAAGTCTGCTCTCCATGGCTAAGACTAAGGGCCTCCCTGGCCTATTTTCTAAAACGTTGCCTAGTTACAAAATACTCAGAGAGCCTGGAAAATGATGACTTGGCCTCCTACGCATGGGACAAGAACATTTCAGCCTGACCACAAACTGACTTCCTTTAGAAAAAGCCACACTCAAATCGGAACTCTTTCCTTTGTCTTCCTGGTGTTTTAAAACATGGCGACATGAGGAGGTTGAACTTTGCTTCTGTTGCTTTTATTGTTATTGTTGTATTTTCACAGAAAAATAAGAGAGTATAGTTAAGTTAGGGCCCAGCTTAAAAAAACATGAACAGCCTTCTCAGGAAACTTATGTGGGAAAGGAGATTACAGCCTTTAGGCTCTCTAGCTAAGCTCAGGAAGGTTATAAATTACAGATGTTTTCAGAAAAAAAATATATATATAAGGAAGAAAGGAGAGTTAACTATTGCCTTCCCAAATATCTCACTACTTATTTACCATATAGGATCATAGATTTAGAACTGGAAGGACCTTAGAATTCACCTGATCCAACTTTGTCGTTTCACAGATGATTAAACTAAGGCCCAGAGGAACTGCGAGATTTGCTCAAGATCACATGGGTAGTGGCAGATGGGATTTGAACTCGGGCCCTCTCTCAGCCTCCAAAATTCAGTGTGCTTTCCACTAGGGCACAGTGCCTCCCTGAGAGGCCAAGTTGGTTACCATGCATGAGCATCGGAATTGGATGTCATACTGACTGCTAAAAATATCAGTAACTTGGTGTTGCATACATACAGACAGACAGAAAGACAGATTGACAGATATAAAGAAAGAAGATAGAGAATATTTAATAAGTATTTGCTATATACCAAGCACTATTCTCAGTGCTAGGAATACAAATATAAGCAAGTAAGAGGGTCCCTACTCTCAAAGAGCTTGCATTCTAATTAGAGAAAACAATCAAAAAAGGTCAGCTAGAAAGCATGGGATGTACACACATTTGCATGTAAATGCACATATGTATACATATATGTACACACATATATAATTGTACTAATTCACAATATAAGCATATGTATAGTATATCTCTAGCTATAAATGATCTTAAGTGTATTGGCTAAGAGTTTCATTACAAGTGGTTTTCCTTTGAGGGGGTACAGAGCAAAGAATAACTAGAAGAGAAGTAAAAAAAAAAACATGTTCACAATTAACTTCAGCATAAACTTTACAAAGCATGCTCTAATAGTGAGTAACTTGCTGGCAGAGTTCCCACATGGGGTAATTCTTCTGTATAACAGTGAGATCAGCCCACATGGATCGCTGGAAATTCCTTCCAGAAAAAATAACAGAACCAAAAGGCTTGAGAGAAGAAATTATATGACACATCACTTTGCACCTCCAGAGACAAAAGTTCAAATTTGATTTTCCGTTGGTGATGGCAGTGGTTCTCAACAGAATCATCGCTAGGGTGGAATAACTGAGTCCTTGCCCCAGGGTACAGAAATTGAGAGGGTGCCAAAAGGACAGTCCTGGAGTTTGCTTCCTACACCCCCAGGCTGTGCCCCAGATGTTCTCTCCATCCTCATCAAAGGCCGACTTCCTTCTCCCAACAAATGCATAACTTCCCTCACTCCCCAGTCCTACATGGTTAGGCATATTGATTTTGAGGTCCCAGAGGAGGTGGGAGATGATAACAACAAGAGAATATGAAAAGGGTTGACCTGGCAAAAGGAAAGGTATCCCTTCCTCTGAAACAATATAGAAGCTGGGAAGGATAAATAGGGACAGTCAATCAACAAGCATTTATTAAGTTTTTACAGTATGTCGGGCACTGCACTAAGCACCAGAGACACAAAGAAAAGCAAAAAGCATTCCCAGCCCTAAAAGAGCTCAAATTCTAACCAGGAGACAAGATGCAAATCACTATGAACACACGTGATGTAACAACGACAACTAACATCTCTATAGGACTTTCAGGTTTGCAAAGCACTTCACAAATAATGTCTCCCTTTATGCTTACAACAACTTTAGCAGGAATGTGCTATTATTACCCCCATTTTATAGAAGTGGAAACTGAGACAGATGAGGGTTAAGTGACTCATACAGCTCGTAAATTTCTGAGACTGGATTTGAATTCAGATGTTCTTGACTCCAAGTCTAGCACTCCATCCACTCTGCCACCTAGCTGTCTCACACACCTATTGCTATCTATCTATCTATCTATCTATCTATCTATCTATCTATCTATCTA
>NW_027186296.1:107867361-107877361 GCF_028583685.1 Petaurus breviceps papuanus
CTATCTATCTATCTATCTATCTATCTATCTATCTATCTATCTATCTATCCATCTATCCATCTATCTATGTCTCACCTGGCTGCACTACTTTCAGATTTCCTGACTGGTTTCTCTACTATGCCCCAGAGAAAGCTCATCATGGGGATAAATTCATCATTTTGCAAGATATTTTCAGCTTTGGTCCTCCACCTCATCCCTGCCTTCCATTTCTCTGATTGAAGGGTGGGGCCAGGAACTCCAAACCTCCATTTAAGGAGAGACTTCAGCTCAGATACCTCCTCATTTCTCTCCTGGCTGTAATTACCTGGAAACTTCTCTGACCAGTTTCTCCATCTTGCACACACATCAATTACCTTTCCCTCCTTCCCCGACTTTTTCAGTTTCCTTTTATGGACTGTCTTCTGCCATTAGATTATAAGCTCCTTGAGGGGCAGAAACTGTCTTTCTTTTCTCCCATTTGTACCCACTGTGCCTAGCATAGTGCCTGCCCATAGCAAGAGCTTAATAAATGTTTATTGACTGACCATCGTCTGTCCATCCATCAACAAGATGAAAGGGTTACGAAGAAATTCCAAGATGTGACAAGAGAGTAAATGAAAGATTTCACATTTGAGGGCCTAAATATTTTTAGTGAAGTAGAATATGAAGAAGAGTGTGGGCCATTGAGGACTTCAGGAGTGCAGAAAGGGTTTCTAACAGCCACTTAGGGGACTAAGCCAGGGAAGCAACAATGAAGGGAAAAAATGGACTTTTAAGGGCCCAAATGAAAGTAGACTGCATGAATTAGTAATATGTTCCATCAGAAGCACCCATTTTGGAAGGGGGATTATTTCACTATGAATCTGATAAATCCCAGACACAGCTACACAATATCCCAGTCTAACCTGCCCTTCTCCAATCAGACAACATGAGATTGAACCTAGAAAATGCTAAAAGAGCCAACCAATTGGTCTTTCATACTAAGCTTTGTGTTTCTTTTGAAATTCTAAGGGGAGCTAAGAAAATAACTGAATTAGAGAAGTGGAAACTTTCCTTCATTTTAAGATCCCTCCCTTTGGCAGGAAATTCCTCATGGCTTTTTTTTAAGGGTATGTTCCATGAAAAATCCCATGAGTCAGAAGGGATAATCCCTTTATCTTCTTTACATAAAGGGAGCAGAAGAAGCGATGGTCACTGATAACTCTAGAAGAGTAAGCTGACATTACTGTTGGCTTTTAGAGTTCATAAAGCATTTTATGGGTGTGACCTCATTAGATTATTATCCCATTTTATAGATGAAGGAACTGAGTCTCAGAGAAGCTTAGTGACTTATTCATGGTCACACAGCTGGTAAGAGCCAGGAAACATAATCCAGGCCTCCTGACTCCAACATCATCCCTCTTCCCACTACACCAAGCTGCCTTATGTGGTAAAAGGGAAGGAACTCTAAAAGCAATACGGATCTGGGTATGAACCTGAACCCTGTCTCTTATTAGTTGTGTGACCACAGATTAGTCACTCAACCCTTCTGGGCCTCAGCTTCCTCATCTGTAGAATGAGAACAACAATCTTGTTACCTTACACAGGGTTATTAGGAGGAAAGAATTTAGGGTCATAGGATTTTTTAGAATTGGAAGAGCCCTTGGATAGATAGAGAGTTGGTAGATAGATAAGTATCTGAGGTCAGATTTGAACCTGGGTCTTCCTGACTCCAGACCCAGTGCTCTATCCACTGTGCCATTAATGTTCTGGGAGCTTTCCTTTAGCTCTATTGATATCGTGTAAACACTAACAAAGCATGCAAGCTATCCACTGGGCATCCTTTACTCTTACCACTTTACCAGCCCATCTCCTTTCCCAGCCATACATGTCTCTGATGATATCTTTTCCGTGCTTTGTGCCAACAATTCATCATTCATATTATATTGTAGTTGTTCAATTGTTTCAGTCATGTCCAACTCTTCATGACCCGAGTGAGGGGTTTTCTTGGCAAAGATACTGGAGTGGTTTGTCATTTCCTTCTCCAGCTCATTTAACAGATGAGGAAACTGAGGCAAATAGGGTTAAATGACTTGTCCAGGGTCACCCAGCTAGTAAGTGTCTGGAGTCATATTTAAACTCAAGTCTTCCTGACTCCAGGCCTGGCACTCTAATCACTGTACCTAGCTGTAGTCTATTTATGCCCACCTTGTATTTCTGTTGCTCTTTGGACAACTTAGAATTCTGATTCCTTAGAAATTGCAATATTCCATTACTTATGGACATATAGTGTCATCCAAAAGAATGCTGGAGCTAGAAAGATGAGAATGTACGTTAGCGGAAAGATTGGGGTAATTAAAAGCTCCACAATTTCCCAAAGGCAATTTAGTCTACTCTTCATCTTTTACTGACTTCTGATCCAGATCATTTGCAGGGTTTTTGTAAGGTACCATGTTTCCCCGATAATAAGACACTGTCTTATTATTTTTTTTTTTGGACAGAAAAACACCAGAGGGCTTATTTTCAGGGGAGGGCTTATTTTATTGAACATTGACAGCAATTTTAATAAACAGGTAAATGTGAACAAAAAAATGTACCTTTATTCAATAAGCAAATCACTGGGGAAGAACAGGATGACGCGCTCACTGCTGCAGCTCTGATTGGATGCAGCTTGGAGCACGGCGTGCATTTCACCGGGGGGGGGGACGGTGCATACAGAGGGTACTGTAATGTAGCGTGTAGCACAGGGGATCACCTTCACTACAGTAGCAATCTTAATAGGGCTTATTTTCGGGGGAGGGCTTATTTTAGAGGAATCTTACACAGTAAGGGGAGGGCTTATTTTCGGGATAGGTCTTATTATCGGGGAAACAAAGTATATACACTGAAAAACCAAGAAGATCACAGTCTGGATAACAGGCATTCTGCATCCACTTGGTTTTTCCTATCTGCCTGAACTTTTCTGAATGATTTTGGATCTCATTTACAAGTTTCTACAGTATTCCAGGGCTTAATGCAATCAGCACAATGCAATCATCTGAAAATGAGAGGCCCAATGAAAAGTAAACTGAATTTAAAGTAAGAAATTCTAAATTCAAAGCCTAGTTGCCCATGTGATCCTGGGTAAGTCACTTCCTCAATCTGGACCTTGGTTTCCACACCTATAAAATGAAGGGTTAGATTAAATGTCTTCCAAAGTTCCTAAGAAATCTAAATTTATGATCCTATGAATATCAAAAGAACCTCACCCTTAGACAGCTTTCAGTTGGACCCTTCACTTGACACCTTCCATAAGCAATGAAAAGCATTCCACTTTCATTTTCAGAGAAGGTTGAATTAAACAAAGATTGAGGGGTTTTGAGGCTTTAATGAGATTCCACACTTGGAGTATTAGATCCATTTCTGGCTTCTACAATTTAGGGAGGACATTGATATGTTGGAATACCTTCAAAGGAAGGCAGCCAGGATGATGAAGGAGCTTGAGATCCTTGATGAGGAAGAATTAAAGGAACAGTAGATACTTAGCTTGGAGAAGAGAAGACTTGTAGGGATGGGGAGTCAGGGTGGGAAGTATTTGATAGCTGTCTTCAAGTACTGCAAGAATTAAGTTTGTCAGAGCGGCCAGGTGGCTCAGTGAGTAAGAGCGCCGGCCCCAGAGTCGGGAAACCTGGGATTGGTTCCGGCCTCAGATACTTAGCACCCACACAAAATAACTGGCTGTGTAACCTTGAGCAAGTTACTTAACCCCAATTGCTTTAAAAAAAAATTAAGTTTGTGGGGTGGCTAGATGGCACAGTGAATAGAGCACCAGCCCTGGAGTCAGGAAGGCCTGAGTTAAAATCCGACCTCAGACACTTAACACAAAACTAGCCATGTGACCTTGAGCAAGTCACTTAACCCCAATTGCCCTACCTTCCCCCCTCAAAAAAAAAAAAAAGAATTGTTTGTTCTGTTTGACCTCAGAAGCAATGAGTGGAAGTAAAATGGGTAAAAGCTGAAGAGGCACTTTTTGTTGTTGTTCTATCATTCAGTCATGTCCAACTCTTGGTGACTCCACATAGTCCCTTCTGCTCTTCACTATCTCCCATAGTCCATCCACGTTCATGTTCATTGTTTCCATGACACTCTCTATCCATCTCACCCTCTGCAAACTTCTGAATATTTATTAATATCAAAAAGTGAAATGGGCTGCCTCACAAGGTCATGGATTCCAACCTCCACTCACTGAGCATATTGTAGCAGGAATTACTGCTTAAGTATGGATCAGACTGGATAGCTTCTGAAACCCCACAGACTTAGAGCTGGAAGAGGCATTAGAGGTCATTGAGTCCAGCCCCCATATTTTGCTGATTGAGAAATTTAGGTTTAGTAAGGTTAGGTCACTTGCCTATAGTCACATAACTAGTAAGTGTCTAGGGCAGGATTGAAATTCTGGTTTACCAGACTCCAAGTTCAGCAGTCTATCCATTGGACCACCCAAATGTTTTATGATGCCGACTCTGAGATACTGTAATAATAGATGGGAAAGTTCTTCTTAAAAATGTACAGCATCATACAAAGTAATATCCAAAAGGAATCTAGGGGCAGCTAGGTGGTGCAGTGAATAGAGCAGGGGCCCTGGAGTCAGGAGGATCTGAGTTCAAATCTGGCCTCAGACTCAACACTTACTAGCCGTGTGACCTTGGGCAAGTCACAACCCCAACTGTCCTGCCCCCCCCAAAAAAAACACAAAAAATAACCAAAAAACAAAAGGAGGGGCGGCCAGGTAGCACAGCGAGTAAGAGCACCGGCTCCAGTGTCAGGATGACCTGGGGATCAAATCCAGGCTCAGATACTTAGCACCACACCCAGAAATAACTGGCCGTGTAACCTTGAGCAAGTTACTTAACCCCGATTGCTTTAAAAAAAAAAAAGGAATCTGAAGCCAACAAATAGTACATCGAGATATGTCAGTCACTATGAAGATGTTCTTGATATAACATTCTAGAGTTTCTCATTCACTTTCACCAATTTTTAGCCAAACTGGTAGAAGGTGGTGATGTTGATAACTATAGTGAAGTGGAGGAGAGTTACTGATCTGTGTACATTTATAACTGCATAGCTATAATAAATTTGGACGGGAGGATGCAGATCCACAAGTGACCAGATTTGTAGATGACTGGATATGAAGATGAACCTTCACATTTTGACAACTATATCACATGCTTTCAAAAAAGAAAGAGAAAATTGGGAAACTATTATCTTGTTCATCTTTCCTTCATGTAGGCTTATATTTGAGCATCTTGGGTCTATTTGGATGTGCCCAATTTTATTTTATTTTTAATTTTTTGGAGGGGGGAAGGCAGGGCAATTGGGGTTAAGTGACTTGCATAAGGTCACATGTCTAGTTAAGTGTTAAGTGCCTGAGGGCAGATTTGAACTCAGGTCCTCCTGACTCCAGGGCCGGTGCTCTATTTACTTCAACATCTAGCCACCCCGGATGTGCCCAATTTTAAAGACTTCTTGTGAAAGAGTTTCTTTTAACCCTATTTACCTACTTTATAGGATTGTTATAAAGAAAGCAACCTGTAAACATAAAATTTATATAAATGTGAACTTATTTTTTCTGATTATTGATTATCTATTTCAATATCAAGTAACTCTGACTCTCAGGAAATAATTCCTTATCATCAAACTAAATCTCTCACACTGTAAATCTTACTGTGATACCTGTTTCTTTCCTGTCTAGGGACAGAAATGGGTAACAGTCCTCCATATTTGGACTTACCAGCAAGACATACACATACACATACACATATATGCTTCTTCTTTAGTTTGTGCTTCTGCTTCTCAGAGTTCCTATTATCATTTTTCACAATCACCCTAAAAGTGATTTTTTTGCAACTTGCATTTATAGGCAATGAATTGTAAAATCATTGTCTTCATGCAGAAATTCAGAAGTGCCAGTTGGCAGAAAGCCCTATTCACATGCCATCTGCACATCATCTGGGGCCTAGCAAATATGCAGCTTAACCAGGGGCCTTATTTTTAGATGTGGCAGAAACAGAGACAAGAGAGTGAGAGAAAACAAGGAAACATGGAGGGCCAAGGAAGAGCCAGTGGCAAATGGGAGGAAAGAAACAGAGACCACAAAGTTCCATGTGAGGGAGATGAGAAAAAAGGAGAAACAGAGTAAGAAGCAATAGGTGCAAAGTATAAGTGCAGAAAGCAAAAGACAGAAAGCAGGCTCAAGTATGGACTGAACACAGGCAGATTTTTGAAGTCTTTGAAAAGTGTCTTCAATACCCTTTTGCACACTCAGGATTTTACACACTTCTCACCCCAAATTGTGAAGAACCCCAAGGTGTTCTACACTATCATGGTTCTTTTCCAACTGCCCAAAGACACCCATTGTAGCATGCTGCCTGGGCCCACTGCTCCTGGGCCTCAATGCTCTGGACCTATCATTCCATCTTCTTCTCTCTCAAATAACATTTAAAAAATGGATTCTCTTTCACATCTCCTCAAAGACCTCCTCTCCTATTAACTGTCATACTGAAAAGTCAGCTCACAAACTGTTTTACAATCATCTTTTTAAAAAATTTGATTTATTATACTTGAAATTTATGGACTAAAACAAGAATTTCCATAATATAGTATAATAAAACAAAATCACATGATTGCACATGAAACTACAAATCTATAATGTACAATTTTATATTCCTTTTAAATATATAATAAAGTTATCATGTAAATTTCTTTTTTTCTTCCCTCCCCCAACCTAGATAATAATATAATAATTACAATAATCTTTTAATGGTTAGAAAGGCCTTAATTTATTATCTCTTCCAGGAATTGGAATTTTAACAGGGTACTCCTGATAATGTGTTCACCCAAAGGAATGTGCTCATTCAGGGAATCACAAGAATTTGGAGTTGAAAACGTTCTCAGCAGCCAACTATTCCAAGCTATACCAGAAAGGGAGTTCTACTCTTACTAATACCCAACTAATCATCCAAGCTCTGCTTAAAGAACTCTAATGAGGAGGCAGGTGGCACAGTGAATAGAGCACTGGCCCTAGAGTCAGGAAAACCTGAGTCCAAATGTGGCCTCAGACACTTAACACTTACCAGCCATGTGACCTTGGGCAAGTCACTTAACCCCAATTCCCAATTAACTCCTCTCCAAAAAGCAAAAAAAAAACCCAAAAAACTCTAATGAGGGGAGATCCACCACCTCTGTTTGGGACAATTCTAATCATTAGGAAATCTGTCCTGATACCAAACCTTAATTTTCCTCTTGTTGAATGAGCAAATGAGCAATGGTGTTCTACAACATCATGGTTCTTCTCCAACTGTCTAAAGACATGCATTGTAGAATCCTGCCTGGGCCCACTGTTCCTGGGCCTCAATGCTCTGGACCTATCATTCCATCTTATCCTCTCTCAAATGACATTTTAAAAATGGATTCTCTTTCACATCTCCTCAAAGACCTCCTCTCCTGTTAACTGTCATACTGAAAAGCCAGCTTACAAACTGTTTTACAATCATCTTTTAAAATTTGTTTATTTTATTTGACAGGTTTGTGACTTCCACTTCATACACTAGGTGTTGTTGCTGACTCTTTTTCAGTTATGTCCAACCCTTTGTGACCTCGTTTGAGGTTTGTGGCAGAGATACTAAAGTGGTTTGTCATTTCCGTCTCCAGCTCATTTTACAGATGAGGAAACATAGGCAAGCAGGGTTACATGACTTGCCCAGGACCACATGGCTAGTACATGTCTGAGGCCAGATTTGAACTCAGATGAGTCTTCCTGACTCAAAACCTAGCACTCTATCCACTTCACCACCTAGTGTGACTTCTACTCTGTATTCCAGGTTCTGCCTTCTAAAAGTGAAGAATCATAATCTTGATTCCACATAACATTTTCAGTTACTTGAATAGAACTATCATGCTCCACCAAGTCTTCTCTTATCCAGGCTAAATGATCTCAGTTTCTTTAAATAGTTCTCATATGCATGGATTCAAGCTCCTTCACCAATCTTGTTGGTCTCCTTTAGATGTTTATTTTTTTTAGCCCCAAATAGCCTTCTAAAACCATGGTGCCCAGAACAAATATAGTCCAAACAAGGTAGGCTACATGGCTCTATCACCACCTTATTCTTATACACCATACCTCTCTCTCTCTCTCTCTCTCTCTCTCTCTCTCTCTCTCTCTCTCTCTCTCTCTCTCTCTCTCTTTAAAGCAATTGGGGTTAAGTAACTTGCTCAAGGTTACATGGCCAGGTGTTTCTGGGTGTGGTGCTAAGTATCTCAGCCCGGATTCGATCCCAGGTCATCCTGACTCTGGGGCCAGTGCTCTTACTCACTGTGCCATCTGGCCACCCCTATACCTCTCTTAATGTAGCCTAATATCTCATTAGATATTTTTTGACCACCATATCTTTCTGCTCATATTGAGCTTGCTGGCCACTAAAACTTCCAGATATTTTCAGATAAACTGCTATTGAACATGCATCCCTTGTCTTGTACTTATAGCATTGAATTTTTGAACCCAAATGTGAGACTTTACATTTATCCCTATTGACTTCCATTTTATAATATTCAGCCCAATGCTCTAGCCTTTTGAGATCTTTTAGAATCCTGACTTAGTCAACTAGTGTGTTAGCCATTCTTCTCAGCTTGGTGTCATTTGAGAATTGAATTATCATGCCTTCTATGCATTTATTCAAGTAATTGATAAAAATAGTAAAGAACATGGCTAAGCATGGATCCCTGGGACACTCTACTCTAGACCTCCTGCCAAGGTGAAATAGAACCATTAATGTTGAACTATTTGAGTCTAACCATGCAACTAGGAAGTTCATTGAATTGACTCGCAAAATAATGGTGTGCCAATACTTCAAGGATCTGTGATTTCAATGGTGTGGGTTTCCCCCTTACTCATAAGCAATACAACCCTCTTTTCTATACTTTAGTAAATGACTATAAGGTCCTATGATGAAAAAAAAATTCATTTTTTTAAGTGGAAAATCTTCTGATGTTGAGGTTTTTCCCATCAAGGTAGGTCTCTGCTCAGGCTTATTTTTGAAGTCTTTTAACCATGTTGAAGAGCAATTTGGAACTATGCCCAAAGGGCTATAAAATTGTGCATACCTTTGACCCACTACTAGGTCTGCATCCTAAAGAGATCATAAAAAATGGAAAAGGACCTACATGTACAAAAATATTTATAGCAGCTGTTTTTGTGGTGGAAAAGAATTGGAAATTGAGAGGATGCCCATCAATTGAGGAAAGGCTGAACAAGTTGTGGTATATGAATGTAATGGAATTCTATTGTGTTGCAGGAAATGGTGAGCAGGTGGATTTCAGGAAAAACCTGAAAGACTCACATGAACTGATGCTGAGTGAAGTGAACAGAACCAGAAGAACATTGTACACAGTAACAGTAACACTGCACAATTTTTGATAACTTTGATAGACTTAGCTTTCCTCAGCAATTAAATGATCCAAGACAATTCCAAAAGATTCATGATGGAAAATGCTATTCACATCCAGAGAAAGAACTATGGAGTTTAAATGCAAATTGAAACAAACTATTTTCTCTTTGTTTTTCTTTCTTGTGGTTTTTCCCTTTTGTTCTGATTCTTCTTTCGCAACATGACTAATATGGAAATGTGTCTAATCTGATTGTACATATATGGCTATATTAGATTGCATACCATCTTAAGGAGGGGGATGGGAGAGAGAAGAAAAATTGGAACTCAAAATCTTATAAAAGTGAATGTTGAAAATTATCTTTACATGTAATTGGAAAAAATTAAATGCCATGGGGTGGGGGGAGTGGAGAAAAAGAAGAATAAACAACACACACACACACAAACTCATCTCCATGCCATCATGGTGCAATAGAGTAGGACTTCACCGGAGGCAGACTGCCTATCTGTTCACTTAGGCTGTCTTCTTAATAAAGATTTACTATTTGTAGTTGGCATTTAGGGTGTTATAGGCCCCAAATAATTTTTATCCAGGCTCAGATTTTCTACTTTATTGATACTTTGAT
>NW_027186296.1:107882361-107941558 GCF_028583685.1 Petaurus breviceps papuanus
TATTCGCCCTCTCCCCTCCCCTCCACCTTAGTGCTTACCTCAAAAAAATTACTTTGTCTATACTTATTTAAATGCATGCTTTCTCCCTCAATGGTGATGTCTCCCCTGTGAGATTATGTCCAATTTATCTTGTCGTGCATCTTAGATGGTTGTCTGACTGTGGACTCCTCCATTAGATTGTGAGTTCCTGGAGGGAAGGGGCTGTTTTTGCCTTTCTTTGTCTCCCCAGAGGATGTAGAACTGTGTCTGGCACATAGAGCTGCTTCATCAATGCTTGCTGCCCAATCTGACTTTTCTGTCTACTCAATAACACTCCTCCAAGGCCATTTCGAGCTACTCTGTGTTTTTGGCACTAAGGCACTAGACTTTCCAAGCACTACAAAATACATCCAGGGCTAGTGAAAGGGGCCTTCAAATCAATTTTTAAAATCAAACTCAGTTAAGAGATTTTAGATGTCAGGAAACTAGGCTCCACAGTGGGAGAGACCCTGGAGACCTTGAACATCAGCTCCAGGTTCTGCAGACCTTGAGATGATGCAAGGGGTTATAGATTCAGTGCAGGAGGGGACCTTGGTGGTCATGGAATCATAGATTCAGAACTGAAGGCCACTCCTGAAGTCACTTAGTCCAACTTCCTCAGGAAACTGAGGTGGCAGAGGAGGGGAGAAATAGGGGAGGGGTAGAGTTGATGGGGTGCTTGGGATCTATGTTTGTAAAATCAATTTGTAATACCACTTTGTAACATCAGTCTGTAAAACCAGTTTGTAAAATCACACTCCACCCCCCACCCCACCCCCAGCCTCAGAGCATTACCCCCACGAATCCTTTGGTGACCTATCTCTAGGTTGACACCTTGGCTGCCTCAATGAACCTTTCAAGACCCTATCTTTGTGTTAACTCCTTAAGAGCCTTGGTTCCCAGACATCAATCTTGTCAAATATGACACTGATGGGGGGCAGACTGGGCACTTCTCCATCAGCCCTTGACCACTAGACAACTTAGTGAGGTTTCAAGCCTAAAACCACACCTTCAGGTAGCCCCCCTTGGGCTTTTTCCCAGTGAATCATGGGCAATATGCCTGCGCAGTTACATTAAAAATGCATGTTCCTTTAAGCACTGTCTCCACCTTAACTCCTCCCTAATCCCACCCTTAATCACCTAGTTAGCATAATTGCCACGGGTTCTACTACGGATTACCATACAAAAATCTTAATTCTACCCCTTTAAGGTTGCAGGTCCCATAAAGGACTCTTGCCCACTGTACAGCCTAATAACCCTTGCCCACTGTAAAGCGTTAAATAAACTTTTACAACTCTGACTCCAAGTTAGCCTGGGCCTATTGAGTTCTTTCAAGATTGAATCGCAGGCTTTCTGGTGTTAGATAAGAACAGAGTTCCTGCTCAACCTATTGGGAGCCATCCCTCATCAGAGTTACTTGACCAAGGTCATACAGATGTGGGATCAGAATCCAGAGTTAATCTGTGCAGACAACTTCAAGTCCCTTCCTTTAACAGATGAAGAGCTTGAGGATTATAGGGGTTAGAGATATGCTCAAAGTGATGCAGATGGGTAGCAGGGCAGCATTTGAACCCACATCTTCTGATTCCAAAGCCATAGTTCTTTTCAGCTGTACCGATCTTTTCTCCCTAGGGAGCTTTCTGGAGCTTCTGCCCACTGAAGAAAGTACAGGTGTTGACCCCTAAATTTTTACACGTTGGGACAAAGCCCCAGGTTGCCCTCCCCTAGCTGAGGTTCTGCTAAGACCCTGCTCCAAAGTATGAATTTTCTAAGACAAGGTACTTCTTGGTCTTAAAGTACTGAAGGCCTCTTAGAGGCAATTAGGTGGTGCCATAGTGCACAGAGCACTGGACTTGGAGTCAGGAAGATCTGAATTCAAATCCAGCTTCAGCCATGTACTAGCTGTGTGACCCTGGGCAAGTCACTTAACTTCTGTTTGCCTCAGTTTCCTCAACTGCAAAATGGGGACAATAATACCACCTATATCCCAAGGTCATTGTGAGGATCAAATGAGGAGGAGCAGACCCAGGCACTTAGGAAGCACTGTGTTATTCCCTCCCTCTCTCTCCTGAAATGCAAATGTCCTCTGGGAGAGCCAAGCGTGGTACTCACAAGTCTGCTACACTTTATTTCTAATTAGTTTGTCAGATCCACTCAATTCAATTAAATAGTTATTGAGTACCTACTATAGACAAAGCAATGGGTACAAAGATAATGAATAAACCAATATCTGCTTACCTAAATGATGTGAGTGGAGTGTTGGAGATTAAGACTTACATATAAATAAATGTCACAGAGCCAAGGGTGAAAGTGTGGAACATAGGAATAAACACGCTGCTTTGAGAAGGAAAAGCAAGAGGGATCAGGAAATGGTGGTCCTGCTTATTGGCTCTCATTGATTTCTGGGGACTTCGAGGCCAGAGCTCTTTCTACTACCTAACAGCACATTGCTATCCTTATTTTAAGAGGGTGATGTTTGGTTTGGTTTTGTCTTGTCTTTGCTTATTCATTGCCCTGTTGTGCCTGTAGGATAATAAAATTAATCATTTTGAACTCAGAAATCTCAATAAGTAGACTTTTTTTCTTTTAGAAAGTCCATACATATGGAAACCTACTTCAACCTCCCAACCTACACAGTGGCTCCTCTACTCCTCCCCCTCATGATTCTCCTAACCACCATCAGTGATGATGCACTTCACTCATGCAAATCACAACCCTTCTGGGCCTTAACAGCCCAATTCATGTGTTGCTGTGGTGGAAAAATTCATCCCTTGGCTGCCACCCTATTGTTAATTAATTAATTAATTGAACAGACGTTTACTGAGGGCTTGCTATTCTCCAGGACCTGTATTAGGTGCTCAGGATACAAGTAACAAAAAAAACAAACAAAACAGTCCCGGGACTCATGAAGTCTATATTCAATTAGGAAGATATAACCCACGTGCATTAGGAAAGGTTTCATGGAGGACAAGACACCAGAGCCCTAAGCCTTGGATGAAGACAAGGATTCTGAAAGGTGGAGGGGAGGAAGCGATACATTCTACATAGGAAAGATGGTTTCTTTGAATCCATGACAGTAATAAGCACAGCAGGTCATTTGGTAAATTTCTGGTGTGAGAATTTGCCCCTGAGAAATGGGCAGATGCTACAAATCAGGACTTGATTTCTCATTTTGTTCATTGTCTAGACTTAAGAAAATGAGGGAGGAAATGTTAATAATGCAGATTAAACTTCCCATATGTCAAACATTTGCCAGCACGCCTCTGAGGTGGAATGTCATCTCTGGGGAACAGCTACAAGTACAGCTTGTATAGGATGCAGACTGTGCGATGGGGAGTAATTCAAAAGAAAGCTAGAAAGAGGACTCATGATGGAATATGCTATCTAGCTCCATATGGAGAGGTGACAGATTTGGAGTGCAGACTGAAACCTTTTTTTCATGGCTAAAGCAGGATTTATTTTTTTGCTTGACTATATATATATATATATGTTAACAGGTTTTGATTTTTGCTTTTTCATTGAGTGAGGAACGTGAAGGGGCAGTGAGAGAATTCAGAATTTAAAATAAAATAAAAATTGAGCAGAAAAAAAATTGAAAGTAAATTGGGCCAAGTCTGTAGAGGGCCTGAAATACCAGGAAAAGGAGTATGTATTTTTTCCTGGAAGCAATAGGGAACTAGCAAAGACTTTTAAGCAGGGGAATGATATGATTAGATCTATCTCTTTGGAAGATTAAATTGGCAGCAGTGAGGAAAATGTTATTTTATGATGAGGAAAGAGACTAGAAACAGGGAGAATAATTAAGAGATTACCATGGTCTGGGGGCCATCTCCATTCATCCTGATCTATATATCTGACCACTGGACCCAGATGGCTCCAGAGGAGAAAATGAGGCTGGTAACCTTGCACAGCCCTTGCTCACTTAAATCCAATTCACTTGCATGGCATGGCATCACCTTCCTGATGTCACAGTCCTCTTCAAAAACAAAGGACAAACAACAACCATAATAGTCTAGGTAAGAGACTATGATGGTCTGAATTGAGGTTGCATCTGAGTAATGAGAAATGAACCTACATGAGAGATACTGTAGAAACAGAATTGATAGAATGTGGAACTGACTGGATATTGGGGAAATAGTAAGAAAGAGTGATAGGATAAATCTGAGGTTGTGAACTTAAGTGATGTGGTAATTGGTATCTTCAACAGAAATAGGGAAGTTTAGAGGAGAAATGGAATTAGGAAAGAGGATGATGGATCCCATTTTGGATATGATTAATTTGAGATGTTAATGGAACATTGGGTGGATATATCTGGTCACTGGAAATAATGGAAGCAAATTATGTCTGAATTATTTGCCCAGAGATGAAAATTGGATCTATGGGAGAAAATAAATTTATCCAGGGAATATGTAGATGGAATGGAAGGGAAGGGAAGGGAAGGGAGGGAAGTCTATTCACACCTACCCAACAATTACTTTAACTGAATTGACTAGTTATTTTGGTATTTTATAGAAACAACCCAAGATAACCTATCCATTTTCATTGTTCAGACAGTATGACACAGTGGACAAAGAATTGACCTCCAAACCTGGAAGACCCAGGTTTAAAGCTCACCTGTGACATGTACTGGCTGTGTGACCCTGGACAAGTTACTTGACCTCTCAGTGTTCTAGGCAACTCTTTAATACTATAAGTTGCAAAGAAAATGTCAACCTGTATTGATAGAAGGAATTTCTTATATCAGTGAATTCTTATGTCCAGTCTGTATTTCTATTACCATACTATTCATCCTGTTCTCTATACAAGCTGCCTAATAAACTTAATCTAAGTATGAGGTGACTGATTCTTTTTCAGGCTCCTGAACTGGTGTTGGATTCCTGCCTGTTTATCACCTTCCCATAGAATATCTATGATCTCTATTCCCACTCCCAAAATGCATCCCCTTGCTCAGTCCATATCAGTACAATTTATTTCTTTTCTCCATGACCACATCACTCCTGATCCTACCAAATCAAAATTATAGCAACAGAGATTCATTGAAGATTTATTATGGGCAAGACATTGTTATCGACACAAACTGTGAAATTACAAAGAAGTAATACCCTACCTTCAAGAAGCTTATCATTTTATTGGGAAGATAAGAAATATTTGAAAAACTAATAAAGATTTAACTGGTAGTTCAAGAAGACAATAATAAGAAAAGACAGGGGCAGCTAGGTGGTACAGTGAATATTCAGAGCACTGGCCCTGGAGTCAGGAGGAACTGAGTTCAAATCTGGCCTCAGACACTTGACACAATTACTAGCCATGTGACTTTGGGCAGTCACTTAACCCCAATTGCCCTTCAAAAAGAAAAAAAGAAAGAAAAAGAAAAGATGTCACAAAGAAGTATGATTAATTGACACATGAATTATATAGACAACAGATTAGACTAGGGAGAAATGTCAAAGGCTAGGTGAAATCTGAGCTGAGTTTTAAAAGTAGGTTTTAAATAGAGAGAAGGGAACAGGGAATTCTGAGAAACTGGAATAACAAGCCAAAGCTTAAAAGCAAAAGGTACAGGATGAGTTTGGGGACTCATTGTGACTGAAATGTAGCCTTGTGTAGAGAATTAATAGATTAAACCACACTATGACTTTTGGGACACCCTGTACTTTGGTTCTTGCTAGACCTTCTCAGTAAATATCCCTTGGTAAAAACTAATTGGTGTTAATTAGTTAATTAATATTAAGAAGAGATCAACTTGTCAGACTGATGAAGGATATTGTAGGGAACATACCAGATGGGGCTTATGAGCAATAGTATTAGAGAAACCACTGATCTCTCAGGGTAACCCCTAGAACCATGTGGAAAGGCGTAGCTATGCTCTGGGGAGCCAACCTGCCACTACAAGGGGAGTTGGGAGGATGAGCCCCAGAACTTGCCTTGCATTCAGAAAAAATATACATCTCAAGGGAGTGTTAGGATGGTCTGAGAGGTCAGACATGGAAATATACTTTTTCTCTCGCCCTTATCCATCGTGGAACCTTACAAATGAGCCAGTGAATTAAAAAACAATCCAATCTTTTGATCCTGTTCAATTCAGCAAAAGTCATACAAACCAGAAGCATCATATTAAGTGATTAATGGACACCTATAGTAATCCTATGTGCAATGCACTGTGTTCACACAGTGATTTGCATTAACATTGAAATTGAAAATTTCAATCAAATTGAATTTTTTTACTGCTTAATATTAAATGCATTTCTTTTATAAACACATGATGGCAGCACAAGTAAAATAGAAAAAAAAGCAACCTACTTATTTTGTCCGATTGTCTCGAAATCTTTCACGATGATGTCGAGAGCAGATGAAAAGTCCAATGGTATACCCTTCAAGTCAAATTCAAATATCTGTGCATAGAAAAGTTTTTAAAAAGTTATATTATTTTCAGGGACAAGGAAGATAAGCTCTAACAATATAACAAGTCATATAGCTATTTTCACTAAAGATACTCTGTGAACTACTTAAACCAAAGTGTAACACAGAAGTGACTGAATCCTAAATATGTTGATTTTTTTCTTAAGCATACATTGAATCCACCATTATATACTCAAGTTGCATGACATTCAAACTGAAGCAGACTTGGGGAAACATAAATAGGATCCTGGGCTGTTTAAAGATTTGTAATGTGGAAAAGGGATAAGAGTAATTCTGTGTGGCCCCAAGAGTTAGAACTAGAACCAATTAATGTAAAAATGGAGGTGGGGAAGGGCAGATATTGACTCAGTATAAAAAAAACTTTCAAATAATTGTAGAGTTATTAAAAAGTAGAATGAACTTTGCCTGGATATAGTAAATCCCCCATCACTGAATTCTTACAATAGACAGTGGGTTAATAGGTGTTGAATTTCTCTAGAGGAGAACCATGCTTTAAAGAGTTAGGTGACCTCTAGTCTCTTTTAGCTCTAAGATTCTATAATTTCACATTTTCTCATGTAATGATTTTACTTTGAAAAAAAAGGTGATATGGAAATATTTTTAAATAGTTAACTGTCAGTGGTAAAAATAAAATTTTAACAAATTTATACAGTGAAAGGAAAGATGAGAGCACTTTATTTCTGGCTCATAGCAACCAAGATAGTTAATAAACTAAGTAGCTGTAATACCTAACAAAGTTCCCCAATTTCTGTCATATTTGTGTGTGAGTGTAAGTGGATAGGAGCCATGAATGTGGGAAGGGATACCAATTAGGGCACAAAAAGCAGATCAAAAACTGAAATATTTGATTTCAAAATAAAAATACCCCAAAGCATTTATGGGACTCTCACTCATTGCCAAGGAATCTGCATTTTTGGCCTCTCTTTCAAATGGCTTCCTGTCAATTTCTATCTTATATCTATAATTCTAGGATTGGTGATTTCATAATTTGAGAATGAGTCTATTGATATAGATCATAACCCCTCCATGATTTATTCAGTAGACTTTAAGAGTTGCTGTGAATGACAAATTCATTGACCTCAAGCCTATTTGGCAATGAGCCTCTGAAAATCTGGTCCTCAAACCACAGACACAAAGACCAGCATTGGACTGGAGTAGTTTGGTAGAACCTTCCAAGCACATGCTGGCATAGCCTTCAATGAATCCAGGGCTCACCTCCATACCACAATAAGATCTCAGATTATGGACTGAGTGGATGTCATTTTTCCTGATGATGGGAGATGGCTCCCATAGCTCATTTTGGCATACAACCACAAATCAGAATGTTGGAGGAAAGAATTTCACTTTCTTTTTTTCTATAAATAAAGTCTCAATTATAATATTATAATTAGAAGTGCACTTCATAAATGTGCTAATTAAAGATACATTTGTTTTAAGAACTAATTACAATGTGCTCCCACAATATGTACATGATAGAGAGTAAGCAGGTGTGTATATACACAGAAATTCTGTCCATTGCAAGATCAGTCTGCAAATGGCCAAGTTAGCTCTGACCAGATTTGGACAACCATTTATAGAGAGCTATTAAAAATCAAAAGCAGTGCCAACATATTTTCAAAATGGTAAATAGTAATAGTAATGTTAAGTCATCCTGACCCAGAATAATGAACTCACATATCTAGCTAACAGCATTAAGTTGCCAGCTTTAAAACAGCCAATTGTTTCTACTTAAAATGCTTTTTGGTTGTTTAGAAATTGTTTTTCTTTCCTGAGGAAAATGTGAAGAAGTTTTCAGATTCTCTAAGCCAGATGTACATATACAAATGTAAATTTGTAGAGGGGAGGTTTAAGCACATATGTACATTAGTTTAAAACCATAAAGTCATTCATTTCTGCTTTTCTCAATGAATATCCTTTGCATTTTTCATAGACTCACAGGTTTACAACTAGAAGTGAGTTTAAAGATCATCTTGTCCAAATCCCTTATTTTGCAGTCAAGAAAACTGAGGATCAAAAAGGTGAAGGGTCTCAGAGAGCTTTGATTCAAATTTAGGTCCTCCGAATTCACATCTGGTGGTCTTTCCTCTCTAAGGTGTCACCTCCCCTTTAAAAAATCAAATTGGTAAAATGAGAGAAAGACCTAGTCAGTACACAGAGTCCAATTCTGTAAATAATCCGTTAAATATTTAGAGCTAGAAAAGATCTTCCCAGTCATCCAGTCCAATTTGTTGGCTTTACAGATAAGGACACTGAGGACCTGAGAGTTAAGGGATTTGCCTATAGTCACACAGGCATAAAATGACAGAGCCAGAATTCAAACCCGGGTCCATTGACTGCAAATTCAATGTTCTCTCTGCTACACCAAATTACTTATCAATAGCCTATAGAATTCGGGGGGGATGAGGAGTGGAGGGGTAGAGTTGGACTGTGATTTTTGTTGGTATACACAGCTCCCTTCACAGATATAGGTTGGAAACTCCTAACTCATAATTTAGGATCTTAGAGAGTTTCCTGGAGCACTCAGAAAGAGAGGTTAGGTGACTTGCCCAGGGTCACACTGCCAATGTGTACCAGAGATAGGACTTGAACCTTGAATCTTGTTTCCAAGGCCAGCTAAAACACCATTCTGCCTCTCCATGTTTATTAAATACACTAACATAATTCACTCAGAATGCAATATACAGACATTTCTTAATTATTTATACATATACAAAATAGATATTGTCAAATAGAAGCATTTGTCAAATGATTGCAGATTGTTAATTTGAGGGATCATCTATAGGTTATTCTTCATCCTAGACCAGTTTTATCCCATTGTCAAGTATTGCCTCCTCCTCCTTACTGCCTAGTCAATGCAGTCTAAGAGGAAAGAAATTAATTTCAGTGTTCATTGAGCAAAACAATTAGCTACAAAAATAACCTAATTCGTTCCAACACCAAATAGTCAATCAATGAATTAAATGACTTAAAGTCTACTATATTCCAGGAAGCATGCTAAGCCCTGAACAAATAGCAACTACTTTAGATCATTTGCTGTTTTCCATCACCTAAACCACTATTTCTTCTCTATTGTTTATTTTTCCTTCAGGGCCCAAGTATTGAGTTGTACACATAGTAGGTATATGATGAATTGAATACTATGGATAAAGAGAGTAAATTATGAATTTGGAGAGAGAATCACAAGGGTATATTGTGTTTAAACCAAATAAAGGCAATTGTTGGGAGGGTAGGGGAACAATTAGATAAATGTATTAATTAAAGTTCTCTACATAATTCTGCTATGCAGGATAACCCTTTGTTGTCTCAAGACAATCTCTTTCCCTTAGCGACACTAGTAGGTGTTGGTTTGCTTTGACTGTCAAGTTCTGGAGGGACCCATAGACTGCCTTAAAATATGCTTCTAAAGTTTTGTTTCTAAATATGGGATGCTCAGATGTTCTTTTCTACTCTGAGATGTTGGTACAATTCTACTAAACCAAACTAAAAAGTCACCTCATTCCAAATAGGGTTGAGTTCATTATCAATTTTCTTTGTTTTCTTCTTCTCATCTGCAAATTAAAAAAAAATAAAATATATCAATCAACCAAGAAATGGACTAAGTATCCATTAAAATAAATGTATTAATCCAGCATCGATTAATGAAATACATTAATAAACCATTATTGAGAATGCTTGTCGATTGATTAATTGATCAAGCCCAAACATACCATCCCTGTTGTCCACATGTTACTAAAGGAGGTGAGATTTCCCAGAAGCAAGGATTGTCATGGTTTTTTTTTGTATCCCCAGTGCTTAACATAGTGCCTGTCACAAAGTGGGCATTTTATAAATGTTCGTTTACTAATGGGATGGAAAGTCACATATACAAACACACAGATGTTCCACATTTCTAATGTATGTTTGCATTAACACAAAGTGACTGGGATTTTTCAGAAGAGATAGTTTAACTCTCAACTAGAGAGAGGAAGGGCCCTTTGGATTCCCTTCTCTCCCAGTCCACTTCACATGCAAGTCAAGACACCACCCTCATGATGTCATTGGTCCTTTTCAAAAATGAGGGACTAAGATACAGCTCTGGGGGCAGAGTCAAGATGGCAGAGTAGAAGCAGGACCTCCAAGCAGCTCCGGCTTCAACCTTCCATCAATGTAAAAAGGGGACTCTGAACAAACTTTGGAGCTGCAGAACCCGCAAAATGACACAGAGAAGCTAACCTCCTGCTGAGGACAGCCTGGTAGGCCAGCAGGAATTGGCCAGCGCAGAGCTCTGGGAGCCGAACCTGGAGGTCTTAGCCCCAGAGCGAGCCTGACCAGCTGCTAGCCAGAGGGAATCCAGATCAACAGCAGCTGTGACAATTTCCAGAATTATCAACACATAGATGCGAAGGACAAAGTGAGAGGTCAGTGCAGTCTGGACTTTGGGACCCAGTAAGTAGGAGTATGTCGGCTTTTGCCACTGGGGCAAGAAGCTGCTGAGACACCAGCACAGCCAGCCAGCGACATATGGCAGCTTCAGCTCCTGGCCTGCAGAGTGTAGGGGGACCAAGCACCAGTCTGAGGGGTAATCGCTCTTGCTTTAACCTGCTTGGATCTGGATTGCAGTGTAGGGTAAAGGTCCAGGGGTGTGTGTCCAGCTTGCCAGAGTGTGTGGAGGCCTCAAAGAGGGTACCCCTCTAATACCTCGAGCAGCTGAGAAAACCCCAGGGTTTGGGATGAAAGCTCCCCTGTCTGGTGGCAGAGTCCTATTGTGGCAAAAAGCCCAGGCATCAAGTGACTGAGGGGTGACATGACCAGGCAAAGGAAACAAAGCAGACAGAAGATTCCAAAATTACACTCCTATTTTGGGGACAAAAAGGAGCAAAGCATGGAACAGGAGGAAAACGGTGAAGTCAGAACTCCTGCACCAAAAGCTTCAAAGGAAAATGCGAGCTGGTTACAGGCCATAGAGGACCTTAAGAAGCAGATAAGAGGGGCGGCCAGGTAGCACAGCGAGTAAGAGCACCGGCTCCAGTGTCGGGATGACCTGGGGATCAAAAACCAGGCTCAGATACTTAGCACCACACCCAGAAATAACTGGCCGTGTAACCTTGAGCAAGTTACTTAACCCAGATTGCTTTTTTTTAAAAAAAAGAAGCAGATAAGAGAAGTGGAGGAAAAATTGGGAAGAGAAATGAGAACGATGCAAGAAAATTATGAAATGAGGGTCAACAGCCTGACTGAGGAAAATCACACCTTAAAAAACAGACTAACTCAAATGGCAAAAGAGGCTCAAAAAGGCAATGAGGAGAGGAATGCCTTAAAAAGTCAAATTTGCCAGATGGAAAAAGAATCTCAAAAGCTCACTGAGGAGAATCATTGCTTCAGAATTAGAAAAGCTAATGACTTTATGAGAAATCAAGATGCTGTTAAACAGATCCAAACAAATGAAAAAATAGAAGGCAATGTGAAATATCTCATAGGAAAAACCACTGACCTGGAAAACAGATCCAGGAGAGATAATTTAAAAATTACTGGACTACCTGAAAGCTATGATCAAAGTACGAACCTAGAAATCATCCTCCAGGAAGTTCTCAAAGAAAACTGTCCTGATGTTTTAGAACCAGAGGGCAAAACAGAGGTTGAAAGAATCCACCAATCACCTCCTGAAAAAGATCCCAAAAAGAAAACTCCTAGGAATATCATAGCCAGGTTCTGGAATTCCCAGATTAAGGAGGGAATATTACAAGCAGCCAGGAAAAAACACAATCAGGATAACCCAGCAGCTTCTACACTGAGGGATCAAAGGGCTTGGAATGTGATATTCCGGAGGTCAAAGGAGCTGGGATTAAAACCAAGAATCACCTACCCAGCAAACCTGAGTATCATGTTTCAGGGGAAAATGTGGTCATTTAGTGGAATAGAGGACTTTCAAGCATTCTTGATGAAAAAGCCAGAGTTGAATAGAAAATTTGACATTCAGATAAAAGAAGCAAGAGAAGCGTGAGAAGGTAAAAAGAGAAAAGAAATAATAAGGAACTTATCAAAGTTGAACTATTAACATTCCTACATGAAAAAAACAATAATTGTAACTGATGAAACTTTTCTCAGTATGAAAATAGTTGAAGGGAATAGAAATATATATATATATATGTCTATATATGAGGGTACATGGGCATATGAATACATATGTGAATGTGTATATATATGCTTACAGGTATACATAGATAGAGGGCACAGGACCAATTTAATAGGAAGGGATGACACTTAAAAGGTGAAATTAAGAGGTGAGAGAGGAATATAATGAGAGGAGATGGGGAGAGACAGAATGGGGTCAACTATCTCATATAGAAGAGGCAAGGGAAAAAGGTTACAATGGAGTGGAAGAATAAGAAGGCAAAAGGGAATGGGTCAACCTTATTCTCATTGAATTTGGCTTGGGAGGGAATGAAATACACACTAAATAGGGTATCTCACCCTAAAGGACAGTAGCGGGGAAGGGGATGAGAGGGGGGATGATGAAAGGGAGGGCATGCTGGGGGGGAGGGATGTTGGAAGCATCCACTTTTGAAAAGGGACAGGATCAAAGTAGAGAATAGAACAAGTGGGAGGTGGAATAGGAGGGAGGGAAATATAGTTGGTCTTTTACAATATATCTACTATGTTATTGTTTTGCATTAGCTACACATGTACAACCTATGCTGAACTGCTTATCTTCCCAGTAAGGGTGGGTGACAAGGGAGGAAGGGAATAAATCTGGAATTCAAAGTTTTAAAATCAAATATTTAAATATATATTATTAATACTATTTTACATGTAATTGGGAATTAAGATATACAGGCACTGGGGCATAGAGATCCACCATGCCCTGCTGGAAAAGTCGAAAGGGGTATGGGACAAAATCATGGGAGAGAGCAGATTGGAGGAGGGGACATCCTGTGGGACTGCTATTTTGCGGCCGTGGGTAGGGGAAAAATGGGGAGAAAAATTTTAACTCAAAATCTGGCAGAAATGAATGATGTAAATGAGAAGTTAATAAAGCATTTGAAAAAAGAAAGAAAAAAAGAATGAGGGATGACGGGGCGGCTAGGTGACACAGTGAGTAAAGCGCTGGCCCTGGAGTTAGGAGGACCTGAGTTCAGTTCTGGCCTCAGACACTTAACACACACACACACACACACACACACACACACACACACAAACTAGCCATGTAACCTTGGGCAAGTTACTTAACCCAATTGCCCTCCAAAAGGCAAAAAAAAAAATAATGAGGGACGACAACAACAACTTCATCAAAGACACAAATTCCCCCTTTTCCAATGATAGGCAACTATAAACTTTTGTTGTTTTTGGAGTGAGGAAAGCAGGATAATTGGGGTTAAGGGACTTGCTTAAAGTCACATGGCTAGCAAATGTTAAGTGTCTGAGGTTAGATTTGAACTCAGGTCCTCCTGACTCCAAAGTCAGTGTTCTATTCACTGGGCCACCTCACTGCCCCAAGGACTATAAACTTTTGTAGCATATCCATGAATTCCCCTTTAAGTAAAAACCAGATGGCTCACCTTTTTTTTTTTCCTATTCTAGCCGGTAGTATATATTAAATAATTTTGTACAGAATCATAGAATGTCAGTGAAGCTGAAAAGATCATCTAGTTCAGTCCTCTCTTTTTATACCTGGAGAAACAGAAGCCCTGAGAGGCAATGCAACTTGCCCAATGCCATGCAGCTATTTAGTAAAGAACTTTAAAGAGAATCCAGTTCATTGGACCCCCATTAGGAAATATCCCCCACTTCAAAGCTATCACAAGTTGGTGACTCAAAAATGCCTCCCTTGAATAGTACAGGTCCCTTGTGCAAACATTATGGAATCATGGAATCCATGAGTTGGAAAGGACCTCCCACCTGACCCCAAACAGAAATCCCTTTTATATCACCCCCAACAAGTGTTCATTCAGCCTTTTCTTGGAACCGCAAAATCTCTACAGTCTTTTCTTCATTCTTAACTCGACGATGAAATTGCTCTTTTCATATTTTAGAGATTACTAAACAATTCCTGACCAGTTTCCTTTGTTCTAGTGTGGTCTGTATGTCCCATTTCCATGTATTTTTCTAATACAAAGATAAGCTTTAAGCCTAATCATATCACTCTGTCTATCCATTCTCATTCTTCTGAGGGCTTAACATAACAAATCTATGACTCATTATCCTTACTTTGCTAAGTATTAACTTTTGCCCTTTCCTTGAGACTGAACATTTAAACTAGCCTCTCTTTCTAAGGTTCAATATGACCCCAAAATTATCAATTTATGTCTAAGTGTATAGTGTTTATTTTCTGAGTTTGAGCCTGCTACGTGAACTACAGTCACTGGCCTTGTTCTTTTGACCAGGTAGGGACTTTCCTAGAACTTACCCAGGCATGTTCATATTGACTCTTCCTCTCCCTTAGCAAAACTCAAAACTCAAAATGAACCTCTAAATCTGTATATCTGATTACAATGAAAAAAAGTTTAACTGTTGAGATAAGTGAACAAAACTATGTCAAAGGAAAGGAATGTTTGCTTTAACATTTCTCTGACTGAGTTAAATGTCTTCCCTTAGCTGGAAGTATTCTCGGAGATTCCAGTAAAGAACTGGACATATCTACATGTAGTATATGCCACATACAATGGCACTGCTATTTCTAAAAATTGTCTACCCAGACTTAATCTGCTTTTCTCTCCCACCTCATTTTTACAGATGTGGAAACTGAGGCCTAAGGAGATTGAGTGACTTGTCCAAGATAACACTTGTAGCAAGTGTCAGAGGCAAGATTCAGAACCAGGTTACTAAACAATAAGAAGAACGAAGTCAAAGATTCAGACATGGGATTGAGAGCAGGGAAGAAACAAGACAAGGACTGAAATAATAGAAGTACAAAGAGGCAGCATCCTGAGCACAGAGGAACAAGTTCAGTGCCTACTTACTGGAACTGGGGGTACACGTTCACAGCAGGACCATCCACCAGGTTAACTTGCTTGATAGCAAGCCAAGTTGCTTCTAGTCTAAGACACCTTGGCTAAGAATGAATCAGACGCTGAGTTTCTAAATGATCCCAGAGTTGGATGTTAGAATTATAAAAGGGTAGGGACCCTATGTACATAATTATACCTGACTGCCCCCAAATATTCTATTTTCTTGCTTTGCCCTTTTCCTGGACTTTCTGGAAGAGGGGGAATGCCAATGGACTAACCTAGCCTGAGGGAAATCTTTGGGGAGTGACCAACTCTGTTGAAGGTGTCCAACAAATTAATTATTCAACAAACATCAATTAAGTATTCTTGGAGAATAAATACTTGCACGAAGGTGTTTATAATCCAGTGGGAGTAGTTCATAATTTAATTGAATCTAATAAATGTAATAAATTAAGAACCTAGTGAATAGCACAATCAAACAGGGTTTTGGGGCAGAAGGAAGAGAAGTCAGTCTTCTGAAGTCAGAAGAGAAAGAGATGACTGTTGAATAGGTGGGGCTATTCACCTTCTACCCTGCTGGAAGCTGGGGAAATGAGACTTCCTGTTGCTTCTCTTGGTACTTCTCTGGCTGGCTCCCAACTGATTCTTAGGGGGCTAGAACAGGCTTCCTGGCCAGGAGAAAGATACCTCATCCCACCCTTAAAAGGTTAGGTTTGATTATTTTGATTTTTAATTGGAATGATATATATTATATTTTCATTGGAAGTCTAGCTTGACATGTAAATTAAGTTAAGCCAAAAAAAATGTTTGAGAGTTATTTTCTTATCAGCAGTTGTAGGGTCACATATTTCTATTACTCAGCTATTCAATTCCACTTATGTTTTCTTTAAAGGGTCAGAAGTTGCAGACTACAAACATTAGATTAAATAACAGGAAGCTCTCTCTTCTAGTCCTCACCCCAATTTTATTAAGATGACTTTCTTTTTATAGAAAGGAATGAAACATTTTTTTACATAGAAAATCATAACTGGTTCAAACTTAGAGGACATTCAGGACTGAATCATGTTATTTTCCTTCGAGCATTCCCTATTTTCTGCTATCTTATCCAGTGCTATAAGGGTCACAATGGAACTGGCTGGTAGGGCCAGTCACCCACCAACCAGGATCTCTCCCAAATCTTAAAAATCCAGTCATGCCGATCTGCCAGGTATAGTTGTACAAGACCCATTTATTATCTCTGCAGCTTACCTAGTGTCTTACAATGTGTCTAAGTACTTATGAGGAGGCTAGAGAAATTCATGGACACTTTGCAATCTAAAGCTGTGCCCATAAGAGCCTGCCAAATATGCTACAGCAGAAAATTTGATCTGTTCTGTTTGCTGAGCCTTGTTGAAACAGGCTTATAAGAAGGGGGAACCATGATTTTGAAGTCCTCACTATGTACACACCCATATTACAACTATGGAAAGAGCTTTGGACTTGGAGTTGGGAACCCTGGGTCTGAATTCCTCCTCTACAAAATAAGGATAAATACTACTAACCTTACAGTACTGTTATGAAGAAAGTGCTGTGTAAACCTATGAGTGCTATAGAATGAGTTGTCATTAGGCATCTGAGAGTCAGAATGGACAATTCAAATCGTTTACTTTTGTCCAATTCAGTAAAGTTGCTGTAGACTTGACATTTTATAGTCAGGGAAAAATTTCTCCCAAATTCATTTTGTTGTTAAAAAATTAAAATAAAATGAGATAGAAGTAATGTCAATCCCACTGAAATTAAACCAAAGGAACCAAGCCTGTCTCCCAGTCCCCTCCTGTGGAAAAATAGCTAGGGGTATGTTAGTAAATGTTTAGTAACCAGATCTTTTTTTTAAAGCAATCAGGGTTAAGTAACTTGCTCAAGGTTACATAGCCAGTTATTATTTCTGGGTGTGGTGCTGAGTATCTGAGCCCCGATTTGATCCAGGTCATCCCCGACACTGGAGCCGGTACTCTTACTTGCTGAGCCACCTGGCCGCCCCTAAGCAACTGGGGTTAAGTAACTTGCTCAAGGTTACACGGCCAGGTGTTTCTGGGTGGGTGCTAAGTGTCTGAGCCCGGGATTCGATCTCCAGGTCTTCTCAACACTGGAGCCGGTGCTCTTACAGCCGGTGCTACCTGGCCGCCCCCATAACCAGATTTCTTTAAAAAAAAAAAAAAAAGGTTTAAAATTTTTTTAAATTTAAAAGTATGCCTGACATATTAACATTTTCTCCATCATTTTCTTAAGTCTAGACAATCAATAAAATAAATCAAGCCCTAATTTGTAATGTTTGCCTATTTCCTAGGTATAAACACTCACACTGAAAATTTAACAATCAGCTTTCCAGCTAATTAGAGCTGGCTCCAACACACCTCTGGAAATAGCTATCATAAACTTTTCCCAGGACACTCTATTCATTGAAGAAGGGGTAGAAAATTGTTCCTCTGGCTCTGCAAAGATGTCATGCAAAATATCTATCCCAGGCTGTAGGACCCTGGGCTGGGTTGGCCTGGATGGACCAGGGAAAAGTCCAAGGGGTAAGATAACCCTAATATTTAGGTGTCTACATGTCATATGTTCCACTTGACTCACTGGCTCCACTCTACCCCCTCTTCAGAACAGCCTGGAAGCTTTTGTCATGAACCCTTCCCATCCTTGACTGGCAGCTGCCCAACAGGACAACTTTCCAGAGTCACCAGTTCAGGTTGGTGGAGTGACTGCAGGAAAGGGATTGAAGGAAGCCCTTCTCTCATCTGGACCCCAGGAAACATGTTGCCTTTTGGTTCCAAGAGGAAAAAAAAAACATAATGTTTTCTAATCTCCAGAAGCACATTGAGAAATTCAGAGCAAGCTGGCATAAACAGTTGTTTTTGATCACTAAAGAGTGAACTTGCCAAACGAGTTCAGGAAGAGAACTTTGAGCAGCTAATGAAATACAACATGGGAATGTTTGGTTCTTTTTCCTTTTTTTTTTTCTAAACTGTAATTGATAGCACTGACAAACTGGAACACTGAGGAGACGAACAGGGCTAATTCACCACATCACTTCCCTATCACTTGGTGTCCTGCTGACCTTAGGAGATACCCTTGGTTAAAAAACAAAAAGAAATATTCCATGGAAATCACCTTTGTCAGAAAATATTCCTCTCCTTAACCTACTGCTACAGGACCATTGTGTACCGATGATGTCCAAGCTCCACAGACTTCCTTGATTTCTGATTTCCCAAGTATAGATCATGTTCAGAATCAGGACAAGCAGTATCTCTCCCAGAGGCACAAGACTACAAATTAGGAAGCCTAACTTCTAGCCTCAGACTCATGCCTAAAAAGCCAGGTAATCTGGAACGTGTTACTTAAATTCTGTGTGCCTGGGTTTCCTTTTCAGTAAGAGATGGATCAAATACTTTGAAACCTCACTTATAACACTTAGACCTCAGCACTTGAAGTTTTCATGATTCCTTCCTGTTCATAGTCCCTCTGTAGGTAGGAATCACCACCCCTCCATAACTTCTTAGATAGTCTTCAAATATTCTTCTATTCAGTCATTTCAGTCGTGTCCAACTCTTCTCAACCCCACCTGAGATTTCCTTGGCAAAAATACTGGAATGGCTTGCTATTTCCTTCCCCAGCTCATTTTACAGATGAGGAAACTGAATTAAACAGGGTTAAATGACTTGCCCAGGGTCACACAACTAGTAAGTGTCTGAAGTCAGATTTGAACTGAGGAAGATGAATCTTCTTAACTCCAGGCCTGGCAGTCTATCCACTGCACTGCCTAGGTCTCCTGTTCAAATACTGTTGCTGCTAAAATATTCATAACCCAGCTGCCCGCCTGGTGATTGGCCTCCCTGGATTTAGGTAGGCCTGTCCTTGGAGAACAGACATGCCACTTGGTCACCAAACTTAAACTTCCACTGGCAGTCTTCCACTGGCAGAAACCAGAGTTACTCTCACACCACAGTACGGCATCGAAAGAAAACTTGACACCTTGCACCAACCACACATCAGCAGAGGAGCTGACAATAATTATAACTCCCCTTTTTTGAAGTTCTTTACCATTTAAAGCATTTTTCTCACAATATTCTTGTGAGGCAGGTAGCAGAAGTATTATTGCTGTTGTTGTTGTTGTACCTCTAAGGAAACAAGAAATTAAGAATTTTACCCACAAAAGTGGGCATAGAAGCAAGGGTAGGAAGCTAAGGCTGCCTGATCCAGCACTTTTAGGAAAGACTTGTAGATTGTTTTTTTTATGTACTCTGGGGGTCAGTGAATAGAGGGGAGATCTAGTTAGAGAAAGATTTTATAGGCATGTAGAAACTATATCATAAACATGAATGAAATGAATATATTGATTATGCACTGTTGATGGAGGTACAAATTTATACAATCATTGGGGAGAGCAGTTTGGAATTATGCAAACAAAGCAGTTAAAATGCTCATTATCCTTTGACCCAGAGATTTCACTACTATGCAAATACCCAAGGAGGTCATTGACAAAGAGAAGGGTTCGATATATAGTACACTAAAATATTTATAGTAGCACTTTTTGTGGTAGCAAAGAACTGGAAACAAAGTAAATGTCTATTGATTGGTTAATGGATAAAGACATTGTGACACATTCATGCAATTGGCATTGTAGTTCTGTGAGAAACAAAGAACATGGTGAATGCAGAGAAACATGCAAAGACTTACATGAAGTAAGCAGTGCCACAGAAATGATAGATGCATTTACTATAACAAGGTAGGAAAGAATGACGGTCACAAGACAAACAAAAATAGATAAAATTACAAAGAATGAGCTTGGTGCCAAAGAAGAGAGACTCAGTTTCCTCATCTATAAAATGAGGGGGTTGGACCACAGGGCCTCTAAAATTCCTTCCAGCATTAAACCTATGATCTTGTGGACATAAACAAGGGTACTTAGAGCAAGAGAACTGTTGGATGGGGGAAGACAGTCTATCTTGGACATGTTGAATTTGACACATCTAAGTGGTGATGTCTAGCAAGCAATTAACAGTGTGGGACTAGAGTTCAGAAGAGATCTTGGCTGAATTTATAGTTTTAGAAGTAATGTCTATAGAGGGAAGAATTCCATGGGGAAGAGATTAGATTCCCAAGGGACAGTGTTATAAGACAAGAAAATATAGTCCCAAAACAGACCTTAAGGGATACCTTAGCTGGCAGCAAAAGGAGGCTACGGAGGAATGGTCAGCTAAGTGAGAAAAGATAAGTTCATAGTATTTATAGCTGGAAGAGACCTTCACGATCATCAGACTCAACACTGCACTCCTCCTCCTCGCCACCATGTTTTACTGAAAGAAAACTGAGGTCTATAAAGATTAAATTATTTGCCTGAGATGATATGAGTAGCAAGACTAGATTGGCACCCAAAGCTCTTTCTGACATGCTACAATCTCTCCTTCCTCAAATTTTCCATTGCATTTTGCTTGAGTTTACAGTTATATCATTGTCCTTTGTATTATAGTTATTTGTATACTTCTTTCCCTCATTAGATTGGAAGTTTCTTGAGAGCAAGGTCTGTGTCATATGCATTTTTGTATTCCCAAAGCTAATACAATCCCCTCACATAGGAGATATATAATAAATTGTAATGGGATCAAATAAACATTTGCTGGATTGAACTGAATTTGAAAGATAATATCCCTGCATTTTTTCTTACAAAATTTCAACCAACTTGACTCATTTTTTCCACTCTTTGATTTTACCAAATCAGTGGGTCATATCAACTTTGTCTAGCTATAGCAAGTAGCAGAGAGAAGAAGAGACAGGAATGTGGAGTAGGCAAGCAGATGAAGAGAGAGAAGTGGAAAGAAGAGTGTACGATGAAGTTGTGCTGTATGACAAGATGCAGCATAGTATCACAGTGGATAGAATGCTAGGCTTAGAGTCAGGAAGACCCAAATTGACATCTCATCTCAAACATTTACTAACTAGAGGCTCCTCTGAGTGACCATGGACAAGTCCATGTACCTCTAGGTGTCTTAAGCATGATTCCCTAATATGCATCTTCTAAATTATAAGTGGGATATAATCTATGTTGGTAGAGGAGGTCCCCACACAACACCAGGAGTTCCCTGCTCTGAGGAAATCAGATTGTGAAAAGATTAAACCAGAGAACTGAAGAACAATAAATAGTAGCATCATCCACAGAAATCCTGCCTTCTGGGAGACCTGCCCAATGAGCACACATCCTGAAATTTTTCCTGACCTATTCCAATGCGATAGTCTCACACTAAGCTTTTAAGTCAGGACTAAGTTTTTCAAGGATGTATCATCTAAGAATTAAAATAACACGCTCTGGCCTTCCAACCAATGGTACAGGATGGCTAGGTTGCCACCAAATGACAGATTTTATTATATTTTTTACATTTTGAGTTCCAAATTGTCTCCCTCCTTCCCAACCCCACGTTAGAGAAGGCCAACATTTGATAGATAGAACCACATAATACATACTTTCATATATCAGTTCTTTCTCTGGAGGCAGATGGCATTTTCCTTCATAAGTGCTTAATAGTTTACTTGAATATTCATATTACTCAGAATAGCTTAGTCATTCACAGTTACTCTTTGAACAATATTGCTGTTAGTGTATACAATATTCTCTTGGCTCTGCTCATTTCACTCTGCATTATTTCATACAAGTCTTTGCATGTTTTTTAAAAAATCAACCTGTTCATCATTTCTTATAGCACAGAAGTATTCCATCACCAACTTATACCACAAATTATTCAGCCATTCTCAAAATGATGGGCATTCCCTCAATTTCCAGTTCTTTGCAATCGTTAGATTTTTTTTGTATGATTTTAGTAGTCATTCGTAAAATAACCTCTAATTTTCTCTAATAAGGAACTGATTCATTGCTAAACTATGTTCCAGCCTAGAGTCATAAGCAGCTACAAAGGAATTTCATTATCCTGTGGCAAAACCACACCTTGAGAGATAAAGAAAGGATTCTTTTGGTCCTGGTCGATGTTCTTCCTTTAACAGGCTGGGTCCACACACAATGTGAACACTACTGGGTAATTTCATCATTCTGATAAAAAGGAAAAACAGCTACACCAGTTATTTGGGTACCAATGGGCATTTCTTCAGTCACTGATTCATGATGCCAAGGTTGATAAATGAACTATTCAGGGTATGCTTCTGTCTATAGCTGCACTGTCAGCAAAAAAGTCAGTAAAATAACAGGCTAATCCCAACAAACCCTAGTTATTTAAAAAGGAATGAATTCCTGATCCCCCCCAAAAAAACCACATACTACCACCACCATTACTACTAAATGGATTAAAAGTTTTTGGCAAAATGTTGACAAATTACTGACCATCTTATCCTCCTTCAACTGCCTACAACTTGCCCTAGCCTAGGACTTGCCTACAACTGCTCTCCACTTGGACAGCTTGGTGACACCAGAATCTTCAAGTATCAAAAACTGAGGTCATTCTGTTCCCTTCTTCTTTCCTTTGTCCCTTTTTCCTCTGATTCCCAACCCCTATTTGCAGTAGCATGTTACCTAGTGGAACCAGTTCCTGGTTGCATCAGAACCATGGGAACACCAGCTAGAGAAACAAAGAGGCCTGCCTGCCCAGATCTCCTTGAGTTATAGGATCGTAGTATTTTAAGCTTAAAAGGCCCTTTAGGAATCCTCTAGGCTTGTCCCATATTACAAATAAGGCAAATGAAGTCTAGAGAGGTTAGCTGAGCATCCCAAAATCATATTGGTAGTAAAGAACAGAGTCCTGATTCAAACGCAAGTCCTGTGATTCCAAATCCAGCACACTTTGTACTCCAAGATAACTACGCACCTAAGGATCTCCAGAAGGACAGACTTTAAGAAACTTCCTACTCTACTCAATTCCCAATCAGCCTCCTAGCTGATCCTAGTGTCACTAACAAGCAGCACTGATAGCACTTGCCCTGTAGGTCTGTGTCCACCCTATTGGGACAGAAATGTCAATAAAGTACCTACTCTGTGTGATTACCAGACAGTCTATCCCTTAGCTCCTACTCTTACTATGCTGGCTAAGAGTACACAGATTTATAGATCTAATAATCAGAATTTAGGACCATGACCCCACACACTGGCTAACTCATTCTCTTTTTTATTTTTATTTTTTGCTTTTTTGGGGGGGAGGGCAGGACAATTGGGGTTAAGTGACTTGCCCAAGGTCCCATGGCTAGTAAGTGCTAAGTATCTGAGGCCGTATTTGAACTCAGGTCCTTCTGATTCCAGAGTCAGTGCTCTATTCACTGTGCCACCTAGCCACCCCAAACGCATTCTCTTTTAAATGAGAAGTAATTTCAATGAGTCAGTTAACAAACCTTAATATAATGGAATTAGTTCCCATAGAAGCAGAAGAATATGTTAGAATACTGCCTATATGGTTTTTTACTAAAATTAAGTCAAGTCAATTAAGTACCTAATAAGTGCCAGGAACCAGTTAAATAGACTGGAGAGATAAAGCAAAGCAAAACAAAACAAAAACATTCCCTGCCCTCGAGGAGCTCACAGTCTGATGGGGGAGACAAGACCCAAACAACTATGTACAGATGAGATATCTACAGGATAAACTGGAGGTTGTCTCAGAAGGAAGGCCCTAAAACTGAAGAGGACTGGGAAGAGCTTCTTGTAGAGGGTGGGACTTTAGCTGAGACTTAAAGGACACCGGAGACGCTAAGAGGCAGAGATGAGATGGGACGGCCAGTGAAAATCATTCAGTCTTGTCTTAGGAAGAGCAAGGAGGCCAGTGTCACTGGATTGCAGAGTGTGTGGAATGGAATAAGGTGCAAGAAGACTGGAAAAGTAGGAAGGGCATGGGTCAGTGGTGGGGAGCCTACGGCCTCAAGGCCACATGTGGCCCTCTAGGTCCTCAATTGCAGCCCTTTGACTGAATCCAAACTTCATAGAACAAATCTGCTTAATAAAAGGATTTGTTCTATAAAACTTGGACTCAGTCAAAAGGCTGCACCCGAGGACCTAGAAAGCCACATGTGGCCTTGAGGTCTCAGGTTCCTCACTGCGGGTTTAGGTTATGAAGAACTTTAAAAGACAAAGAGAAGATTTTATATTTGATCATGAAAGTAGTAGGTTTATTGAATGGGGACTTCACTTTAGGAAGATCACATTGGCAGCTGAGTGGAGGAAGGACTGGAGTAAGGAGAGACTGGAGACAGGGAGACCAACCCACAGGCTATTGCAAGAGTTCAGGTGAGAGGTGATGAGGGCCTGCACCAAGGCGGTTGCAGTGTCAGAGGAGAGAAGGAAGCCGTATGAGGGATGTTATAAAGGTAGAAACTACTCCCCACAGAATCAATAAGTCAATTACAAGTGCTTTGATAGCATGAAAACACAATGAATGATAAAACTTGTGCTGCAAACTTACTATTGGAAACCTCAGCATTCCCTGCCCCACTTTCCAGGTATGCATCAATATGGAGTTAGAAGATGTAGGCATGACATTATATGCATCCTCCCTTGAGCAAACAAGCAAAGAAGTGTAACCACAGAGTTCCCACAGGATGTCCAACTCACACTTCACTTAGGGCTAGTTAGCAGATGTAGATGCACAAACCCCAAAGTCAGAGTCCCAGCTCACAGGCGGCATGGGAATTGGCATACAGGGTTGGTGCTTCCTCTCCCAGGGCCTCTACTGGGTACTGCTTTCCTAGATAGCCAATCACAGAGCAGAGTGAAAGTGGTCAGCACCGAGCTCCAGCAAGGGGCCACACGGTCTCCATATGGCCCTAGGTCACTTTCCCTCTGACCCTCGCCACTGAACCCAATCTTACTCTCTCATTCTCCCTAAGACAAAGGCTTCCACTGCTCTTTTCAACAGGGTCTAGGGGGAAGAGAAGAGTGAGAGAGGGTTTCACTAAGAATGGTCTCCCAGTGTCAGCTCCCACAAACCATCAGATTTCTTTTCAGCTAAACTCTGTCTTTGTTCTCTTGGGATCCAGGCTACGATTCAGTGAACAAACCTGGCTCCAAGTCTCTGCTTCATCAGGCCCCATGTGAGACGCAGACTGAGAGAGCCTGGAAAAGTCATCTTGGGCCAGCTCCTTCCCAGTCATCCCCAGGAATCCCACTAAATGGAGATGTAGGAATTACTCTCAGCAGCTGTAGGGCCACTAGGTGACACAGTGGAGAGCGTGCAGGGCCTACAGTCAGGAAGACCTGAGTTCAAATCAAGCCATAGTTGCTTCCTAGCTGTTTCTCTGGGCAAGTCACTTACCTCTATTTGCATCAGTTTCTTCATCTGTAAAATAAACTAGAGAAAGAAATGGCAAACCACTCCAGACACCCCAAAGGACATCCCAAAATGAGTCCCAAAGACTGAAATGACTAAACAGACAATTCCTCCTGGGGTGCTGACTTTCAGTAAAACTAAGTACTCTGCCAGACAAAAAGGCCTGTAGTTTGTGGCTTATGCAGGATGATCATTTAGTCATGGGGCATAGCTGTGTGCTCCTTGTTAACTGCTTTGAAAAATTTAGAAGGAAAGTTCTTACCAGGTCAGCCCTTGGAGGTGGAGGGGAGCCAGAAGGTTTTTAGTTTAATACATTCCCTCAGGTACAGAGGAATAATTAGAATCACAGATTTTTAAGTACATATTAAAAATGTATATAAAAAGTATACCCACCTTTAGACAAAAGGCAGTGGATAGAGCACTGGGGTCAGAAAGACCTAAGTTCAAATCTGACCTCAGACACCTACTATGTGACCCTGGGCAAGTCACTTAACTTCTGCTTGCCTCAGGTCATCAACTGTAAAATGAAGATAATAACACCTGTCCAACAGGGTAGTTGTGAGAACCAAATGAGATAATATGAGATACTATGAGATACAAGTGAGATAATGCTTGGAAAGTGTTGGGCACATAGTGGGTATACTATAAACACTTATTCCCTTTCCACGACCTCAACATCCCATCTCCTGCCTCACTGCATTGCACAAGCTAGTCCCCCTGTCCAGTTTGCATTCCCTCCTCATCTCTACCTTGCATCATCCTCACTTTCCTTCAGGTTTGGCTCACGTGCCACTTGCTAGTAAGCTTTCCTTATCTTCACCCTTCCTCCTGCCCCATCATTGCCTTATATGTATTTATCAGTATACATTCTGTATCCATTCAACAGAATGTTGGCTGCTCAAGGGCAAAGACTGCTCAATTTTCTTTGTCTTTCTACCCCCAGTGGCACCTGCATCATAGATGTTTAATGAATCTTTGCTGCATTGAACTGAACTGAAAAAATAAAATCACAATCTTGTTCCATCACCTTTATTGCTTTCGGTTGGTTTATCCCTGTGGGGTCATTGGCACTCTGCCCTCCACTTCCTCTTCCAGAGTTCTTCTCTCCTCTCCTGATCTCTCATTTGCCTCCCTCATGCCTAAAGCTAAAGTGCCCATTCCTTGTCATTCTTTCAAGGAGCTGATTATAGTAATATTTGACTTTCATGTAATGCATGCTTTAAGCTTACAAAGATCTCCATCTCCAAATGCTTGTTGATTGATTGATCAATCCTGTGAGGTAGGAGGTGCAAACATTATGATTCTTACTTTATGAGTAAGGAAAACCTAAGGAAATCAGAAAAATTAAAGAATTTTCCCAAAGTTACATTGCCAATATGTGTCAGAGTTAGGTCTTGAACTCAGAGCTTGAGTTTAACTGTAGCAACATTATACTCTCCATTATCAACTAATTACTGAAAAGGTCTAAACTGAAAAAACCTATGGTGTTACCCTTTCTACTAGTATTTTAATAGTAAACTAATTTGTTCATTTAAGAAGTATTTATTTTTTGTCATAAAACAAATTTTTTTATAAATAGTATTTTATTTTTCCAATTCCATGTAAAGGTAGTTTTCAACATTCATTTTTATAAGATTTTGAGTTCCAAATTTTTCTCCCTCTCCTATCTGATACAGATTATACATGTGCAATCATGTTAAACATGCTTCCATATCAGTCATGTTGTGAAAGAAGAAACAGAGCAAAAGGGAAAAACCACCAAAAAAAGTAAAATAGCCTACTTTGATCTGCATTCAGGCTCCACAGTTCTTTCTCTGGATATGGACAGAATTTTCCATCATGAGTTTTGGAATGGTCTTGGATCATGATATAGTTGAGAAGAGCTAAGTCTATCATGGTTGATCATCACACAATGTTGTTGTTACTGTGTAAAATGTTCTTCTCAACAAGTATTGTTAAAGCATTTGACAAAGTCACTAAGCTAGGCCTTGGGTACAAAAAATGTCTTTAAAACCAGTCCTTGCCCTCAAGGAACTTATATTCTATTGAGGATAAATTACATATAAACATAGAAATAAGGCCAAAATATATGCAAAGTTAATACGAGATAATTTTAGACGTAAGGGCACCAGAAACTGGGGGGCAATCAGGAAAGGCCTTGTTTATAGTCATTTAAGCTGAAGGAACTTGGGAATTCTAAGGAGGCTAAGAAGGCTACAGGACACAAACAAGGAGAGAGTACATTCCAGGAATCCTGGACATCCTGTTCAAAGGCAAGAGATGGAATGAAGTGTGAGAGGAAGAAAAAGTGAATGTTTGGCTAGAATGGAGAATGCATGTAGGGGAGTGATGTGTGATAAGTCTAGAAAGATCAGTTTGAGTCAGACTGTAAACGGGGTCTAAATGCCAAGTCTGTATTTTATCCTAGAGATAACAGAGCATTTGAACTTTCAGAGCAGAGAAGCGACATGGTCAGATACACACATTACAAATATTATTTTGGTATGGATAGGCTGTTGCAGTAGTTCAAGCAAGAAGTGTCAAAGGGCTAACTAGGGGTGGCTGTGTGAATGGAGAAAGGACAACAGATGCTAACAATGTTGTGAAGGTAAAATCAATAAGACTTGGCTTCAGATATCAGAACAAGAGTGGATGGATGTAGGTGGGGGTGGGGGGAGAGTTGAGGATAACTCTGAGGTTGCAAGTATGGGTGAATGAAAAGATGTTGGTGCCCTGGAAAGAAACAGGGTTCTGTTTTTCACTTGTTGAGTTTGATATGCCTACAGAATATCCCACTAGAAATGACCAATAGGTATTTAATGATGTGGGTCTGAGGCTTAGGAGAGAGATGACTTTGGATAAACAGTAGATCTTAATGTCATCTGCACTGAATTGGTGATTGAACCCATGGGAGATGATAACATCATCAAAGAAAGAGGAGAGAGAGAAAAGCATTTAAGAACCAAGGAGAGGATCTTCCATCGATGGAACTTCAAAAAGTGTGGCAGGAAATGCAGAAAATATCTTTGTATGGGAAATCTACCCATTCCTTCCTCAAATACAATGGTTCCTCCACTGCTCACACCAGGCCAGACCTAACTGGGAGCCTCTGAAATGATTGGTGTATTATATTACATGCATTACCTAAAATTTAAAGCATCCAACCAGCTTTAAAAATATTTGTGTATGCACAGTCTCATGTTGTTCTTTTCAATGTTCTCAAATCCAGGATCAAGACTCTAAAGAATGCTAGGGCCAAGAGTGGTAGCACACACATGTAATCTCTCTTGCCAGGGAAGCTAAGGATTGTGGATCTCTTGAGCTCAGGAGTTTTGAATTTTAATAGGTTTACCCCATTGAGTATCCAAGCTAAGTACAACATTAATATGGTGAGTTTTTGGGAGAGAAGGGCCACCAGGTTGCCTAGGCAGGGGTGAACTGACCTAGGACAGAAACAGGGCAGCTCAAAACTCTTGTGCTGATAAGAGTGGGAGAGGTCAGTGAGAAGCTCCTGCATTTCTAACCTGGGAGCAATAAGCAGACATAGTCTTAAAATAAATAAAATGAATAAATAAAATTTTAAAGAGTACTGATACTCCATTCATCTATTAGTTTCTAGGAATAGGTGCTAGGAAAGTGGTAAGCTAAGCATTCAGGAATATACCTTTTATCCCACAACATAACTGAATACTAAGAAGGTATTATATATTAATACCAAGCAGCTAGGTGGCACAGTGGATAGTAGCACAGTGCAGGCTGGAGCCAGGAGGACTTGAGTTCAAATCTAGCCTCAGATACTTTGTAGCTCTGTGGCCCTGGGCAAATCACTTAACCCTGTTTGCCTCAGTTTGCTCATCTGTAAAATGAGCTAAAGAAGGAAATGGAAAACCACTCTAGTATCTTTTCCAAGAAAACCCCAAATACAGTTTCAAAGAGTCAGACGTAACCAAAAAACGACCAATCAACAACAAAAAAGTAGGTTTAAGTCTAATACCGTTTGAAAGTTGGGAGGTTGTTTAAATTACCTTCCAACATCCTTCCAAGTCCAAGATTCTATAATCATATGGTGTCTTAAGTAGAGGCAACTTGACTTAGTAGGTAAAGGGGTAAATGTAACCCTCAGCAAATCACCGAACCTTTCAGGGCTTGGGGGCAAAATAAAAAAAAAAATAGCTTCTTAATTCCGTTCCAATCTAATTATTCTATCCTTTAAAAAAAATAAACAGAGATGACAAAAGAGTCAATGTCAAAGGAGTTATGGAAATACAGGCTCACCAACATATGGGCAGTAGAGTTGTGAAGGGGTCTAACAATTCTGGAAAGCAATTAGGAATCATGCTAAAATAGTGACCAAAATGTCAATAGCCTTTGACCCAGAGGTCCTACTGTTAAGTGTGTAGCCTAAAGAAGTCATAGAGAGAAAGGTTACTTAGAACACCATCACACTTACAGCAGCACTTTTTGTAGGAGAAAAAATCCAGAGAGGAAGTAAGTACCCAAAGATTGTAAAATTGCTAAATTGTGGTACATGAATATAGTGTAATATGACTGATAGGGAAACATTAGAAGACATATTAATAGATGTAAAGTAAAGTAAGTAGAACCAGGAAAAATATACATATAATGACCACAATGTAAATGAAAAGAACAACAAAAACAATAAACTCAGCACTGTCTAATTATAATGACCAAGGCTGCGTCTGAAGATAAAATAAAAACTATCTCCCTACCTTCACAGGAGAGGTGGGGGCCTATGGGTTTGGAACATGGCATATGAACATCAGACTCAATTAACAGGTTGGTTATGAAACTGCTTTCTTTTCTTCTTTCTGTTTTATTATTTATTACCAGGGATGGTTCACTGGGTAAGGAAAGGAGAAAGAGATACAGAAAGTGTCCCAAAAAGTCTTAGTGCACTTTGATAAATATAAATATTTAGAAATGAAGATTATGTAAAAACAGGATATTTATTGTTGATATTCTATCAAAACACCGAGTGGAAAAAAACAAATGCTTGTTGAATGAAAGAATTAAATGCCAATTCAATGTCAACAATGTGTTACTTGTTGTGGAGAACAGACCTGAGGCAGTGTGGTACAATGGGACAGACTTTGTTCCAAGCCTCTGGTTCTCATTTTGACTGCTACTTACTTCTTATTTGACTTCCCACAATGGGCTGCCTTTTAGAGTCACTATCAAAAGAGGGCATTAGATTTGATAATCTCTCAAATTTCTTGAAGCTCTCAGATTCTATAACCACCAGTGAACAAAAAATATCAAAGAAGGGCCAGAAGATGAATCTGGTAAATTGTCTCTCATCTCATCAAAAAGGGAAAAAAATAAAGATACCCAGAGGCTGAGAGTAAGTGCTTAACACTACTGAGAAAACAAACAAACCAAGTCAACTAATTAAAGGGAGTTCCACCTTTACAAAGGGATAGGAGTCAGCAGACTAGGCCTCTAAGTACTGGGCTTCTGAAACAAACCAACTTTAAGTAGGGTTGGGCCATGTGGATGGAAAGTGTCCAATCTCCCAACTCCAGGAAGTGGTATTAATGACTCAGTAGGTTAAATCCTGTTGCTTTTTAAAGTACTTAGTAAGTATGCGATGCTAGTAACACTCTTGGGAGACCCTCTTTTTGCCTTTCACCATAATACTTGCCTTGCTTACTAACTAAGTTTGGAGGCTGAAAAAAGGGCTTCATAAAAGTCAGACAGTCGATTAATTTATAAAGCAGTAGGCTTATGTGATAGAACATTTTAACTCACACAGAGGAAGGATCAAGGCCTAAGATGAGACACCAAGGAGATGGGAAAAGAGGGTGAGGCAGAGACAATGAAGAATTCAACTGGGGGGTGGGAGGAGGGGAAAGAAGAGAGGTGAGTATCAGTAATGGTTTTGCAAAAGGCCACTCTTTGACTGTACATGCCTAGGTTTTGCCACTGCTCATCACTCTTCCTAGTTGATGCCTGAGTCCTTCATCACCTCTACATCAGGATAACTAACTCAGGATTATATAAGGAATGTGCAGGCTCTCTGTCAGGCATGCCTGATTCTTTCCCATCTCTGATGCCATGAGTAGGGATAGCTCTGGATTGACCAGTGAGATCTTAGATGTTCAGACGAGTGACAAGAGATTTTCCAGCATGGAGTATATGGAAGTTTTAGAAAAAGGGAGGAGGTTACCAATCAGAAGGGGGGGGGGGATTTTCAGAGCAGAGATAATTTGCTGCTAGTGCTCAGAGAGAACAAAACAAATCCCAGAAATTCTTTGGATAATCACAGGACTAAGGGTGAGTAGATTGGTCAGCTGACCCTGAAAATTATGTCTGTGTCCTGTCAGCTATGTGGTTCTCTTGAATGGCAGAGAACCTAAGATCCCTATTGCTTGTAAGACTGTCTTCACTAACCACAGAGAATCAGATGAACACAAGTCTTCACTCATGTCCAACTTTGCCAGTCAAAGAAACTTGGACAGAAATAGAACCCCTGCAGGACTCTGCTTGTAGTTCATCCCATAATGAAAGAAACACATTAGATTGAGGAAATTCCCATTTTTTTTTTATAAGAGCATACAACTAACTCTTCAGACACACATCTTTTGCATAAATCAAGGCACATTGTCAATGAATCATAGAACTTAGAGCTGGATTCTTCAGAGAGCTTCTGAGCTATAGGCAGATGAGGAATTATTATCTTCACTTACAGGTAATGAAGTTTTTTCTTTCTGGAGTGCTTAGTCACTTGCAATGTACTTTCATCACAACTATTTGAGGCAAATGGTGCAAGTATCACAGAATCATAGAACTTGAAAGTTAGAAAGAACCTCAATGGCCAACTAGTCTGATTCACACACAAAAGGAATCCCCATGGTAATATACCCAATGAATATCATTATATCACTATCCCCATTTTACAGATGAGAAAACTGAGCCTCAGGGCAATGGAGTGAATTGCTTGAAATCATGTAGCTAGAAAGGGTGAGAACCACTTTTACCCCACCACACTGCAACTACTGTGTCTTAGATAAGAGTAAGAGGACCTGATTTAAATCCCACTTCTAAGGCAAGCAGGCAGTGACCTGGAATTTATTAAGAGCATCCTATGCACAAAATATTGGGGGTACAAAGAAAGGCAAAGGACAGTCCCTGCCCTCAAGGAGCCAAGAGTGTGCTAGTAAATGTTTAATAACTTTCATAGTTTAATTTGCATTATTAATATTTTCTCCATCACTTTCTTAAGTTTAAACAATTGCATTATTAACATTTTCTCCATCACTAAAAAAATAAAAAAAGAGCCCTGATTTGAAGCATTTGCAGACTTCTGAGATGTAAGTGCTCAGAAAAATCTAATAATTGGGTTTTGGTTAGGACTGACTTTAGGACATCCCTGGAAGGAACTGATGTTTTAATTGATCTTCTGATATGTTTGTCCTTAGACAAGTAGGTTGCTAAACCTCCATGGACTTCATTTTCCTTTTCAGCAAAATGATGGAATTGGAATAGGTGGCCCCTTAGAGCCCCTCCATATACAGATCTGTGATTCTCTGATCATTTGAAGAACCTAGCTAAAGTCATTCAACTAGTTATGTGTAAAGAAGATACTAGAATTATCAAAGGTTCTGTATGTCAAATGAAATAAAAGGAAAATGAACAAGGCACTGAGGTAGTGTTAGCAAAGATCATCTCCATCTCCATCCAAAGATCATCTACAACAATATGGTGCTGGAGAAGAAGAATGTGTAGTCAAAGATCTTACGTTCAAATAATAGACTCCACTACTAACTACCTATGTGACCTTGGACAAGATACGTAGTGAGAGGGTTGAATGAGAGGGTTGAACTCCCTAGGGTCCCATCTAACTCTTAATCCTTTGAGTCTCTGACTACCTGGCAATATGGTCGATCAAATGGCACCCACAAAAGCTGTAGAGGTGGGAGTGGGATTTAGGAGACAGACCTGGCTTCTAAGTCTGTCTGTGATGCTAGGATGATCTTGGGCAAATTACCCAACTTCTCAGCTTCAGTTTTCTCCTCTGTCAATTGAGGTATTTGGACCAAATTGTCTCTATAGTCTCTTCCATCTCTAAGTCTCTGTGTGATGGGCAATTAATTCAATCTAATGGTATAAAAACTTGTCTTTATCATGAGCCATTAGCAAATGACCAGAGAGAAGTGTACTCAAGATGGTGGAGGGTATGAAAATGAATATGCTAACTCCCCTGATTTGTTTGAGCTCCCCACCCCCATTATCCAGGTAACTGACCAATACAGAATGACTTGACAAACCAACAATCCTTTGCGGTGAACAAGAGCGAAAACTTTCTGGGAGTGCAGAATCGACCTTGGCTTAGCTCGAGCCAGCCTTGAACAGTCTCTGGAGATAAGCTGGTGAGACTGACACATGCATTACCAGAGCTAGCTAAGTGGTTGGGAGGCTCCAAAGTAAAGTGTGGGAGAAAAGGGGTATTACCATGTTTCCCCGATAATAAGACCTGTCCCGAAAATAAGCCCTCCCCTTACTGTGTAAGATTCCTCTAAAATAAGCCCTCCCCCGAAAATAAGCCCTATTGAGATTGCTACTGTAGTGAAGGTGATCCCCTGCGCTACACGCTACATTACGGTACCCTCTGTATGCACCGTCCCCCCTCCCCCCCATGAAACGCACACCGTGCTCCGAGCTGCATCCAATCAGAGCTGCAGCAGTGAGCGCGTCATCCTGTTCTTCCCCAGTGATTTGCTTATTGAATAAAGGTACATTTTTTTGTTCACATTTACCTGTTTATTAAAATTGCTGTCAATGTTCATTAAAATAAGCCCTCCCCTGAAAATAAGCCCTCTGGTGTTTTTCTGTCCAAAAAAATAATAAGACAATGTCTTATTATCGGGGAAACACGGGTATACTGCCCACCAAACTGAAGGTCTACAGAGCCGTTGTGCTGACCTCATTGTTGTATGCCTGTGAAACCTGGACAGTATACCAGTGCTGTGCCAGGAAACTGAATTGCTTCTATTTGAATTACCTTGGGAAGATTCTAAAGATCACCTGGCGGGATAAGATACCAGACCCTGAGGTCTTTTCTCAGGCTAAACTGCCAAGCATTCAAACTCTACTTCAGAGAGCTCAACTCCAAAAGGTTGACCACGTTGTTCTAATTCCAAGCATACACTTACCTAAAAGACTATTTTACAGAGAGCTCAAATGAAGAAAGAGTTTAGGGGCGGCCAGGTGGCTCAGTGAGTAAGATCACTGGCTCCAGTGTCAGGATGACCTGGATCAAATCCAGGCTCAGATACTTAGCACCACACCCAGAAATAACTGGCTGTGTAACCTTGAGCAAGTTACTTAACCCCAATTGCTTAAAAAAGAAAGAAAGAGTTCACATGGTGGTCAGAAGTGATACAAAGACACTCTCAACGTCTCACTGAAGAACTTTGGAATTGATTGTGTGACATAGGAGACACTGGCAATGGACAGCCCTGCATAGAGTGCCTGCATTAAAGAAGATGCTGTACTCTATGAGCAAAGCAGAATTGCATTAGCTCAAAAGAAACACAAGATGCATAAATGTAGAGACATTCCACCCCAAAAGTTCATATGGACTATTTGTGCCTGGCTTCTGGTAGAGCATTCGAAGCTTGTATTGCTCTGATCAGCCAAAGTTGGTCACACTGTAACTTGACTCCAACATAGTGATTTATCATTTTGGTCCTTTTAGAGAATGAAGGACAACCAACCAATTTATCAGCTAGCCTTGGATTCTCAGAAACATCCTATTTTTATGGGACTTTCAGAGGCTGTTCAAGCCTTGAACTGTCCAGGTTCTTTTTGTTTGATGTATCAAAAGGCTACAGTCCTTGTACCTAGAATTCCTTACTCCCTCTGCTTCCTGCCACTCCCCCTCCCTTCATGCCTGGAGACATACTCCATTTGGTCCTTGGACCAGTCTATTCCCCACCTTCCTTTGTCTAAAATAATATAAACTATTATATCCCTGCTTTCCCCAAATGAGCTTTTTCAGCATTTGGCTGTATGTTCCACATGATCAAGTTATACCTGCTTAATAAAGATCACTCTTGATTTCACAGGCATAGTCTCCCTCAGGTTTACTTCCCCTTTGGGGAAGAGAGGAATTTGGGTACCCAAGGTTATCTTCCCTCTGGGTAAAAAGAGATTCAGATTCCTTAAGGTGCATGCCTCAGTTTACAAGGCAACAGCTGAAAAAGATAATGGAGTGAAATACCAGTCCAGAGTGGTCATTTAGGTGGTCTGCTTTCGCCCAATGTAACAGCAATTTTCAGTTTAGCACTTGGCTTTGTACTTCCAGAGCCTTAGATGAACTCATAATCATTAAAGGAACCAAGTCATATTCCATAACAGTCTTGAGGTCTTAACTATCAACAAGTCAACCATGCTCTATTTTGACTTACTATCCTTCCCTTGTAATTTTTATGCTTTACCAAGTTTGATCCAAGTAGTTTCCAAATCTTAGTCATGGGTGAAGTCATCTTTATACATTACTCACATACATGAGTATAATACACAGATGCTTAAAGGAACCCAGGATTCTTTGGGATTTCAAAAAAATATATTGTTCTCATAGAATCCTAGAATGCCAAAGCTGCGAGAGATTTTAGAGATTATTTAGTCTCTCCCTTTCATTTTACAGATGAGTAGAGTCAGGGACAGTGAGACTTTACCCCAGGGTGTGGATGCCCAGGGCAGCATGCTTTCTCCCCAGGAATTGATCCATAACATCCCTTCTCTCTCACTCTCTACTTGCTCACCCAACCATACAGTACAATGTCTTCCCCAGGTCCCAGTCTAATTCTTCTTCCGTAGGACAACCCTTCATATACTTAAAAACGGCTTTCATCCTGCTTTTGCCACCTACTAGCTGGGTTGTTGTTATTGTTGTTCAATCCTGTCTGACTCTGTGACTCCATTTGGACTTTTCTTGGCAAAGGTACTGGAGTGGTTTGCCATTTCCTTCTCCAGCTCATTTTACAGATGAGCAAACTGAGGCAAACAGGGTTAGGTGACATGCCCAGGGGCACACAGCTAGTAAGTGTCTGAGGCCAGAGTAACCATGGGCAGATCACTTATCACATTCTCCCTCCCTGGTCTTATATTCTGTTTTTGCCAAAGGCCCTATAGATTGGACAATTGAGGACTAATAACATTAAATGACTTTTCCAAGGTCACATAGCTATTTAGTAATAGAACTGGGACCCAGTTCTCTAGATATCTAGTCTACAACTGTGGTAATATCTCTGATGCTTATAATACAACTTTTAATTCCACCTTCAATACTTATTCCTTGTGTGACCTTGGACAAATCATGTAACTTCCCTGGGCCTCGGTTCCCTCATCTGTAAAATGAGGAGGTTGATCTAAATGGTCTCTGAGATTCCTTCAAGCTCTTAAATCTGTGACCCTATCATGACCAAAGTAGGCAATTTTTATAAGACACTTTGTAATAATAAGGCGTTGTGCAAATGTGTATTGTTTTTAAGTGCAATCCACACATGATTCCTTAGTCATATTTTAGCAAATAGCTCCAACCACCGTCTATTCTGTTTTAGTAGACAATAGTGCCAAACACAATGCATCCACTCCCCCGCCCCTTTTTCTTTTGGACTGAACCTGAGATGAAACTCCAATTTGTATCTCCTAATACAAATCAACACTTGATCTTCAATTTTTATCTTCATTGCCTGGAGCAGTGAAAGGTTAATTGACTTGCTCCCAGTCACACTCCTGGATGTGTCAGAGGCTGGATTAGAACCCTGCTCTTTTCATCTTCACAGTCTGTTCTCTAACGCTGAAATGTTACCTCTCACCTAAGTGTCCTACAGGAATCGGACAGCTAATGACTCCAGTTCAAGAGTAATAATACTGAAGTCAACAATCACGTGAGGCTTATTGAATTGAATCCGAATTCGATTGGGAAGGGAAAAGGAAAAGAAAAGAACGGCTGATCTACAAGGGAAAGAAGAGGCATGAACTACAGGAGAGGAGGAATGGGTTCAGATTTCTATTCTTTGCCTTCACCTTTCACCCCTTCCCCTTTATGGTCTAATTGTTAAGGGCTCTAGAGTCTAAACTCTGTGTTTGCAAATGGCCAATCGCCAGATCCTAAAACTAAAGTTTCACCCAGCATTCTAAGTAAAATTTAATGATCACAAGAGTTTGCAGAAAAATAACTTTCTCATAGATTCATAGAAGCTTAGAACTGGAAGAGATATTACTTAGGCAGTACAACCCTTTCATTTAATAAGTGGGGAATCCAAGGTTCAGAGGGGCTAAATTATTCCCCCAATGACACACAGAGAAGACTGAGATGAGAGCCCAGTCTTCCCCATGCACTAATCTTTGTGCTAATACCACAGGAATCTTTCCACTAAAGAGATCCCTCTAATAGTAAAGAACTTAAAAACCAATTCCTCAAACACCCAAAAGTTAAATAATTTCCTTCTAAAAAGGAAAACATTAAAAATGAGAAAAAGAATGCATTGAACTAACCCTCAAATAATAACTCCAATAAAAAGAGTTCAAAATCTGGAGTCAGAGCATCTGGGTTCAAACCCCAGCTCTAACATTTACTATTTGTGGGGCCTTAAACATGTCATTTAACCTCCCTAGGTCTCAGTTTCCGCATTTGTAAAAAGAAGGGGTTAGATTAAATGGCCTCTGAGGTCCCTTCCAGCTCCAAATCTTTGATCTTTTGACTTGTTTCAAACCTTTGCTTTGCTGCATACTAAATATGTGGCCTTGGGTGTGTTTTTTTTTTAAATCTCTCTGAGCCTCAGTTTCCTCATCTGTAATGGGGGGGGGGATTTCTGAACTCCCTTCTAGCTCTAGAGCTATGCTCCTATGATCCCCACCTTTCATCGCCAAAAACGCATCAAAAGGATTATCACCATGAAATTGTATTAGTGAGCATGAGTTGCTGGGATAGCTGACTACTTTTTAAAACAGGCTTATGGCTGGCAGAAGGAATTAAGTATAAAAAAACCTAAAGTTTGCAACTAAAACCTCTACAGACTTTTAATAACAGAAACCAGCGTTGATAAATCAACATGTGTTCCTTTAAAAAGCAAAGCAATCATTTCCCCCCCAGAGGTTCGAATTTCAGGTCTTAGAATAAGTCTCAGAGCCTTGGGGGGAAGGAGAGACCATCCAAAATAATCAATTCCATTTCCTGTTCTACATAGGTAACAACAGCCTACAGAGAGTCTTTGCAAACAGTACAATCACCTTATTATCAGAATCTCTACCCGAGAAACTGCATTATATCAAAATCCAAACATGACCCCGGTACTAAAAAATAAAGCTGTCTTACCCCTAAAAATAACCGAGACGATTGGATCGGGTTTCCCAAACTTCCCTTTAGGGATATCGCTCGCAGACTCCACAATGACCCGAAGCATGGTTGCTGGACTTGTAGTGGGCTGCCACGATCGGAAAATGAAGTTTGTAAAGGTAGTACCGCATCTGTGTTTGCGACTCCTCCGAAAACTAGCTGAGCGAAGAAGGCAGGGAGTGATTTGCTTACAGTGAAAGAAGGAAGGGGGGTGGGGGGGAGGAGGGGGAATAATAAAAAAAAAAGTCAAATGGGTGGATCTCTGTCAGATTATTTACCACAGGCAATCTGTAAACCGATACCTCAGACTCCCCATTTTTACTCAGAAACAGGCAGTAGTAACTTGTGAAATCTGAAAAGATGGAAGTGAAACCTCTTAAACTCCAACTAAAAATATTAATGTGTAATACATAGAACTAAAATAGATTTAGGGTTAATAATTAATGTGGAAAGAGCTAAGAAATGATGCTTCTGTTTGACTCTTTCGGCAGCAGTTTCTCAAGTAGAAGATGGTTAGTTAAGAGGTATCAGGCAGGCTTGGAGGTGCCTGAGCTTTGGAGATGAAGGTCTTTGATTAGCGATGGTGCCTTTCATTTTAGCTCTACCTTTCTCCCCTCTCACACGCCCAAAGGTATCTACTTACAGCATTTAAAATTAAGTAAGAGACTCCCTCTTCTGCATGACTTGGGAATAGCTTTACTAGCTTTTAAGCTCAAAACTAGGCTGCAATGCCCAGTGTTTTAAATACCAAGTAAATTTAATTAGGCTTAATTTTTAATATAAGGAAATCTGGATGTCATTACTATACTTCCTACAGCTACTCTCCTTTCTCTCAATTTACTGATAAATCGAAGTTATAATTGAATCTCCTCTTCCCTTCTCCATATCGGAAAAGTTCTCCTCAGCAGCCCTGATTCTGCCCTCCTTTACTTCTGTCTCTAAGAAAGAGGCTCTTTTGCTTACCAAGGCTAACTCTGTGGCCTTGACCCCAACCCCCTCATATCCACCAAGACCTTATCTCCTTGGGACATAGTATAATGGATAGAGTGTTGCCCTTTGAGTCTGAAAGGCTTAGTTTCAAACCTCACCTCTGATACTTACTGTGTTATTGTTTAGTCATTTCAATCATGCCCAACTTTTGGGACCCCTTTTGGGGGTTTTCTTGGTAGAACTACTGGTTTGCAATTTCTTTCTCCAACTCTTTTTCCAGATGAGGAAACCTAGGTTTCAGCCTGTGCCCAGGGTCACATAACTAGTAAATGTCTGAGGCTGGATTTAAACTCAGGTCTTCCTGACTCCAGACCTCAAACTCTATCCACTTCAACACCTAGCTGCAGATCATTGTGGGTCATGGGCAAAGTCATTCAACCTCTTATAGCCTCAGTTGCATTATAATTAAAGAGGGACGAATTATGTCTATAATGCTGTGAAATTTGAATGACATAATCTTTGGAAAGTACTTTGTAAATCTTAAAGATCTAAATAAATGTCAGATAATCGAAGTTGGTGGTCACAGTTACAACAGTCTTTTTCTCTCACAAATCTTCCATTTCTCCTTATCTTCTGGCTTACTCCCAGCTGCCTATTAAGAAACTCGTTCTGGGGGCGTCGAGGTATTGAAGTGAATAGAGCACTGGCCCTGGAGTCAGGAGGACCCTGAAGTCAGGAGGACCTGAGTTCAAATGAGGCCTCAGATACTTAACACTTAATTAGCTGCATGACCTTGGGCAAGTCATTTAACCCCAATTGCCCTACCTTCCTCCCTCCAAAAAGCAAGCAAGAAAGGAAGGAACTAATTCTTAGAAAATACTCATTTGTCCCGCCTATCCCTTCAAGCTGTATCTTCTCCCAGTTTGTAGTGAAATTTCTAAAAAATAATAATAATGATAATATATCACTACTCTCTTCGCTCATGTCCTCACCTCCCACTCACTTTTCCAGCCTGAGGGAATTTGACTTTGATCCTATACCTATATGAAACTGTTTCTTTTCCAGTGATTTAAATGTTAAGTCCAGTGTTTGGGGGTTTTTCATTTTTCCGTGTATTTGACCTTGTCTGTGGCTTTTGACACTGTCAACCACTGCCTTCTGAAAACCTTTTCTCTCCTTGGCTTCCAGAAACTGCTCTCTCCTGGTTCTCTTCCTGCTAATTGGAATGCTCCTCAGTTTTCTTTGCTCTATATTTCCTTAAATGTGTGTGTGTTCGTCAGGACTGTGCCCTGGACCTTCACCTTCTTCTCTTTTCTCTTTGTGTTTTCTCCTTCCCTCTCTCTCCCCCATTCCCCTGTATGTGTCTCTCTCCTTCTTTCTGTCTCTTTCTCCCCTCCTTTCTCTCTCTCTCACTCTATCCTCTTCCTCCTCCTTCTCTCTCTCTATCTTCTCTCTGTGTCTCTTGCTCTGTCTCTGATTCTTTCTTTGTCTCCTCCTCCTCCTTCTCCTCCTTCTTTTTCTTCTTCTTTTCTCTGTCTGTCTCTCCCCTCCTCCCCATTTCATCTTTTCCCATATAGGTTCAATTATCATCTCTATACAGATGATTCTCAGTCCTACATTACCAAGTGCCTATTGGACATCTCTACCTGAATGTCCCATTAGCATCTCAAATTTAACATTCCCAAAATGGAACTCAATATTTTTTCCCTAAATCTACACATCCTCCACACTTTCATATTTCTATTGCTATCACTGTCATCCATCCAGGTTTACAACCTCAGGATCATCCTCAACACTTCATTTCCTACTTGCTCCCATATCCAGTTACCAAGTCTTGTTCATTGTACCACTACAACATCCCTCATATCTGTCCCTTTATCTCCCCTTAAATATGTACTATTCTAGTTCACCTCCCATTGATGGACTGCTTGGGTGTTTGTGTTTGGACCCCAATTCCAAGATCACATTTCTCCCTAGCCTCAAAACACTATTCCTGACAGTTTTCTCCCCAACCCAAAGACAGTATGCCTAGTAATAACTCATGAGTGGAGAAAATCTGTAACTCAAAATTTTTGGGAAATGAATGTTAAAAACTAAAAATAAATTTTAAAAAAATAACTCACAAATGGGCCCCAGCAATACAAACTACCTTTCCCCACAATTAATTATAAGTGCGTTGCAGTAAAACAAACTATTTTTCCATGTCACAAGAACAAGCTGACCTCTGAAAAAATTCTCTTGAAAAACAGGACTATCTTGTAACCATAGAATTATCATGTATTGATTCCCAAAGTTATCATATTCAATCCAGAGGTCAAGCTATAGACATCAATTCTCAAAGCTATCTTGCTATAGACATAACAGACCAAAAGTACACCTGTGAGAAACCCTGGTTTCCAGTAGTGAATGATGCCTGTGACCAAGGTTGTAAGTTATCACCTAATTAGCATATCATTCCTGTTAAGTGGTAAGTTGCTTAAGGAGCTCTGCCCGTGATATTTGTGTTACAATAAACCTTTGCCACCTTGACTTAAAGAATGCTTGAGTCCTCAAATTCATTGCAGATGACTTGTTCAGTACTTCAGTTTTTGGGATGTCCCTGAACCTCTTAAACTGCATCATCATCAAGTTTGGCCCAAACCATTGAATCATCTCCTAAATGACCCCTTGCTTTCAGTCTCTACCCTCTTCAACCCATTCTCCAAATTATGTTTCAAGTTTCAAGGGTCAGTTTTAGCTTCTACCTCCTGTGGAATGATCCAATGAGCTGTTGGTGCTCCGTCCTGTCCATTTCCTCCATTTCCAGTTTTCTTACACATTACTCTCCTCCATTCTATGGCTCAGCCATACTGACCTACTCACTGTTCCTCAGGAATGATGCTCCCTTGTCCATCTCCATGTCTTTACACTGGCTGTCCCTCCTGCCCAGAATGCTCTTCCTCCACCTCTTACAATCCCCAGCTTCCCTCAAGACTCAGCTACAGTGCCTTCTGGATCCTTCTAGGATACTTTCTGTCTACTTTGTATGTATAAATTTTTGTACATGTCATTTACCCCACTGAAAAATAAGGTTCTTGAAGGCAGAGATTGTTAGAGCTTTTCTTTGTATACTCAGTGCTTCACAAAATGCCAGACACATAGCAAGTATTTAATATATGCTCATTGATTAATTGAAGAGGCTAATCCTTGCCAGATTCCCTGATTAGGTAATAGGAAAGCCCTAACCATCAACCAATTCCCAAGGGAGATCTAACTGCTGTGGAGATCATAATTGGATGGCCAGACCTGGTCCTCTATGTCTGGGCTCCCCAAGGTTGGATTGATGGTTGTACTCCTAACTAGCTGTGTGATTTTTCAAAAAAAAATTACTTGGCACCCCTCTAGAAATCTACTTTCTTTAACCCTTTAATGCTTTTAAAAATTGGTATCATTTCAAGAAAACATAAATTTTAAAATTATGCGTCTTTAATAATGTATTGCAAATTTGTGGGGGGTTTTCTTGCATTGAAATTTTGATGATGCAATATTGCATCATGTAACTGTATAGCATCTCATTCTAAACAAGTCATTACAAGCACATATCCTGACGATGCATGCTGGACTTTCCAGCAATGGTGACATGCTTGCCTGCCAATACTTGCTTATTTAAGATTTATCGGCAGACTTGACCACCTATAGACTATAATTTGCATTTTGTGTATTTATTTGGAAAATAATATAATCTCTATGACTTTAACTCTGTTACACAACAGATGAAACATGTAAGAACGGTTTTTCAAATTTTTCTTCTCTTTTCTTCTTTCCGTATGCTTCCACTACTGCCTTATTTTTATTCAAGGTCCCCCTATTGCACCCAAGGCTACTACTGCCCTTTCCCCCATCATTCCAGCACCCTCCCCCCGGGGGCAGTATCACCCACTTTGGGAACTTAAAGGACTCTAGAATACAATCAACAAAACAATAAACCAAACTCTGATTTGCAGTTTTTTGTTTTGAGAATTTATTTTTCCTGGCAAGGTAATCAGAGTTAAGTGACTTGCTTAGAATCACACAGCTAGTTAATGTCAAGTGTCTGAGGCCAGATTTGAACTTATATCCTCCAGACTCTTAGAGTTGGTGCTTCGTCTACTGCACCACCTAGCTGCGCCTACAGTGGCAATTTAACAATCATCTCTGAGTCACTCAGCACTAGCTCCAGCACAACCAGAATGTGCCTGTTGGGGAAAGGAAATCTGCAATTTGACAGCTTCCCATTTTAACTAAGTTTTCCTGTTTGAGAGGCTGTGTGGGATAAGAGAGGGAGACCTGGTCCTGGAGCTAAGAAAACCTAGGTTGAAGTCCTATGTCTGACATAGACTGGCTGTGTGATCCTCAGCCAATCACAAAACCTAAGACTGTAAGGTTCAGTGATGGGGCCAGCTTGTATAGATAGAAGGAACTGCCTCAGGTAGGAGCTTTTCACACCAGTGAAAGCACAGGCTGGTTCTATTCTGTATTCTTGCTTAGGGTCAACCTGAATTCAAGAGAAAACAGCCAAAATAGCAAAATGGAGGTCTTTAATCCTGGCCTGTCAAAGCCCTCTCAATTTTAGTACTCTCAGACAAAACTCTGATGACCTTGCTCTACTTATATCCCTGATGAAGACAGGCCTATGTCTCCTAGTCCAGCAGGGACTTTGAAATCTTTGAAAAATTGGATTTCATGCAGGTCATAACAGATCTGAAAGGAGACCTTTCCATATACAGAACAGACTTTATGTCTCTAAGTGGTGCTATTTGGTGACTCTCAACAAGCATTTATTAAGTAACTATTATGTGTCAGGTGCTGTGTTGAATGTTGGGTGCCGTGCACTGCTCAGTGTCTAGCATTTAGCATGAGTCGGAGACGGGAATAAGAAATGACTAGGCCATGTGGGTAGTTCAAGGAAAAACAATGAACTCCATTTATTGATTCTTAGTACAAGGTTTTTATAGAGCAAAAGAGACAAAGGAAGGGGACTCAAATATTCTTCATTATCTTGTAATCTGTTATATCCTGGAAGTAGCACAGAATAGATAATTTGATAAGGATTTGTTATCTAGCAGACTAAAGTCTTAGGGTAAGACCTTTGATCTGGGCCTCAGGTCATAAACAGATACAATTAAGAGAAAACTTCAAAGCCAAAGCTACAATCCTCAAAAGACATCACGTTTAGAGCTGACCACCCAAAGATACCTGAGTGCTGAATCAAATGTTTTAGCTCAATAACTAAAATCTTGGAGTATAGCCTGTTGATCTCAGAACTCAAATAACATCTTTATAAGTATAACCTATAACAAAGAACTCAGGAGCTAACTTAACAAAAAAGTCACATCTCAAAGAGATTCTTGTTTTAAAGTCCACTATTGGGATTTAATATCTGAGTACTGAACCAGGCTTCTTTGGCTCCCCACAGTTGGGGATACAAAGTAGGGCATGTATTCTATGATCCAGTGACACTGGCCTCCTTGCTGTTCCTCAGACAGGATACTCCATTTTGCAACTTCATCATTTTCATTGGCCGTCTGCTATAGTTTGAATTCTCTCCCTCCTCATCTCCTTCACTTGGGTTTCCTGGTGTCCTTCAAACTCTAGCAAAAATCACTCTTTGTATGGGACATCTTTCCCAATCTCCCTTAATTCTAGTCCCTTCCCTCTGCTGATTATTTCCAGTTAATCTTGTATGTAGCTCACATATGTTGTTTTTGCCTGTTGTCTCTCCCCTTAGATGGCAAGCTCCTTGAGAGTGGCACTTAGCACAGTACTTGGCACAAAAGACCCTTAGTAAACATGACTGATTGATTTACAGCAAGCAAGGACTGTCTTTTTTCATTTTCTCATGCCTAGCACTTAGCACAGTGCCTAGGATATAGTAGACTCTTAATACACGTTTATTGACTGACTGGCTATATGCCCAGACCTTTATTTACGTCTGACTTCCTTGGAGGCATTTTCCAGGAGTGGGATCTCTAAGCCAAAGGGTACAAATAATTTAAAGGGAAGAGGCATGATTCCAAATTGTTTCCAGTATGGATAGGGCAATTCACAGCTCCAACAACAGACCATATTGCTCTTCTTCCAGCCTGGAAATAAGTGTAAGGGGAGGGAAAGAGTGTGGATTTAAAGAGGATCTGGGCCAAAATAATGAGTATAAAGCAAAGGCCAGGCCAGGGCAGCAACCAGATCTTCTTGGCACATCAAATCCAAGAGGCTGAAATTGGAGTGAGGAATGGGAAACAAGATGATAATCCAGCAAAGGAGATGAGGAAAAGGAGATAGCAGCGTCTGAAGGACAGGAAAGCAGAAAATATCTAGGAAGAGGAGGGGATTAATATGTCAAATGTTGCATTAAGGTCAAACAGAATGAAAACTAAGAAAAGGCTAATGAATTTAGCTGCCAGCCTTCTGGAGAGCAATTTCACTACTGGTGCAGTCGGAAACCAGATTGCCAGGAGTTGAAAAGTGAGTGGGAGGTGAAGAAACAAAAGGTCACAAGTACAGATGTTAATAAATGTAAATAAAAATATATAATAAAAATAAATATATAGCATTTGGCGGTGAAAGAAATATTAAACCTGAGGGGATGACAGAGTGAAATGAAGTGGTTAAATAGTTTAAGAAGTAAGTAAGTCAGTTGGCATCTGGGAAGGAGCCTGTAGATGGACAATAAAGATAAGAGACAGAGACAAGATTCCAGAGGAGATAGGAAGGGATGATGAACAGAGTACACAACAGAGGGGTTGATCTTTGAAGGGAGAAAAACCACCTCTTCCTTAGAAGGTGGAACAAAGGAATAAAGAAAAGGAGAAAGGAGATGATGTATAGGGGTTTTGAGGTACAATGTAGGAGAGAGGAGCAAGCCTCAATTTTCCTGTAATTAGGAGATAAATCCTCTGTTGAAGAAGAAAGGGATTGACAGGTACTTGGGGAAATTAGAAAGGAGTGGTAGAATAAGTCTTCTGTTCAAAGGGAAGAATAAAAGGATAGTTGACCCTTTCCTCACCAACCTCCCAAGTTGTCAGTCTTTAGGGCTGAGGAATGAGGGATAGAGGTCACAGGAATTGAGACCACACTGCAACAGAGGGGAGTCATGGAGAAAGTCAGGACTGCTGGGATGGGATGGCAGCAGAATTCCTAGCTGGTGTGGTTGCTGAATATTCACACTCCTTTCCATTCTAAATTGGTGGAGGCCAGAATGGATCAAAGGTCCTGACCAAAGACAAGACAGCTGCAACTGGCAAAGGCACAGACTTTCTCAAGTTCCAGTTTGCAATAGATTCTGAGGAACATATCCTGGGCTAAGCTGAAATCCCAAGTGCCAGACATTTGCATCTTCATGTTGTAATAATTAGTCTTGTTGGATTCATGAAAGGAACACTGAGTTTCAAACTATGTTCTATTTGCCAAATGATCTTGTCCCTTCATACTGGAAGGACTGTAGGGAAATACACAAATTCCAATTGTGCATTACCCAGGCATTAAAAAATAATAAACTACAACTACATAAAAAACTACAACTTAGAGAGTCTGATCAACGCAATGACCAACCAAAATTCCAGAATACTCAGTGAAACATACTACCCACCTCCCAATAGATGAGTGATAGAGTGCAGATTAAAGATTTTTTTGGACATGGCCAACAGGAGAATTTGTTTTGCTCAATGATACGTTATATTGTTTATCTTGCTTTCTCATTTTGGGGAGAGAGGACAGGGGAGGGAAAAAATGCAAACTTGAAAATAAATTAAATTGAATTTTTAAGAAAAAAAGTGATATGATGTATTTTTAGGACCTGTGGGCATACAGCTAATTGGTAGATTTTTTTCTTTGTTATTTTTTCTTGCTTTTAAAAAATTATTTTTCTTAATATTTTATTTGCCAGAAGTATAGTAGGCACTTAAATAAATCCTTGTTGTGGATTGATATCTTTGCAAAATTCTTTCTGCTCTCCATTTACTACCTCTATAACTTTGAGCAAATCATTTCATCTCTCTAGGCCTCCCTTTCTTATCTGTAAAATGAGTGGGTAGACTAAATGACTTCTCCCGCTTTAAGTTTCCAATTCCAGGACATACTGATTGAGAGTTTCAACTTTGTTTTCCAAACAACTTGGAGGGTGAAAAGCAGCTTGGCATAGGAGATTGAGAGACTTGGAGTCAGGAAGTTCAGAGTCCTGCCTCTGACATGCAAGGCTCTGACTATAGATAAGTTATTTAGCTTCTTTAAGAGTACACACCTTATCTGAGAATTCCATCTATAAGTAGAAGTAGGTAGAACTCTGGACCTGGAGGAGATAAGAAGATCTGAATTCAATCCGAGTCTAAGACATATACTAGCTATGTGACTCTGGACAAGTCACTTAACCTCTGTGTCAGTTTCCACATCTCTAAAATGGAACTAACAATACTACCTACTAATAATCCTACTACTGTTTTTGGGGCACCACTCTGTCCAGGTTCACCTCCTACCTATTTGACCACTCCTTCAGTTTCCTTTGCTGGATCCTCCTCAAGATCATGTGGTCTAACCATAAGTGTCCCTCAGGGTTCTGTACTGGGTCCTTTTCTCTTCTCTCTCTCTCAGTACCATTTCATGTAGTGGTCTCATCAGGTCCCATGAATTTAATTACCATCTCTATGCTGAGAATTCTAAATTTACCTATCAGTCCCAAACTCTCTGCTGCCTTTAATCTAGAGTCTCCAACTGACTTTCAGACATCTCAAACTGGATGTCTAGTAGACATCTTAAATTCAATATGTTCAAATAGAACTCATTATCTTTTCCCCTAAACCCTTAGTCCTCCTACCTTCCTTATTACTGTAGAGGGCCCATTCTCCCAGTCACCCAGTCTCAAAGATTAAAGGTCATCCTGGACTCCTTACTGTCTCTCCTCCCTCATATCCACTCTTGCCAAGGCCTGTCAATTTCACCTTTTCAACAGCTTTCCAATATGTCCCCTTCTCTCCTCTGATACTGCTACCACTCTAGTACAGCCCTTGTCACCTCATGCCTGGTCTATTGCAATAGTCAGCTGGTTGGTCTGCCTGCCTCAGACCTTCTCCATTCTGATTCATTTTCTATTCAGCCCCCTAAGTGGTTTTCCTAAAGTTTAAGTCCACTGGGTCAATCCTTATTCAATAAACTACAGTGACTTTCAATTGCCTCCAGGATCAAATACAAAAATGGTGTTTGGCATTCAAAGCCCTTCATAACTTAGCCCCTGCCCCTACTTTTCCAGTCTACTTACACATTACTCTCCAATATAACTCTTCCCATCCAGTGACTCTAACCTCCTGGCTGTTCCATGAACAACATGCCCCATCTCTCTGCTCTGGGCATATTCTCTGGCTGTCCCCCAGTCCCTCTGGCATGCCCTCCTCTTCTGACTTCCCCGGCTTCTTTTAAGTCCTAACTAAAACCCCACATTCCACAGGAAGCCTTCCCCAACTCCTCTTAATTCCACTGCCTTCCCTTTGTTAATTATTTCCTTTGCTTTATATTTTATTATCTTGCTTTGCATATATTTGTTTACATGTTATCTCCCCCATTAGGTTGTAAGGTCTTTGAGAGCAGGCACTGCCTTCTGCCTCTTTTTGTATTCCCAGTTCTTGGCAAATAGCCTGACACACAGTAGGCACTTAATAAATGCTTATGGATTAGCTGGTAAAACTCTTTGCAAAAAAAGTCTAAAGCCTTTTGTCACCTGGCAGAGACACCCGATTTCCTTTCCTTTGTCTCTACATTTTAGCCACTTTATTTTTTTCCACACCAACCTTACTTATTGGGTATGATTTGTACCTAAGTAAAGTGCACCCCCTTCCCTCCCACCCTCAGGGCAGGGACTGGTTCTTCTCTTTCACTTTCCCGAGTCTCCCGAGCACCCAGGCAGGCAGTGCCTGGCACAGAGGATGTCCTAAATTAATGCCAGATTAATTGGACTGGAATTATTCGTGGTCGGAACAAAGATCTGGGGAGTCACGCGATGCCCATAAGCAGTTTGCTCCTTTTTGATACTCCCGTTTGGCAGCAGTTTAGGTGAAGCCGGGGAACAGGACAACTGTTTAAAATTGTGGTTAAAAAGTACAGCCTCCGGCTGCTTGTTAAGAGCGTTCAGACAGTAGGGACCAAGTCCCTGCTCCAGCTGCATTCCACCCGGGGAGCCGGCCCCCCCCGCCCCCGGGGCCCCTTCTAAAGACTTGCTCTCAGGGTGGTGACTCCTACAGGTGTAAGAGGCCGAGTTCGGAGCCTAGGACTGGCTGCAGCGACCTGCAGGTGGAGAAGACAGACCGACAGCATCGCCCCTCCTCTGTCGCCCTCCCCACCCACGTCCACGTGTTCAGATCTCCCCCCATCAGTGCTCACAACCAATGCGGAAAGAGAGAGCCTTTCTCTCCGCCCCTTTTCTGCCGGAACCGCGCCCCCGCCGGCAGTGACGTCACTCCCCTCCCCCCTTCAGCCGCGGGATTCAAATTTCCGGAAGCTGAAGAGGGTCTGGCTGTGCTGGAGGGCGGACGACGTCGTTGTCTCAGGTGGGTGATGGCGCTGGTGGCCCGAGTGGACCGAGCTCCGTCAGTCGCCAGGAGACTGGAACCGGGGGGAGGCCGTGACCGAGGAGCCGGCAGACCCGGACTGGTATTGTCAAAGCCGGCGGAGGATGCGCTAGCGCCTCCGCTGCGGGCCCCGCCCTGCTCCGCCCCGCGGCCGAGGTTGTCTGTGAGACCCCACCCTGGTCCTTTGGGCGGCGGTCCCAGATCGGGGATTTCTCTGGCTTGTCTTTCGCCTCCCGATTCTGTGATATCCCAGTGGCGTAGATTGGGGTCCCCAGGAGGCGATCCGGCCGGACCGCGGAGGCCTTCGCCCCTTCAGCGGGATTCCGAGCCAGTCTCCCCCTGCATTCCCTTCTGCACCGCGCAGTTGGTCGGGCCTCTTCTCCAACGTTCTCGATCCTAACACTTTGTCCTACGACTCTAATGCATCCACCTTGTACTACTCTATGTTAAAGCTCTTCTACCTTAGTCTTGTCTCCCTGCCAGACTGTAAGCTCCGCCAAGGCAGAAACTGTCTTATCTCTTTTTTTTCCTTCTCCTACCTCTAAGATGCTTAAATATTCTTTGAATGAATTTCCTCCATGTATCTGTATTCCCAGCACTTAGCACAGTACTTGGCCCATTGGAAGCGCTTAATAAATGCTTGTCGATTTGTTGACTTCCCAGGACGCTCTTAAAAATGGGAAAGAACTTTACTCTCCCTATAATGTCCTATCAATTGAATACCTATTATGTGCAGGGCTCTCTGGGAAATTTAAGAAGCGAAATCGTTGTCATAGCTCGTACGTTTAGAATTATAAAACCTCAGAGCCATTAACAACTAGACTTTCTGTAGGTAGGTCAGAACAGGAATTGGGGAAGGCTTCAGGGACTCTGGCCTTAAATTTGACCTTAAAGGATGGTGGGTTTTAATAACAAGAGGAAAGAGAACAGTATGAGGAAGAGAGGAAATGAATATTGTATGTTTGGAGAGGGGGCAATAAGAAAATTAGCAGGATGAGACTGGAGTCCTGGATTTGGGTTTTATTGTGAAATGAATTTGGACAGGTAATGGGTAGTGTGGCGTCCAGTCCTGGAGAGCCTACCTTGAAAGCCAGACAGCTGGAGAGCCCACTGTAGGTATCTTTTCCATCTCCAATCCATCTTTGCAAGCAGCTGCCAAAGTAATATCCCTGAAGCATAGATCTGACCATCTGGTTGTCCTACTCAGTTTATTCTAACAGCCTTTACTTCTAGGATTTAATACAAATTCCTCTTTGGCATTGAAAGCCCGTTACAAGGTGACTCAAGTCTTCCTTTCCAGCCTTATTATTCATTACTACCCTTATGCACTCTCTGGCTGTTAATGCCCTTCACAACCTGACCCCTTTCTACCTTTCCAGTCATCTTACCTTTTATTTCCCTCCATATACTCCAGAATCCAGTGACATTGGCCTTTTTTCTGTTCCTACCACATTTAGATCCATCTTCCAATTCCTTGCCTTTCACTAACTTTCTCCTCTACAGGGAATGCTTTCCTTCCTCACTTCTGATTTCTAGCCTCCCTGGCTTCCTTCAGGACTCAGCTCAGATCCTACCTTCTATATGTCTTTCCTGGTCATGTCCCTTCCACCATCCCCATATACTCGCTTTCCCCAAAAATTACTTTCCATTTACACTATGTTCATCTTGTATGTACATAATGATTTGTGTATTGTCTACCTCATTAGAACTGTAACTCCTTGAGGAATGGGATGGTATTTTTACCTTTCTTTGTATTTCCAGTACACAATGCCTGGCACATGGTAGGTGCGTAATAAATGTTTATAGACTGAAAAACACCACCTCTTACATGAGGCCTTTCCTGATCTTCCCACACTACCTGTATCTGCTAATGCTACCCTCTGCACCCTCCATTACCTTACATTTATTCATGTACATTATGTTTAAACATAAGCTCTTTGAGGGCAGGGACTATTGAATGTTTCTCATTATATCCACAGCCACTTAGTGCCTGTTACATAACATAGTAGGTGTTTAAATGCCTGCTAATTGATTAATTTCAATTCATTGGGGATATATTTCCAGCTCTATTGGCTTTTGTTTTTATTATTTCTTGTTACCAACCCTTAATACACAGAGTTAGTTGTGGTTTTTTGTTGTGTTTATTTTTTATTTTTAAGCACCTCTTACTATTCCACAGTCAATATATGTCAGAGGTAGATTTTGAACCCAAGTCCTCCAAGCTTTGAAGCTTGCTAATTACTGTACCATGCTGCCTCTTATGCTGACTGTGGATTTGAGCAAGTCATTTAGCCTCTTAGTGAATGTAAGTAACTTTCTGAGACTATAGGTTTCATAAAAGGTATTAACCTGCATTGGTGGAGGAAAGTTCCTCACCATAGAGTTCCCAGTACCAATGTAATCATAGATCCAATTCCTGTCTTTATTCCTCTTATTGTATCATCTTAGTATGCTGTGATAATTCCAAGCAAATAAAAGTTAAGTGTGAAAGAGCCTAGGAAGTTACAGAAGTTAGTTAAGGCAAAAAGTTATAGTACTCACTACTTAAGCAATGATTCTCCTCAGTGAGCTTTTGAGATTCTTTTTCCATCTGGCAAATTCAGCTTTTTAAGGCATTCTTCTCCTCATTGCCTTTTTGAGCCTCTTTTGCCATTTGACTTAGTCTGTTTTTTAAGGAGTTATTTTCCTCAGTCAGGCTGTTGACTCTCATTTCACAATTTTCTTGCATTGTTCTCATTTCTCTTCTCAGTTTTTCCTCCACTTCTCTTATCTGCTTCTTAAGGTCCTCTATGGCCTGTAACCAGCTCGTATTTTCCTTGGAAGCTTTTGGTGCAGGAGTTCTGACTTCACTGTCTTCCTCCTGTTCCATGTGTTGATCCTTTTTGTCCCCAAAAGAGGAGTCTAACGTTGGGTTCTTCTGTTTGCTTTGCTTCCTTTGCCTGGTAATGTTGCCACTCAATTACTTGACTTTTGGGCTTTTTGCCACAGTAGGACTCTGCTACCATACAGGGGAGCTTTGTACCAAATGCTGGGGTTTTGCTGCTGGAGGTATTAGTTGGGTGCCCTTGCTGAAGCCTCCACACACTCTGACAAGCTGGACACACACCCCAGGACCTCTACCCTAGACCACAGTCCAGATCCAAGAAGGTTAAAGCAAGAGCGATTATCTCTCAGACTGGTGCTTGGTCCCCCTACACCCTGCAGGCCAGGAGCTGAAACTGCCACATGGCTGCACTGCAGCCCTCAGTAGCTTCTCGCCCCAGGGGCAAAAGCCAACTCACTCCCAACTACTGGGTCCCAAAGTCCACACTGCACTGACCTCTCAGTGTGTCCTTATAATCTATGGGTTGATAATTCTGGAAACAGCCACAGCCACTGGTAATCTGGAGTCCCTCCAGCTCGTGGTTAGTCAGGCCCACCCTGGGGCTAAAACCCCGCTCGCGTGTAGCTGGGCTCGGCTCCCAGAGCACTGTACTGGCCAATTCCTGCCGGGCTGTCCTCAGTGGGAGGTTAGCTTCTCTGTGTCATTTTGTGGGTTCTGTAGCTCCAAAGTTTGTTCAGAGTCCCCTTTACATGGATTGGGGAAGGTGGGAGCTGGAGCTGCTCGGAGGTCCTGTTTCTATTCCGCCATCTTGACTCCGTCCCCTGACTATAGATAGCTTTGATTTCTTCTTCTGCAACCTTATTCTTTAACCATTTATCAGTTGGGGAATGGCTTTTGTTTTCATAAATTTGATTTAGTTATATACTCAGTATATATTTAAGAAATGAGCACTTTATCAGAGAAATTTGCTGTAAAAATTGTTGATATTCCTTTATTGTTTGTGGTACCTTTTAACAAAATGTAGTTTCCCTGATTATCCCTTTTAATTAGATGTGGTTTTGTTTTTGTTTTTGCTTTGTCTGGGATCATGATTAGTACTCCTGCCTTTTTTTAGTTTAGTTGAAGCATATTAGATGCTGCTCCAACCCTTTATTTTAACTCTGTGTGTCTTTTTGCTTCAGGGGTGTCTCTTGTAAACAACATATTTGGATTCTGGTTTCTAATCCATTCTGCTGTCTGCCTCCATTTTATGGGAAAGCTCGTTGCATTCACATTCACAGTTACAATTACTAACTGTGTTTTTCCTTCCATCCCATTTTCTTCTCTTTCTTCTTTTCTCTCTTTTTATCCTGTCCCTCCTCAAAAGCCTATTTTGCTTCTAACTACTGCCTCCATTAATCAGTTCTCCCTTCTATCATCCACACCTTTCTTTTATTCCCTTCCCCTCCTATTTCCCTATTGGGTGATTTACATTTCCATATACAACAGCGTGTATATATGTGTGTATGTATATGTATCATTCCTGTCTTTGAATCAATTCCTATGAGAGTAAGATTCAATCATTTCCTGATATCCCTCTGCCCTGTTTTTCCCTCCACAGTAAAAGCTCTTCTTTGCATACCTTTTTTATGTGAGAAAATTTTCCCCATTCTACTTTTCCCTTCCCCTTTCTCTTAGTGCATCCCTTTTTCTCACCCCTTCACTTTTTTGGAGATAATTCCAACATAATCAACTCATATCCATGTTCTCTGTAAACTCCTTTTAACTGCCATAATAATAATAATAACATTCTTAAGAGTTAAATATATCATCTTCCCATATAGGAATGTGAACAGTTCAACTTTATTGAGACCCTTATGATTACTATTTCATGTTTGCCTTTTTTATGCTTCTCTTGTGTTTCAATGTCACATTTTCTATTCAGGTCTCATCTTTTCATCAGGTATTCTGAAAATCCTCTATTTCATTAAATATCCATTTTTTCCCCCTGAAGGATGATACTCAGTTTTGCAGAATAGATTATTCTTGATTGTAATTCTAGCTTCTTTGCCTTCCCTCTACTCCTTTAATGTGGAAGTCTCTAAATCTTGTGTTATCCTGACTGTGGCTCCACAGTATTTGACTTGTTTCTTTCTGGCTGCTTGAAGTACTTTTTCTTTGAACTGGGAGCTCAGGAATTTGACTGTAATATTCCTGAGAGTTTTCAGGAGGTAATAGGTTGATTTTTTGCAATTTTTTACCATCTGGACCTAAGATTTGGGGGCAGTTTTCCTTGATAAGTTCTTGAAACAAGATATCTGTGCTCTTTCTTTGATAATAGCTTTCAGATAGTCCAATAATTCTCAAAATATCTCTCAATATATTTTCCAGGTCAATTGTTTTTTCTGATGAAATATTGCACATTTTTCCTATTTTTTTATTCTTTTGATTTTGTTTTATTGTTTCTTAAGATCTCATTGAGTCATTAGCTTCCGCTTGCCCAGGTCTAATTTTTTAAAATTTATTTATGTATTTTTAGTTTTCAACATTCATTTCCACAAGATTTTGAGCTACAAATTTTCTCCCCTACCCCCACCCCAAGATAGCAAGCTGACTGAATACCCCTTTCCCCAATCTGTTCTTTCTTATATCCTTCCCCATTCCCCCCTCCAACTTTCTAGTAGGGCAAGATGGATTTCTATACCCCAGTGCTTATATATCTTATTGCATGTAAAAAAGAATTTTTTAACATTTGTTTTTAAAACTTTGATTTCCAGATTCTTTCATCACTCCTCACCTACCCCCACTTGGGAGGACATGCAATTCAATATAGGTTGTACATGTGTAGTTACTCAAAATGTTTCCATAGTAGTTATATTGTGAAAGACTAACTACATTTCCCTCCATCCTATCCCACCCCCCATTTATTCTATTTTCTACTTTGACCCTGTCCCTTTTCAAAAGTGTTTGCTTCTAACTACCCTTCCCCTAGTATGCCCTCCATTCTCTCATCCCCCCTCTTACCCCCTTTCCCCCTACTTTCCTGTAAGGTAAGATACCAAATTGAGCATTTATGTTATTCCCTCCTTAAGCTAAATTCAGTGAGAGTAAGATTGACCCATTCCCTTTCACGAACTTCCTTCTCTTCCCCTCTATTGTAGCAGTTTTCTCTTGCCTATTTTATATGAGATAATTTACCCTATTCTATCTCTTCTTTTCTCCTTCTCCCAATATATTCCTCTCTCACCTCTTAATTTTATTTTTTAGATATCATCCCTTCACATTGAGCTGATCCTTTTGCCTTCTATGTATACATGTACATACGTATATACACACTCATATATATTTATATACACTACATATATATTCCCTTCAACTATCCTCATACTGAGAAAAAGTCTCATGAGTTATAATTATTGTTCTTCCACGTAGGAATGTAAATAGTTCAACTTTAGTAAGTTCCTTATGATTTCTTTTTCCTGTTTACTTTCTCATGCTTCTTGTATTTGAAAGTCAAATTTTCTGTTCAGCTCTGGTTTTTTTTTCGACAAGAATACTTGAAAGTCCTCTATTTCGTTGAGTAACCATATTTTTCCCTGAAGTATTATGCTCAGTTTTGCTGGGTAGGTGATTCTTGGTTTTAATCCTAGCTCCTTTGACCTCTAGAATATCATATTCCAAACCCTTCAATCCCTAGATCTTGTGTTATCCTGATTGTGTTTCCACAGTATTCAAATTATTTCTTCCTGGCTGCTTGTAATATTTTTTCCTTGATCTGGGAACTCTGAAATTTGGCTATAATATTCCTAGGAGTTTTCTTTTTGGGGTCTTTTTCAAGAGGTGATCGGTGAATTCTTTCAATTTCTTTCTTGCTTTCTGGTTCTAGACTATCAGGGCAATTTTCTTTGAGAATTTCTTGAAGGATGATTTCTAGACACCTTTTTTGATCATGGCTTTCAGGTAGTCCAATAATTTTTAAATTCTCTCTCCTGGATCTATTTTCCAGGTCAGTGGTTTTTCCAATGAGATATTTCACATTGCCTTCTATTTTTTTCATTTGTTTGTATCTGTTTTATAGTATCTTGATTTCTCATAAAGTCATTAGCTTCCAGTTGCTCCAATCTAATTTTGAAGGAATTATTCTCTTCAGTGAATTTTTGAAATTCCTTTTCCTTCTGGCAAATTCGACTTTTTAAGGCATTCTTCTCCTCACTGGCTTTCTGGGCCTCTTTTGCCATCAGAGTTAGTCTATTTTTAAGGTGTTATTTTCTTCAGGCAGGCTGTTGACTTTCTTTTCATGATTTTCTTGCATTATTCTCATTTATATTCCCAATTTTTCCTCCATTTCTCTTACTTGATTTTCAAAATCCTTCTTGAGCTCCTCCATGGCCTGTAATCAATTCATATTTTTCTTAAAAGCTTTTGATGCAGGAGTTTTGACTTTGTTGTCTTCTTCTAGTTCCATGTTTTGATCCTCTTTGTCCCCCCCAAAAAATTCTATGGTCTGATTGTACTTCCTCTGTTTGCTCATCTTTCCAGCCAATGAATTGACTTTTGAGTTCTTTTCCATGGTATAACTCTGCTTCCAGAGTGGAGAGAGCTGTGTCCCAAATTGCTAGGGTTTTCACAGTTTTGTCAGAGCTGTTGTCATGAGGAGGGTGCCCTCTCTACAGCCAGCCCAAGCTGTGGCATGCTACTGTTCCTCATCCCAGGACCACCACCCAAGACTGTGACCTAAATCCAGGCAGGTCAAAGCAAGAGTGATTACCCTATGAATGGTCGCTTGGTCCCCCTATGATCTGCAGGCCAGGAGCTCTGGAGGCAACAGCTACAGCTGCCATGCTGCCACTACCTCTCCCCCAGGGGCAGGGTCTGGACCATGCTTTTCCCTCACTCAGTTATAACAGAATTCCCTACTGACCTTTTACTTTCTCTTTGGCATTTATGGGTTGAGAAGTCTGGAAACTACCACAGCTGCTGGTGATTCACTCTCCTGAAGTCTGCTCTGGCCAGTCTGGGTCATGAGTCTGGGCCTTCGAGGCTCACTTGGGACTGTGCTTGGCTTCCAGTGTGCTGCAATAGACCCTTCCTGTTGGCCTGCCTGTCTGCCTTCATGGGGAGATTTGTTTCTTTCTGTCACTCTGTTGGTTCTGTAGCTCTGTAATTTGTTTAGAGTCATTTTTTTTTACAGGTATTGGAGGTGGTTAGAGTAGGAGCTTAAGCAAGTTCCTGCTTTTACTCTGCCATCTTGGCTCTGCCCCCATTTTCTCACCCCCACCCCCCCAGTTCTAATTTTTAAGGAATTATTTTCTTCAGTGAACTTTTGTACCTCTTTTTCCATTTAGCCAATTCTGTTCTTTAAGTTCTTTTCTTCAGTGAATTTTTGTACCTCTTTCACCATTAGGCTAATTCTTTTTTTTAAGGTGTTATTTTCATCAGTATTTTGTTTGTGTGTGCTTCTTTTACCAAGCTGTTAATTACTTTAATGATATTATCTCATTTGAGCTTTGCCACACCCATTTGTGGTAGGTAATGTTAGTAGTGTTAGATGAAGAAAATGAGGATCACTTAATAAAGGGTAATTGACTTGCCTAAGGTCACATAGTAAATGGCAGAGACAGAACTGGAACCAGGGTTCTCTGGCTCCAAATTCAGTAGTCTTTTCCTTATATCACACTGGCTCTTTACTACTCCCATTAATTACTCCTAGGTTTTTTGCCCACTTGATTCTTTTTATTTTTGGATTCCATGCATATTGTCATTTTTTCTATACAGTGCCCAATCTTATTTCTTTCTCACTTGAACCTGTATCCATCATTTCTTGAGTGCTTGCTGAAAGAGGTCACAGAAGAACATTGTACTTGAAACTATATTGAATGTGC
>NW_027186296.1:107941568-107994462 GCF_028583685.1 Petaurus breviceps papuanus
TCTTGTTTCTCAGAGTTGTTATGAGGATTAAGGTAATGTCTGAGAAAGCACTTTGTTAAATTAAGTTCAAGAAAGATGTAAAGGGTCATTTAGCATTTTTTTCTAGGTTAGAAATGTTCTTAGTTGTGACATATATGGTAGGGCCAATGTATGGTTTGAATACCTTTCTATTTTGGGTACTGATTTTGCTGAGAGCAACTGTATAGTATATATGTATATAGTGTATATGGTATGTATAGCATCAAATCTAATATCCTTTTATATGCTTTCATTCTTGTTTTTACAGAATATTTCAGATATGTCCTCCAGAAGCCCCAAAGACTTTGTTAAAAGTAAATTGGGATTAAAGGTTAGCACCTCCAAATCAGAAACTGACTTAGAGAACTTTAAGAAAGAAAATGCAGCCATTAAAATGTCTATGGAAGAAAATGCAATTGCAAAAGGAAAGTTGGCAGAAAAAGAAAGACACAGACTTCTAGAGGTAGATGGTTTTGACTTTTGAATATTGTAATTAAATTACACGTTCTGTTCATCATTTTCTCCCCATATCCTATTAATTTCAAATAATTGACCTGTGTAATTCTTCAAAGATCAATCTGATGAAAAGGGTAGATAACATCAAGACTGCTTTAGAATATTCCTTCATCTTAAACATGCCCAAAGGGATTTTAAATTCACATATAATTCATTGAAATCATCAGGTGTATATTAGATAATAGAGTTAAGATGTATGTTAGAAGTAATCTAATATAGAACCCTCTCATTTTAGAAGTGAGAAAATAAATGAGACTACAAGAGGTTAAATGACTTACCCAGGGTCATACATATTAGGGGAAGAACCCACTTTTAAACCCAGGTTCTAATTCTGATTTTTCCTGAAACATATACATACTTATATCAAGTCTTTGTCATGACCCCAGTCTGGTTTGTCTCTATGCTAACTTCTTAGAATCAAGACTGTTCATTTAAGATTACTGAATTAATGATGTGAAAATTTCATGTGAATATTTAACACATTTTATTATGTCATAGATTATTATTATGCATTTAGATCATAAATTTAGGATTGGAAGGAACCAGCACTGAGTCCAGCCCCCTTATTTTATAGATGAGGAAATTGAGGCCTAGAGATTAATTTGCCCAGTTACATATGTAAGTGTTCAAGGTAGGATTTGAACCCAGGTCTTCCTAAGTCTAGTGCTATATTCACCATGTTACCTTTCACATCTTGGCTTCCTTTTAGGTAGTCTGATAGTTTTCCCCATGCTATTTTAAATAGAATTCTTATAAAATTCCAATTTATAAAAATTGGCTTTTGGACTTTAGGAAGGAGCAGTTAGTTGAGATATTCTAATTCTTTAAAGCCTTTCAAGTATTTGGAGACAATAAGGTTGTCTTTCTTACTTTTCTGTTGTATAGACTAAGAAACCCCCAAAATTTCTGTCCTTGTATGACATTGTTTCCAGACCCATCTTCCCATTCCTTTGAATACACTTTAGTTATTGTAGTACCCATGCATAAAATACTTGTGAGTCAATCTACCAAAGCACACTCAATACCAATATGTATATTCAATTGCAAGGTGTTCCTTAAAGAAATAAAGAAAAACTTAAATAGCTGAAGGAATAATCAGTGCTCATGACTAGGCCATGATAAAATAAAAAGATGCTATTACTGAAGGTAATTTATAGAGTTGGCATTATACCACTCAAACTTCCAAAGGGATAAAGATGGATAAAAATGATAAGTTAGAAGTGGCTTATGCAGTCTTTACCTCTACTAAACACGCCAATAAATTTCCTTCTAAAACTAAAAAAAAGGTCTTAATTCCATAATGTCAGTACTTCACCATTATTTATCTATAAGACACATTTAATCAGCTTTTGGACTTTAGGAAAGGTCAGTTAGTTGAGATATTCTAAATATCTTTAAACTCTTTCAAGTATTTGAAGACAGGTTGGTTATCTTTCTTCACTTGAACTAATCCCATCTAGCTCTCCCACAGCATAATATATACAATGATTTTTTTTAGTCAAGTGAAAGGCTTTATGTTTATCCTGTTAAATTATATCTTTCAAGTTACATCTTTCTGTTATCATGAATCATGATTATACCACTTCTAAAAGGATATTTCAAATGACCAAAATTTTTAAGTGTGTGCTTGTTCTTATGTTTTGTATGATAAATGGGTAATTGCTAGATGTAACTATCTCTGCTTGTTTCCTGTTATTGCCCAGTTGATAGGATGTCTTCTATGACTTCAGTTGATAAAAATGTTGAACAGAGTAGTACCATGGACAGAACCCTTTGACACCACAGGCAGTTAATCAATACTTGACATGTTAAACATGATTACAGTATTAATGGGTTGTCATCAGCAGCAATAGTTTTTTTTTCCAGTTTGACACAAAACCTTTTAAATATAAGATCATTTATCTAATTTAGTTTTTATCCTCCTTTTGTTATTTATTCATATACTAAAAAAGAAAGAGAGGCTTCTCACCTTTTTTTTTAATCCAAAAAAAAATATTTCTACATCAAAAGAAGCTACTGCTGTTAAACTATGACTTTCTGTTTTAGTAGTGCTTGAGTTCTTAATACTTCACTCCTTATAACTTCTTTTAAATAGTAACTTCTACCTACTTAACTTTTCTTTAGTTCTCTTCTAATCAAATGAAGATTGATTTATTCCTGGAAGTTGAAGCCAAAAATGAGAGAAAAGTGGGAAGTTCTTGGCTTTGTATATGAGACTGGTAGTAAAATATTCAAATAGTTCATGTTTATTTCTTTACATAGTTTTCAAATTAAAAATTATTTTAGGATTAATTGAAAACTATTTTGTGGTGACATTCATTATCTTGTCTTTATTTTGATATTTGTTTGTATCACATGGTTTATCTTCATGTTTGAGTTAACTTTATAGTAATATTCTTACCTTTTTTTAATCTAGAAAATATTTGCCCTTGAAGCTGAAAAGGAGAAGAATAGTTACCATCTGGCAGAGAAAGAAAAAGAAATACAGCAATTAAAAGCCCAGCTGAATTCTAGAAGTAGTACCAGTTCATTACTGAGTCAATTAGAAGAAAAAACAAAAGAGGCAGAGAGGAGAGATCAACTCCTAAAGTCTTTATCGGAAGAGACTGAAATTCTGAAAAAGCAGTTGTCTGTAGCAACCATAAGACTGTCAGAACTTGAAAGCAAAGGCAGTACGCTTCATTCATCACAGGTACTTAATTTAAACAAGAAATCCTAGCATCTGAATTATTTCGGTACATAATCAGAGTTAGAAAATGTATTTTGTAACTCTAGTGTGACTATAGCAAAGTATATAATAGAGATTATCTCATGACTTAGTTATAGGGTAACATTTCAGCAGCTGTTTTCTTTTCCCCAATATATTATTCTTGCTGAACTGTTCCATTTGTTCATTTTCACATAAAAACAATTATATCAGAATTAGTTTGTCCAAGCTAGCTATGTAGTAGATACTTTATGGATAAAACCTATTTTGCTGCTGAGAATTTTAATATTTTCATGTGTCTGGAAGAAATTAAATATTTTTTTAAGCAATTGGGGTTAAGTAACTTGCTCAAGGTTACACGGCCAGGTGTTTCTGGGTGGGTGCTAAGTGTCTGAGCCCGGGATTCGATCTCCAGGTCTTCTCAACACTGGAGCCGGTGCTCTTACTCGCTGTGCTACCTGACTGCCCCAATTAAATATTTCTTAAATGAAATGCTTGATTTTAAGAGTGTTTTTCAATATGCTTTGATACATGGAAGCAACTAGTATTAGGATATCATTGCATGTGGTCTCTATTTTACCTACCAATTTATTTGCTATTAATGTTTTACATAAGTTATATTTCTCTATATATAATTAAAAGTGCTGTCTAAGGGGCTTAGATAAGCTCAGAGAAGGCTAGATCTTCCAAAAAAAACAGCAGCCTATAAAAACCAAACTAAAATATTTTAATGTGGCATGCAAATGTTAACTTTTAAATAGAAATTCTAATCTACTCCCTACATGGATTTTATAGTACTGACATTTGAGAGGTAACATAGAGGCTAAAGCATAGGAAGACCTGAGTTCAAGTTCTGCCTCTAGTATTTACTAGCTGTATGACAGCAATAAGTCATCTAACCTCTCAATTCTCCAGACAACTCTCTTTAAAATAATAGCTTACATACTAGTTGCTATCTGTACCTGTGTAGAGAGTTCCCTGCACCAATGAAATCACAGTTCCAAACAAATTTTTAAAAGTCTTTTCTCAACAAGCATTCTATCTATAAGTAATTTCTCCATTTTTATGCATTATCTTTGGCCTCCTCATCTTTTGTTATTGTATTGTGTGCGAAGGGGTCATGGCTGGATACAAAATAGAATATAGAGCATAGCCTTTAAAATAAGTTTTTGAGCTTTTTAGTCAAAAATGACAACCAAATTCTTTATTACTAAATCGTGAAGAGCTAAAATATATTTCCATCATGGGCTTTTTATGATCTGAACATTTAGCTATTATTTTATAATCTTCTATATAGCTGACAGGGTTACAGACTTTTGGAATGACACTTAAAAAAATAAGTAGGTACTTACTATGTTTTGGACATGACAATTTAGTGTCTTCAAAAGACATTTAAATAGTGCAGTGATTTTCATTTGGATGACTATCTTTAGACTATTTATGACCTATTTACAAGGAATTTTGTGCTATTCTGTTGGGCTTAAGAGGAGCACATCATACCTGAAGAACTCTGCTTCTTCCAGTCTACTTAAATTTCCAAGAGATCCTTATTACACCTGCCCAAAACCATACAATACTTTTATATCATGATAGTCCCTCAGAAAATACCAATCTGGGATATATGGGTGCCTTTAGTTTTGTAGTGGAAATCATGAGACTGGAGAGATGCATAAACTTATGTTTAGTCTAAGCAGCTAATAACTTTGATTTGTTTGTAGAACATGGCTACAGATCTCACTGAATCACCTGTGGCTAATATTCATGAAGTGGAAATACAGCTGAAAGACGTAAGTTCAATGGGTATTTTTCTTTATTTAAATGGAAGCTTACATTCTATAGCAGTTGCTACCATATGTATACTATAATTTTAATAAGCTACTGGAGAGCTAGCAGAGTTGAATTTTTTTAAAAGACCCCCATGCTAGTATTGCCCCATGGAGCCTAGAAAAGTTTAGAAAGTTTGTCCATTGCAATTAGTGGATACTGAAAATTTCCCTCTCCCTAAAGAGTTCCGTACTTTCAATCACCTATATAATACATCACCTATAATATAATTAGTTCATGGAATCTGTTTTTATCTGCCCTCCTTTTTGTCTTTACCTATGTAAATTATAAACCTTTTTTACATGTTTCATTTTTAAGATTTACATTTCCTAGTTTGAAAAATGACTTAATGTTATAAGCCTTAGTCATAAAATGAAAAAATTATGAAGAAAGAATGTTTTGCCCTTCGTCACATGTGATTTTACTTTGGACTCACACATGTACTTGATATGGCTATTTGTATGATAAAATTGTACTTTTACATGACTTCTTAATAAATTATACATGGATTATTAATATAATTTAAAATTAATAAACTAAAGATACCACAGAATTTTGTTCATAGGCCATCTTTTCTTGCTTTGATATTTAACACACAAAGGTTAATGATAACCATGAGTTGATTATCAGGCTAGCAGTTGTCATTTGAACCTGAAAAAGTAACTGGCCTGAAAAAAGTACAGATAGACTTTTAAGGTTTCTGCTTTATTCTGACCAGCAAGTACACAAACCTTCTATGAAGTGGTTTTGCTTTCTGAAAGGAGAAATGGAACCAATTTACTCCACTGCAAAAAGGGTTACAGTGGAGCAGCCCAGCCTTTGTCAAAGTGTCTTTTCTAGAGGTAATTGAAAAGGACAGTTTTATGAGATCGGCCTACCTCCTTTTATAATCATACATGTTCTCAGTAACATCTTTTACTCTTATTTGGTGTTTGAAGACTATTATTGACAATATGTTGAAGGCTACTTTATCATGAATCTTTCTGGTGCCCTTTGACTCACCCAGAACATTTATTTTTCTGAGGTGATGGTATTTCATAATTAATAACCGTATAGCATTGACAAGAAAATATTGGTGTTAAAAATGCACTTTTACAGCAGAGAACAGGTCGTGATCTTGGAAAACACAGTATGATTTTCCAAATGTAGTCTAAGCCATCTTCTTCCTGTTCATTTCTGGAGCTAACTCATTGGCCATCTTCAGTACCCAAGATATGTACTAGTGTATTACCCTTTCAGCTATACTACTTGTGTGAATTACTAGCTTCTCAAATGACCATGGATCTTATTAGGGAGGTTCTTTAACATTATTGGGCTTTACACAATCACCATAGTATTATCTGAAAACTGTTAGAGTTGACAAACATTTCTAGCTATAGGGTACTCCTCTTCCATTTGTGTTTTGTGTGGAACATCATCCACGACACTGCAAAAAGCCTTTTGGTGCATGTCTCCTCACTTTATGACACATTCAATGTTGATACCCAGGAGTTCTTTGTAGTTACATGTATCCTGTGATCCTATGATCTTTAAGATTTTGAGGGCTTTTGATGTCACCAGCTTCATTTCCCAGTATCCACCCCCAACCTTTCCTTGTCAGAAAGATAAATGGTTAAGCACAACTGGGTGATATAATGACCATATATGACAGTATATATCATATAGCATATGTAGCAACAAATATTTGGTACTACCAAACAGCAAATAAATCCACTACCACCTCACCACCCCACCCCTTACCTCTCCTCACTGAATTCTTAACTTAAAGGAGAGGGGTATCATCTTGAGTCTGGTATAGGTAATTTTCTTTAATCCAAGTAAATTTTTCTTTTAGTGGGTTTTAAAAAAAATACTATAAATAGCTATGTATTCCTGGTTCTACTTTCTTCATTCTGCATCAGCTCATACAAGTTTTTCAATATTCCTCTTAATTCTTCCTTGTTTAATCATATATGCTATTCCATTCAATTTGTATGCCACACTTTGTTGAAACATTCAGCAGTTTATGGGTACCTACTTCCTTTACAGTTTTTTTGCTACCACTAAAAAAAAACCAACACTGCTTTTAGTATTTTGTTATGTATGGGACTATATACTAAGCATTGGGAATACAAATATAAAAACAAAGATAGTCTTTGCCCTCTGTCCTGAACTTACATCCTAATAGGAAGAGACAGTGCATAATAGGACAACTAGGTGGTACAGCTCTGGGCCTGGTTCAGCTTCAGACAAGTCACTTAACCTCTGTTTCAGTTTCCTTATCTGTTAAATGGGGTGGGTGCTTACTAACTATTTATTGTTTGATTAATAATAGCATCTACCTCCCAAGGCTGTTATAAAGATTAAATGAGATAATCATTGTAAAATGTTCAGCACAGTGCTTGCCACGTAGTCAGTGCTCTATAAATAGTACCTAGTATTATTTTTAAAATTTTCTATTATAAAGGATAGTGGTCAGATATGGGTATTTTGGTTCTGAAAGTTACAGGGATAAAGAATGGAACTATAGGGAGTAGATTGAGAGTTTAGTGATTTTTCTTCATAATTTTAAATACTTTCCACAAGAGGGGCGGCTAGGTGGTGCAGTGAGTAAGAGCGCCAGCCCCGGAGTCGGGAGGACCCAGGATCGGTTCCGACTTCAAATACTTAACACACACACACACACACACACACACATACACACTGGCTGTGTAACCTTGGGCAAGTTACTTAATCCCAATTGCTTTAAAACAAAAAATTTCCACAACAGTTGGACCAGTTCACAGCTCCCATCAACAGTACATTAGTGTAACTATCCTTCCATATTCCTTCCCAATATGAATTTCTTTTTTTTTTAATAATCTTTGCCAAGTTGATGGATGTGAGGAGAAACTTCACAGTTGTTTTAATTTGTATTTCTCTCTCTTTATCTTTTTTTTTTTTTTGCTTTTTGGAGGGCAATTGGGGTTAAGTGACTTGCCCAAAGTCACATTTGGCTGGTTTTTGTGTTAAGTGTCTGAGGCCAGATTTGAACTCAGGTCCTGCTGACTCCAGGGCCGGTGCTCTATTCACTGCACCACCTAGCCACCCCTTGTGTTTCTCTTATACGTAACTTGGAGCAGTTTGTTTTTTCCTCATGGTAGTTTGCTGTTCTTTTGAGAATTTTTTTCACATCCTTTGACCTCTTATTTAGTGGGGAGTAGCTATTAAATGTTAGGAATTTGCATCAATTTCCTATAGATCTTAGATTAATATTAGAGAGATTTGATGCAATATTTTCCTACATAGTCAATAATTTTCTCCTCTTATTGATTTTTGCTCCTGGAAAAACTTTTTATTTTATGTATTCAAAATTCTCTCTTTTGTGTGACTCATGAACTTCTGATGTGCATGGGAGACAACTTGTAGGAGTAAATTCCATGGTTTTTTCTTATACTAATGAATCAAATGGTTTTTTTGTAATAAGCAAACATACACAGCAGGGTGCTATCTATGCTGTTGTCAGGTGCTTACCTGAGAAGATGGGGTCTGTTCTAGAAATTTGTACATACAAATTTGATTTGTCCAGACAGCTCCATCCTATATCTTTTACATTACCTTTTATTCTGCCCTGCCTCTCATTACATTCCAGAAGTTTCTTGGGTTGTCTTTTTAATTACCTTTTTCCCCAAAAAACCAACTAACTTTTTTTTCATTGTACTGAGAAATTTATTGTTTGTTGTACAAAGTCATTCTTTGACCTGTTTTGATATTTATTACTTATTTTTGAGATCATATTGTACTTCCTTTGCTCTCTAATCGTGCAGTGACCTTGAATAGTAAAAACTGTCTACTCTCACTAAATAACTATTTGAAGAATCATAGAACTGATTTACCTTTATTTGAATATCAACAAAAGAAAGATAAATAGAAAAATATCATCTATCTATAATGAACACCCACAAAGAAAATAGAAGAGAAATACAGTTATTATTATGGCTATTCACTAGCACCAGTAATTAGCTATTTAGGCTGCAATTCTTGCCCCCAAAGTTCACTCAAAGTTCCTATGTGATCCTCTTAAATGATTCCCAGTATTTTTTTTAATTTTGTAAGACTAAGTCAGTCCATGTAAAGCCTTTGGTGTTAATGATTGCCTCTCTACAGATTCAGCTGTAACATTCTTTGAATGTTGGAAAAGCCTGACTCACCTAACATCACCCACATAGAGGTAATTCTGCAATCATGACTTACTGTAAAGAGTTGGCAATATTGTTTCTCTCTAGGACCCCTAACCTATAAAGGGTCACATGGTTCTCTAGTAGGCTGGTTTTGTTTTGTTTTTTTAGCACAAGAAATATAAAACATTTCCTTTAGTTGCACTTTTAAACAAAATTCATCAATACATTAAAAAAAATTAGTTCTATATTATAGCCACTTAAGGAAAAAGGAAAGAAAGACGTAAGAAGATATGTGGACGTCAGTTTTATCTTGAAGTGAGAAGACAGAGCTATATCACCTCTAAGTTCCCTTTTAGTCCTAATAACTCTTTTGATCTTTGAATCTAAGATTATGCAGAGATAAACCAAAGTGAGGAGAAAGAGGTGTTCTACTTTTCTAGAATAATATCACCATCTAGTGGCCTCTTAGGATATTGCTTTTCAAGACTTTAAATCATGATGCTCTTTGGTAGTCTGTGTGTTACGACCTCCCTGCATCACCCGCATGCTAATTAAAGTTCAGACAAAGGTTCGATTAAGTCTAAAAGTCATTGGTTCTCCCCCTAACCCACCATGTGATGGTATGACTGATGTTTCAGTCCATGGAAATGAGCACAAACATACTCTTGGTGGTGGACTGTTATCTAAAGATAGCCTTAATACTGTGACATCTGAATTGTAACTGGCATAATCCTAGTAAGTGTGTCAGTGCCACAGATGTTAACCGAGGTTTAATCTCCAGGCTGAACTGACTGGCTAGAGCTGCGTGTTGTACTGCTATGTCAAAGGTGCATCAAATGCTAAATCGAGACAGCCTTCTTTGGTAACACTGGATCTGATTCAATATTATTACTGACTGTTCAGATCCAGCAGTATGTGAACCTGTCAAGATGTATTAATCAGGAACCCTTAATACTAAAGTTGTCTGAACTTAGCGTTCTTGATTATCAGAAGAGGAGTCAGAGGACTTACGTCCAAATTATTGTTGGTGTAACCTTGTTCAAATCACTTAATCTCTGCAGACATCAGTTTTATTATCTCTGAAATAAAGGGAATAGACTAGATGTTTAAGATCTTTTAACTCTAAGTCCTGTGGTCTTGTGATAGAGCAGTTCTGGGACTGTGCACAGTAGCAACTGTGGCAAATATTGACCATACAGTATAGTGCTAGAGTCACACATATCTTTGAATGGCTGATGCCTAAAGCTGGGCTCAGAATTTCTTGAATTAAAAAGAACACAAAGCTAAAGAATCCACTACAGTGAGTTGTCAGAGAACATGGTAACATGCAAAGAATTCATAGTAGCTAGTATAAATCCATGGTCACTCTTCATTGGGAACACTATAAGAGTTTACATCTGTCTAGGTCAGAAGCACTTATACATGAACTCTACAGTAGAATGATAGATATGGAACTAAATATTTTGATAATTGGGTACCATCTCTCTAGATAGTACCTAATGGCAATGGTGATTGACAAAAATATTGATCCACTGTTTTATTTATCAATTTATCAATCAAAATAAATTATATATATTAGCAGTATATAGAAATGATTAAAGAGTTCAGTCATCATTTTGTATCTTTCATGTGAAGCTTTTAAATGAACTCATTTGAGAGACACTGATATTCTAGAAAGAACCCCTCACTGAGAATCAAGTATCCTTGATTCTAATCCTTACTATGACATCAACTTAGCCACGTATCCTTGGTCAGTCACTTAACTTTCCACTCAATTTCCTCAGCTGTAAAAGAGAGGATTGCATTAGATTATTAGCTCTGGTTTCCCTTCCAATAATTATCTCCATCCTACCTACCCTCCTTTCCCTCTCAGAGATATGCTTTACGATACAAGTATTGATAAAACTTTATTTCCCACGTGATTTAACTCACTGAGGGAGTGGCCCACCTACACCTCAAAGCCAATTTAGCTGTATTGATTTTTGCAGAGATATAACATAACGTTAAATACCACCCAAAGGTGTTCTTTTATATATTCTTTGGTCTCAATTTAGCCATTCTTCAGTTACATAGCCTTTTCCTCCTTATGCATTTCTTCATGTGCCTACATGCACATAGGTATCCCTTATTAGATGGTCCTTCAACTTATGTAGATAGTGATCCATGTTTATTTCCTTTTTAAATGTCTAGAAATCAAGCTTTTCTGAAATTTTCTAGTTCTTGGCTAATTAGCACAAATCTGTTATATTGGTTATACTTACCACTGAAAATCTCATTTGTGTCTGTTAGGAAATGGGGTTCTAGTCTCATTCTAGCATAAAACAACTATTCATTTATTTAATGCATTAAAATGTACTATTAACTGTGATGTAAAGCACAAGCACTGTGCTAAGCACTTGATACAATAAGATCCTATTCTGACACCTTATGATGTGAAGATGGCCCTGGGGCCTTGGGTCCCATCAAGCTGGAAAGGTCCATACTGATATGGGCCCAGTTATGGGCTGTTTTGTTTGTCTTCCTTGCTATGCCTATATAATAAAAGTGATACTTAAATTAATTTGTACATTAATAATATACTAATTCAACCAATAACAGTTTTATAGAATTAAATCTCATTTTTAAGAATAAAGGTCTAGAACAGGCCTGTACAACCTGCAACCCTCAGATGCTTGTGGCCCTTGGACCATTTGCGGCAAGCCAAAGGATTTCCTGCGGCCCGCAAAAAATGTAGAGGAAAACATCTTTTCTATGTAGAGGAAATCCTTTGGCATGCCACAAGAGGCCCGTGGGCCATAAGTGACTAGCTGGCAACAGGTTGTGCAGGCCAGATCTAGAATCTTAAGGGACAGTGAAAAAACGCAATAAGGAAGGAGCAAAGCATTACCAGATTTCATACTATTATAGAATGATAATTATCAAAACTATTTAATACTGGTTAAAAATAGTAGGTCAGTGAAATAGGGGAAGCAAAAGAAGATATCAAGCAGAAGTCTAGTGACTACCTATTTAACATGAAGTGCTGGGAAAACTGCAAAGGAGGTTAGCAAAAAATAGTTTAAACCAACATCTTATATATTACAATTAGCTCCAAATGAATGTGATACATACATTTATATGTGTGTATGTATAGTATATATGTACACACATATATACACATGTGTTACGTATACATATTTGTATACATATGTGTATACATGGGTGTGTGAGAGACATCATTAAAAAAATTAGAGAACAAAAGATAGTACCTTTTACAGTTATGGCTAGAGATATTAATTGGCAGATCAATTCCTAGAAAGTTATGGGAGTCAGGTCAAGTCTCACTCTTTAGGCACAGATTCTCAGCATTGTAAGGGATCCCTACAATTATTTAATCCAACCTATATCTGAGAAGGAAACCTTTTTAATGTTCCTAAAAATATCTATGTAGCCTCCCCCTGCATACATCCAGTGATGGAAAGTTCACTACCATTTGAGGATTTTTATTTTTTATTTTTTTGCTTTTTAGAGGGAGGAAGGTAGGACAATTGGGGTTAAGTGACTTGCCCAAGGTCACACAGCTAGTTTTGTATTAAGTGTCTGAGGCCGGATTTGAACTCAGGTCCTCCTGACTCTTGGGCCAGTGCTCTATTCACTGCACTACCTAGCCGCCCCTTTTATTTTATTTTTGTTCAACTCTAATAATTGTTAGGAAGTTTTTCCTTATTTGGAGCCTATGTCTGACTCTGTAACTTCTCCCATTGCTCTTAGTTCTGCCTTCAATGTTCAACCAAACAAGTTCAGTCTGTCTTTTCTATGACAACTTTTCAAATAACCAAGCATTGCTATTATGTCCACCTAAATCTTCTCCAAGTTCCTTCATAATTCCCAAAATATGACTGAACTGAAAATATACCAGATATAGTGTGGCTAAGACAGTACAGCAGGACTCTACCCTCCCTCATTCTGGATACTCTGCTTTTATTAAGGCAACCTTAGATAGCATTCACTTTTATGGCTGCCATGTCACCCTGTTGACTCACATTGAGCTTGTCCCATAAAACCCTCAGATCTTTTTCACACACTTTTTTTTAATCATATTGCTTCTGTCTGGTTGATTTCTTAACTACAGTGTAACTATATTTGTCTCTACTGAATTTAAATTTATCAGATTGGGCCCATTATTCTAACATCTTGGATCCTATTAGATTCCTTATCATTCAACAAATTCAACAAATAAAAACCCAATACTAATTAGCCAGACTTCCTAGCTTTGTGTCATCTGCAAACTTGACAAGTAATTATATCTTTATTCAAGTCATTGAAAAAAAATTGAACAGAACAGAGATAGATGCCAGTGGCACTCCACTGTTCCCTACAACTTGATATAGATCTGATCACCACTTCTTGTTTTGATCATTCATCCAGTTTCAAATGCATCTAATTACTGTCATCCAGTCCCTCCCTATCCATCTTGCCCTTAAGAATCTCTTGAGAGACTGTCAGACACTTTGCTGAAATTTAAGCCTGATTTGATTCTGCTGATAATCCTGTTAAAAAGAAAATGCAGAGGTAGTCTGTTGTGACTTGTTCTCAATGAACCTACACTGATTGGTAATCACCGTTTCCTTTTCTTAGTGCTCAAAAACTATCCCAAAGTCAAATATACCAGTCTGCATCTTGTGGGGAAAACCAACCTTCAATTCTACTTCTCTTCACCCCCTGCCCCCATCCCCATCCCCCACCATGTTCTTATAGAAGTGAAATCAGACAGCATAATGTAGTGGCTTTGAGTCAGGAAGACCTGGATTGAAATCCTTCCTCTGACACTTATTAGCTCTATGACTGGGCAGATCACTTAAGCCCTTTGTGCCACAGATAACTAACACTCTAGGGATTTATTTATTATTAGGTAGGTTGTGATCTGTGGTCTATATTCAAAGAGGAAATTCCCACATTGGGAAACTCATTATGAGGGCAAAATTATAGATCCTTTTCTTTTTCTCATCTCACTGAAATCAGATCTGGAAGGGACAAAGATTTACTAGATCTCAGACTATTGTAAAGTGATAATTATCAAAACTATATAATATTAGTTAAAAAGAAGAGTAGATCAATGAAACAAGGAAATTAAAAAGAAGCTATCAAACAGCAGTCCAGTGACTCCCTATTTAACATGAAGTGCTAGGAAAATTGTAAAGCAGTTTAGCATAAAATAGGTTTAAACCAACATATTAAACTTCAAGGACAACCTGGAAGGATAAAAGAAATTTTAATACAGTGACAGTCTGAGAGATGTATATGGAAGGGGAGGGAGAGGGCGCATTGCTCTGGCTTGATGATATGTGTGGTGAGGATTATGAATTAATTTGTGTGTGCATAAGAACCTCCCATATTTTAGTACCAGCTGACAAAGCCATCTCCACCTTTCCAAATAGTTCTCCCCCTCTCAGTCATTTTTCATCTATCGGTAGTACAGCCATTTCCGCCTTCAACCTACAGTCTGTCCACCCTTTTCCCAAAGTGTGGTACCCAGTTAACTAGGTGATTAGAAGGAGCACATTCTTTTCCCAGCTACTGACAGAAGAGCCTTTGGAAATTTCCAATGCATATTTTCCCTTGTGTAGGGTTTCTAAGAGTAATAGCAAATATAGATCTAAATTTTAATATGACACTGTTCTAAACAATAAGAAAAGCGATTTATATTTGTATAAACTTTTATTGGTGACATCAAGATCTACTTACCCATCAATCTACAGATGGTTTATACATTTGTCCCATTTTACAAGATTCTCTTAGCTATTACTGTTGTCAAACAGGAGCCTTAAAAAAAATATCAAATCCACACACCCATATTTGTACATCCCTCTTTGTTTAGTCCACTAATGCCTTTGTTGGATTCATCACAGTCTGTTTCTATAACAGTATATGTTAAAGCTTGACTATAAATCATGTGATGTAATACAATAAATGTCTTTATGTTTTATAAGGTTCTGAAAACCTGAGTCATATTCAATTCCTGTTTTTCCCTTCCCCCATTTAAGATCTAATGATTCAACTTCAGCAGTGACTCAAATCTGCCTCCTCCTTTCCCCTTCTCATTGTCCTCTCCTAGTCTGTAAGTCTTAGCAATTGATTAGATGTAGGGAATTAGGGAAAGGAAGGAGTCACTAACACCCACGCTGAACTGGATAAATAATGATGCCAGTAACAGAAATAGAGAAGTCAGAAGGAGGAATGGGTTTGGAAGGAGAGATCAGTTTTGGACATATTGAATATGAGGTTTCAGAAAGGGGAAACAGAGGACTGGAACTTTGGTTAAGACGTCAGAAAAAGAGATTTGGTAGCTACATAGAGCTACCATAGATGCCATGAGAAGATTATATTACCAAGAGATAAAGTATATAGAGGGGAAAGGACTGAGGTCAGAACTTTGGGAATAATAACAATTCACCTTTCCAAAGTACTTTTAAATTGTGCAAAGCTTATTCCTTACAACAGCCATTAGGTAGATAGGGCAAATGTGATTTTCCCCATTTTACAGATAGGGAAATTGAATTTCAGAGAAATTAAGTGATTTGACTTTGAACATAAAACTAGTAAATATCTAAAAGTGGGGTTTGAACTTAGGTGGGTCTGACTCTAAGTCATTCTAGCCACTGTGCCATATGATCGCTAAATGACTATATTTAGAGCATGGGAGAAGGAAGAATAGTCATCAAAGGAGACAGGCAAAGTAGCAGAACCAGGAGAATGCACTATCACAGATGTGAAGGAAGGAGAACCATCTCAAAGAGAGAGGTAGTCACAGTGTCAGACATCACAGAGGTGCTAACTATGAAGACAGAGAAAAGGCCATTGGATTTAGTAATAAAAAGATTATTGGTAACATAAGAGTAGTTTCAATAAAACAGGTCAGGGTAGAAACCAGATTGTCAAGGGATAGCAAGCATGTGGATCCAGTGAGTACAGACTACTCTCCTAGAAGTTTGGTGGTGATGGGGAGAGACGTGGAATAATAACTTGAGGGGAAAGCAGAGGGGAGAAGTATTTTAGGTTTGGAGGATTTTAACATGTTTGCAGATAGAGGGAGGGGAAAATGTTAGTAGAGAGAGAAAGATTGAAAATGTAAATACAAAGATCACAGTTGATATAAAGATCATTGACTTGGCAATGAAGAGAGACACTTCTCAGTAGCAAAGCAAGAGGGCAGGTGAAGAATCAGGTTGCCATGAGTAAAGAGCAGGGAATAGTCGCAAGAGATACTATGGAGACAAAATGGATGGATTTTTAGAAACTGGTTGGATAAGTGGGGAAGTGAGAGTGACGAAGCAAAGATGACCTCAAGGTTTCTAATTCCCAAGGAGATGGTACCGTGTTTCCCCGATAATAAGACACTGTCTTATTAATTTTGGACAGAAAAACACCAGAGGGCTTATTTTAATGAACATTGACAGCAATTTTAATAAACAGGTAAATGTGAACAAAAAAATGTACCTTTATTCAATAAGCAAATCACTGGGGAAGAACAGGATGACGCGCTCACTGCTGCAGCTCTGATTGGATGCAGCTCGGAGCACGGTGTGCGTTTCATGGGGGGGAGGGGGGACGGTGCATACAGAGGGTACCGTAATGTAGCGTGTAGCGCAGGGGATCACCTTCACTACAGTAGCAATCTCAATAGGGCTTATTTTCGGGGGAGGGCTTATTTTAGAGGAATCTTACACAGTAAGGGGAGGGCTTATTTTCGGGATAGGTCTTATTATCGGGGAAACACAGTAGTACTAACAAAAGAAATAGCAAAGTTTTGAGAGTTGCTTTAGAGGGAAATAAGATAAATTTGGTTTTAGGCATGTTGAGATTGAAATGCTAGTGGAACAACAAAGGGGAAAGGTCTAGTAAGTAGTTGAAGATGCAAGACTCGAGATCAAGGGAGAGATTAGTAATGGATAAATAGATGTGGGAGTCATCTGTTTTAGAGATCATTATGAACCCTTGGGAGCGGATGAGATCACCAAGGGAAAGTGAGTAGAAAGAGAAGAGGGTCCAGGACAGAGCCTTGGAAAACACTCTTAGATGGGGGCAGATGGCTGAGGAACTAGGACAAGGGACCATAAAGGATCATTCACATTGGTAGGAGGTTAACCAGGTTAACCTGTCTGGAAGCCCAGAGAGGAGAATGAGTATCCAGAAAAAGAAAGGAATCAACAGTGTCAAGAATTGCATTAAGATCAAGGAGGATGAGGACCAAGACCACAGAATTTATCTCCCTGGCAGCCTTTGAGAGAATAGTTCCAGCAGAGTGGTAGATGTGGGAGCCAGATTCTGAGGTGAAAAAGAGGCAGTGAATTTCTGGCCATTTTGTTGTGGAAGAATGGAGTGAGCTGACTGACTGAAAGGGCACTTACCTTGGAGCAGCTAGGTGGTGCAGTGATTAGAGCACTGGCCCTGGAGTCAGGAGGACCTGGGTTCAGATCTGGCCTTAGACACTTAACACAAAAACTAGCTGTGTGACCCTGGGCAAGTCATTTAATCCCAATTGCCCTCCAAAAAAGCAAAATAATAATAATAATAAAGAAAGGGCACTTACCATGTCCCACACATTATTCTAAGCACTGGGGATACAGTGAGATATTCCTCAGTAAGCTTACAGTCTGAAAAGGGAAGATAACGCACATGGGGAGTAGTGGTCAAGGAGGGGCATTTTTGATTTGGAAAATCGCAGGGATGATAAGTAGAGCCATAGAGGAGGTGATTGAAATACTTTCTAATAGATCATAGAATTATTTATATAGAGCTGGAGGGACCTTGGAGGCTATCTCAACACCCTAATTTTGCAAGTCAGGAACCTGAGACCCAGAGAGTTCAAGTGGCTTGTCTGGGGTCACATAGGTAGTGAGAGAGAGGGGCAGGATTTGAACCCGATTTCTGACTTCATTTCCAGGACTATTCTCCCTTATACCATGTTGCTTCCTTGAGCAATGATAGTAGTGATTTGACTGTGATTCTAGAGGTAGAGGACAGCTAGGTGACACAGTGGATAGAACCCTTGGCCTGGAGTCAGGATGATCTGAGTTCAAATCCAGCCTCAAGACACTTACTAGCTGTGTAACCCTGGCAAGTCGCTTAACCCTGTTTGCCTCAGTTTCCTCATCTGTAAAATTATCTGGAGAAGGAGATGGCCAACCCCTCCAGTATCCTTGCCAAGAAGACCCCATATGGAACCATGGAGAGTCAGACAAGACTGAAACCACTAAGCAACAACAACTAGCGGTGGAAAATGGGAGGGAGACAGGAAGGCAAGTGGCAAGAAGATGACCAGGGTTCAGTGTGAAGCACAGTTGAAACTGGCTGTGTTTGGGAAGCTGGGTTCCAGTTAAAACATGGCTACAAACGACCAGAAGACTTTGAGTATGGAGGAACAGGCAGGAAAAAAGAATTCAGCGTCTTCCAGAAAAATAAAATAAACACACAAAAAAACTGCTTCATGAGGACCACAAGCTGGAAGGAACATGAGAGGATGTATGAGATAATTGAGAATTTTTTTATTTTTAGTTTTCAACATTTGCTTCCATAACATTATGAGTTGAAAATTTTCTCCCCATCTCTCCCCTACCCCTACCCCAAGATGGCTATGTAAATATGCATTTTTATTGTTTACTTGTTTTTCGTTTTCAACATTCACTTCCATAAGTTCTCCCCCTTCCTCCCTTAGACAGCATGCAATCTGATATTGGCTCTACAAATACATTCCTATTAAACATATTTCGCATTAGTCATGTTGCATAGAAGAATTATAACAAATGGGAGAAAGCATGAGAAAGAAAAAAATAAACCAAAACAAAAAAGAAAATAGTCTGCTTTGCTCTGCATTCCTACTCCATAGTTCCTTCTCTAGATGTGGATGACATTTTCCATCTTGAGACCTTTGGAATTGTTCTAGGTCCTTGCATTTCTGAGAAGGGCTAAGTCTGTCAAAATCAGTCATCACAGAATGTGGCTGTTACTGTCTACAATGTTCTCCTGGTTCTGCTCATTTCACTCAACATCAGTTCATAGAAGTCTTTCCAGGTTTTTCTGAAGTCAGCCTGCTCATCATTTCTTATAGCATAATAGTATTCCACTACATTCATATACCACAACTTGTTCAGCCATTCCCCAGTTGATGGGCATCCCCTCAATTTCCAGTTCTTGGCCACCACAAAAAGAGCTGCTATAAATATTTTTGTACACATGGGTCCTTTTCTCATTTTTATGATCTCTTTGGGATACAGCCCTAGAAGTGGTATTGCTGGGTCAAAGGATATGCACATTTTATAGCCCTTTGGGCATAGTTCCAAATTGCTCTCCAGAATAGTTGGATCAACTCACAGCTCCACCAGTGATGAATTAGTGTTCCAACTTTCCTACATCTTCTCCAACATTTATCATTTTCCTGTTTTGTCATGTTAGCCAATGTTGCATCTCCCTAATCAGTACTGAGTTAAGACCATTTTTTTATATGACTATAGATAGCTTTAATTTCTTCCTCTGAAAATTGCCTGTTCATATCCTCTGAACATTTATCAAAATTTGACTCAGTTCTCTGTATATTTTAGAAATGAGGCCTTTATCAGAGATACTAGTTGTAAAAATTTTTCTTGCTTTTCTGCTTCCCTCCTAATCTTGGTTTCGTTGGCTTTGTTTGTGTAAAACCTTTTCAATTTAATGTAATCAAAATTATCTATTTTGCATTTCATAATGTTCTCTATCTCTTGCTTGGTCATAAATTCCTCTATTCTCCATAAATTTGACAAACTATTCCTTGCTCCCCTAATTTGTTTATAGTATCAGCCTTTATATTAAATCGTGTGCCCATTTGGACAATATGTATAATATGTAAAGAAGAATTAGAACCAATAGGAGAAACCACAAGAAAGAATAAAAAAACAACAAAAAAAGAGATAGAGCAAATAGTATACTTCTATCTACATTCAGACTCCATAGTTCTTTTTCTGGATGTGGATACCATTTTCCATCATGAGTCCCATGTGGCTGTTACTGGGTACAGTGTTCTCCTGTTTCTGGTCACTTTATTCAGCATCAGTTCATATACATCTTTCTAGGTTTTTCTGAAGTCTGCCTGTTCATCATTTCTTGTAGCACATTGGTATTCCATTACATTCATATACCACAACTTGTTCAGCCATTCTCCAAATGATGAGCATCCTCTCAATTTCCAATTCTTTGCCACAAAAAAAGAGCTGCTATTATAAATATTTTTGTCCGTGTGGGTCCCTTTTCCATTTGTATGATCTCTTTGGGAAACATCCCTAAAAGTGGTATTCCTGGGTCAAAGGGTATGCACATTTTTATAGCCCTCTGGGCATAGTTCCAAATTGCTCTTCAGAATGGTTGGATCAGTTCACAACTCCACCAACAATGCATTAGTGTTCGAATTTTCACCTATCTTCTCCAGCATTTATCATTTTCCTGTTTTGTCATGTTAGCCAATCTGATAGGCACGATGTGGTACCTCAGAGTTGTTGTTGTTTTATTTGCAGCCTTTTTTAAAAATGACTATAGATAGCTTTAATTTCTTCATCTGAAAACTACCTTTTCATATCTTTTGACCATTTGTCAGTTGGAGAATGACTTGTGTTCTTATGAATTTGATTCCATTTTCTATATATTTTAGAAATGAGGCCTTTATCAGAGAGACTGGTTGTAAAAATTCTTTCCCAGTATAAAGGAGAGTTTTTAAACAACCCATCCAGATTTACAAAGGGAAGGGAAAGACAGAAAAGGCTAGCATCAGGGGCCAGGGTGAAGCCAGACCACACAGAGATGAGAATGTGGGCAGGGATAATGAATAATGGGGTTTTTTCAACAATGACTGTGAATCACAGGGTGTTATGTACCCATTTGGATTCACACTAATTTCAGACATCTTCAAGCTCCAAGTCCACTGAGGTGTCTTCTCTTCCCACACCCAGCATTTTCTTCACCCTGACCTTCCACCCCACCTCTCCCCATGAAAGGAACTAAAAACAGTGCAGATCAGATATAACATCTGCTAGGCTCTGCTTATTGTTCATTTAATACTGATAACACTGCCAGGGAGAGCACCTGGACCCAGAGACAGAAAGCTTCAATGGGAAATCACTTTCCCTCTCCCCTCACAAGGTGAACCCAGATGGTCCTGTATGGGCTCTGTGACATACTTTGAACCTGACCATGATAAGTCACTCCCCACTTCATAGGGTTTTCTGGAGGGCCAAGTGCCAGATCTTAATGATTTTGTAGGATAGTGTTACCAGCGCCTTCTCTACTATAGTAGAAGAGAATTATTGGTTTTTAATCAGTAAATTGTCACTAAGGGAATTATAATACTAATGTATGCCTCAGATTATCATAATACAGTCAGCCCCTTTTTTACCTACACATGGTTTATTCAATTGTAGTAATTTATGCAATTTTCCCTGGTAAATTTTTATTTCTGGTCTCTCTTCTTCAAATTACCTAACACATTTTTGAGCCACCTTCCCTAGCAGTCACTTGGTGTTTCCTCAGTAAATGCAATTGTATTTAATATTAGCAAAGCAAAATGTAATTATTTGTTAAAACTTTCCCAAAAGGCCCTTACATATAGTGAATTTTCTAGTATTTTTGAGTTATGGTGTTGTTGACCTTGGACTTGAACAATGTAGACAGAAATGTATCATAATCCATCTTTTTTGTGGAAATACTCTGTCTCCCTTCCCATTTGACCACATAGCCTTCACACTTACTAGTCTTTACAATGAACCAATACATTTCAGTTACTTATGCAAACTCAAGGTCTATGGTATAAACCAAAATTAGTCAAAGTTTTTGACATACACAGTTCGGCACATTTAACTATAGCAACCACTGACATATGGAAATGTGCCTACATAGATGTGGTTTTCTATTCTGAAGCTGAATATCTTTAGAAATCACCTCCATGCCACATGGGTCAAAGAGGAGGCAGAGTAGTTGGGGGAACAAGCACTTAGGAGGTTTGCAGAGTACTTTAAACAGGTTTTCTTACTTGATCTAATTAAGTTCTCTTCTGTGCCACAGACTTTCTTCTGGTTTTTGAAAATACTATCTGGGTGATTTTACTTTTTCCATTTCATTTGTTTGTTTTGTTTTTCATCTTCACTCAAAGGCTCTGGAGAAGAATCAGCAGTGGCTCATATATGATCAGCAGCGAGAGGCCTATGTGAGGGGACTTAGGACAAAAATCTTTGATTTGGAACAGCAGTCGAAAGCAGCTGCTCATTCACGGCAACAGCAATCGAAACGGAGTGACTCAGAAGGTCAGGCCGACATGAAAAATATCCTTTAGAATAAGTTCTCCAGAATCATTTGTCAAATAGCACGTATCATTGTGTGTTAAGACTAAGCAACGAGGGACAATTGACCAACCCCCACATCAGTCATTGCAGCTCATCCTAATCCTTTGAATTTCCTAAATATTAACTCAAAACAAAGACATGGAGCAAAGGTTTAGTCTCTACGATTTTGGATTAACAATAGCTGGCATGTTTGCAAAGTGCTCGCTGTATTTACACAGAGAACAACCCTGTGAAGTACACAATACAGAGTGATTCCTCTGGAGACATGGAAACTGAGACTCAGAGAAAGGTTAATCAGCTTTCCCGTGGTCACATGGCTAGTGTCAGAGGCAGGATTTGAACCTAGGCTTTTCTGAGGCCAAGTCTATCACTCTCCTCCCAATACCACATTGCCTCTCAGCATTCTTCCAGTCTTTCTAACCAATCCTTGATTCTTTATTCCTTCAGAATTCCCTTTTGGAAACTTTCTCTGATTCCCCACTTACATGTACTGAGTGTTGGGTTTTTGTTTTTTTTTTTTTGTGGGAGGCTAAGCTTAGTGGTGCGATAATTGAGGGAGGAAGTGATACTTTGACCAGATAATCATTTGCTTTTACTTATAAATATTAAGGGTTATTGTTGTTTCTCTCATCTCTTGAGGCCTGAGACCTTGTCCTCAGGGGCATTGTGTGTGTGTGTGTGTGTGTGTGTGTGTCCAAAGGTCATTACTGATTTGACTTAGTATTAAAGAAGTAATTTTGGCTGCTCAGGAATTTTAGATTATCTTACTACAATTGGAAGTGAAGAATTGGGAAAAGCAAGTTGCCATTATGAGCCCATATGAAGATCCCTAGACCTGTAATCCAGGAGATAGCCTAGGGAGGGACCCTTCCTCCTCTGCCAAAGAATACTCAGGTGCTCAGATGTTCTGAGTGTCGAACGAATGCTGACAGGTGCTCCAGGGGTTGAGAACTGAGATGACACAATGGCCATACTCAGCTCGGGTGACATAGTCCTCTCTCCTTTTGCAAACAGTTGCCCTATGTGATACAGGGTGTAAGAAGAGACCACGTAACCCTGATGTGTCAGCTCCTGACAGGAAGCTGGCAAGATAAAAGGAAATGGAATAATGACTAATTCTTGCTTCCAGCTCAGCAGCTTGGGCTAAGAGAGAGCTGAACTACACTGGAAGAAGAGAGTCAAAATGACCTTCCTTTGCCCATTCCCACATCTCACATCATGTAAGGGAGAGAGCTGAGGTTGTGGTAATGAGAGAGGATGCAGTGAAGAGAAACAGCCTTCCTCCCCTTCATGCCCCAGATTCAGTGCACATGGATTAAGCTCTCACTGTATGCTGGGCATTGTGCTGAGCTATGGGCATAGAAAGAAAAATTAAAGTCAGCCCTTGAGGATCTGATTCTGAGAAGGTAAAATTAGAGCTGACAGGGACCTTGGAGGTCAGCAAAGCCAATCCCCTCATTTTACAAATGAGGAAACTGAGGCCCACGATTACCAAATAAACGTCAGATAAGATTCAAACTTGGGTCTTCTGACTCTTAGTCTAGCACTTATCCACTACACCACACTTCTACCTTTGGAGCTACCAGAGGGGAGCACCATAAATACCCACACTATCAGCTGCCAGTATGGTTTGTACGGTAACTTCAGAAAGCTTCATAAAGATGAGGCAAGAGCTATCCTAAGCATATTAAATAGAAGATGTGCAAGGGTGCTTTACACCGTGTATGGCGCTGGCCTGGTGGACCTTGGCAAGAATTATGCACTAAAACCTTCCACTAACAAGGCTATTTCAAGTTAGATGCACAAAGTAGATCAAGTCATTAAGTTGTTGTTCTGCAGCCCCCACTCAACATTCAAACCAGACAGGAGCATTTGGTCATTAATTGAGGAGAGCTTTGGTATTTGTACATTATATAGTTTCTGTTCCAAATCTGGATTTGAAACAAAGTTGATAGGATTGAAAGAGTTTTGTAAAAAGATTATAGATGCAATCTAAATGTAAGTGTTTTCTTGTATTCCATTAAAATGAGAACCATAAAAATTGATAGTCATGCCAGATGAACTGTGCATTTGGGAACTAATGCCTTTTGAATGGAAATATACCTTGCCATCACCAAAAATATGGCAATACTATTTTTAATAGTATTCCCTTTTCCCAGTTAAATGTCAAGACAATTTTTTGCATTCATTTTTACAAGATTATGAGTTCCAAATTTTTCTCCTTCCCTCCCCTCCCCTCTTCCTAAAATGGTAGGCAATTTAGTGTATGTTATACATGTCAGAACCATTTTTGAATGCTGAATTGTTTGTGCTTTTGGAATATGAAGCCTCCAGATAGCAGGTATGGCAGAGACATGAAACTATAGTTTGTTTTAGTATGCTCATTTATGCATTTTGGTAGCCCTACAAAGAGAGAATGGGAAATCATCTAATCTAGATCATTAAAAAACTTGGTTTTTGCTCTTTGTAAACATGTACATTTTCCCTAACCACAACCTAGCTCTTCACTCCTGCAGAGTCACAGGGGCCTTGAGGGATGATCTAATATTCTAGTCTTATCTCTCTCTGCCTTTCACTTCCAGTAAGTTTATTGACCTTGACTTGGACTTCTTATCTTTACAAAAAAACAAAACAAAACATTACTTTTCCTCACTAGTTAGAGTTGGAGCAGTTAGACTTAGGCTAACAGGAAACTCCCATGTTAAATTTTATTTCTTCTGGCCTTCTCAGATTTTACCCCCCTACATTTTCTATTTTTGCATATGAATTTTCAAAGAAACTATCATAATAGTAATTTTTCCATAGACTTCCCCATAAAATCATAGGATTCAAGAACCAGAAAGGACCTCAGCCATCTAGTGTAGGGTTCTATCCCTGATCTTGCTATGGAGACATGGAAAAGTCATTCATTTCTCTGAGCTTCATTGTCATTATCTATAAAACAGGAAGAATAAAACCTACACTATGTATTTTGCAGAGGATTTGTGAGAAAACACTTTGTAAACCTTAAATCACTATATAAAATATGACATATTATTTTCTATAATTAAGACTTAGAACATTTGTTGTAAAAAGTACCAAATTGGTTACTTCTTAATAGAGTTCTTAAAGCAAAGGCTAGACTACTATTTTGTTGTTGTGTTTTTTTCAGTCATGTTCAACTCTTAATGAATCCATTTGAAGTTTTCTTAGCAAAGATACTGTAGTGGTTTGCCATTTACTTCTCTAGCTCATTTGAGGTAACCAAGGCAAACATTTGCCCAGGGTCATAGCTAGTCTGAGACCAGATTTGAACTCAGGAAAAGGAATCTTCCTGACTGCAGGCCTGGCACTCTGTCCACTGTGCCACCTAAGTGCCCTCTGAGATGACTGTTTACTGGATACATTATAAAGGGGACTCATTACCAGATGCAGATTGGAAATAGAAGACCTTTGAGGTCCCTTCCAAATCTGAAAGTCTGTGAATTCAAGGAAATCTGCTCCTAACAGAAGTAGTGAAGTATGTAAATGGGTCTTTTAAGTTTTCTTTGGTCATTCACATATCCTCGCAAGAAATTTAGGATACAGAAATTCCTGGTAAAATTAACTATAAATAAATAACTTAGAAAAAATAAATCTTAATAAATCAAAATACTCTTCAAAATGTTAATAGCCCCAAAAAGGCAGAAAGCTCTTACTTAAATAAAGCACTAATCTTATTCAAATTGGCACAGAAAACTGTTGACCACAAGCTTATTTTACAATTCTCTTATTTCGAATGAAATTACTTAAGATGGAGATAGCAGTACAGAGAGTATCTAAAGGGAAATTCTCTCTTTAAATAATGTGGCCCTGTCATACTTAGATCTAATCCTAAGAAAACATAATATTTTAAATAAAAGTTTTCTGTCTTTTCAAGTGTGATTTTAATTCCATATAGGTTCTGAGAACTTAGGGAAATAAGCTCCACAGTTATAACAGAAATCAGTGGGGAAATGTGATTTATAGCGATTTGCTTTCCAGACAACATTTGGGGACCAAATTTCTTGGCCAAAATGAGGTATTCCTTACTGTCCCTTGTACTAGACTATCTTCAAGAAGAGAAGCAAAAATACCACAACCATCTCTTGTTGGTGAATGTCGAAAAGAACCTGGAGGCTGAACGACAAACTGTAGCCCATCTGAGTTTTGAACTTAATGAATGCCGAAGGAAATATGAAGAAACCCAGAAAGAAAATTTAGATTTAAATAACCTGTTGTCTTCTCTAAGAGAGGCTGATGTACAACATATGGAAGATAACAGATACAAAACAGAGAAAATACAGAAGCTAAAGAAAGAGAATGAAATTGTCAGAGAGAAACTTGAAGAAGAAAAAAAAAGGTCTGAAGATCTGTTATCTCAGGTGAGCCCCCTACAGTTTTCTTAGCATGCTACCAGTTAGATCTGTTTGTATCTGACTAGCATTTGTCCGGCTTTATTATTTCTAGACTATATTAGATTACTTAGTAGTAAGGTGGCTTTGCTTTGGTGTTTGTGAGTGGTGTATGCGTCTCAGTGTTATCTTACTTGCAGTAGAGATTCGCTAAAATTACAAAACAGCCTTTTAAAAAATCTTCAGAAGAAATAAATGGGAAGGTGAGTAGCTCTTCAGGGTCTTAACACAACTAGTTCTTTCTGTTTGGGGATGAGTAGTGGTGTTTGAAAGATCTCTGTAATTATGGGCAAGGGAGGCTATCCTCCCCTACTTTTCCCAGTCACACACTTCAGGAAGGATTGGCAAAGGTTAGGCCCTCTAGCAAAAGAAAGGAGGAGAGGGAGAGAAGCTGAAAGGGGCCCCAGGGGCCATCAGGTCCACATTTTATAGATGAGGAAAGGAAAACCCAGGAAAGTTAAAGGACTTGCCCAAGGTCACCCAGGTCAAGAGCATCAGGGATAGGATTTGAACTCAGGTCATTTCTGTATTTAGCCTAAATCTTTCCCCTTGAAAATGCAGCCTCCTGTTGGTGGTAAGTAGTATTGGTGGCTGCTACAGAATTCAAGAAGCTGTTCATCAGTTTCCTATTCTGTAACTCATCCCCTCCTCAGTCCTCCTTATGTCCTGTCCCTGTCCTCATGCCCCAATGATAGTCAGAATAGCAAATTAGAAGAGCTGCTTCCTTTGGCTGTATCCACATGACTCTCCAGAGACAAGCTGGTGAGTGCCCTTTGGCTAGAGCATGAATTCAGACACCAACCCCTGGAGCTGATGACAGATTATGTTGTTATGATGTAGCTCTTCTCTCTCTGCGGTAGGTCCAGTTTCTCTCCACATCTCTGCTAAAGCAACAGGAAGAACACACAAGGGTGGCTTTATTGGAACAACAGGTATTCCTTGCAGATTCTTTTTAACATGAATCCATCACTGAAAATTAAAGGTTTTCTTATCTTTACAATATCATGTGGACAGCTATTACAAAATACATGAGAAATTTTTTGAATTTTTAAGTAGACCATCCCAATTATATACCTCTGAGGCTTGCTTGAGAGAGGGCCCAGATACCTGTTGAAAAGAGATGTCCTTTGGTAGATTCTGTTAAGCAGTGACCCATAGGAGTAGATGGGGATTTCTGCTCCATCTGCTTCTTCAATTCCCATCTTGGGAAATTTCCCTAATGGAGCTGCCTTGGAATGGCAAATAGAAGCAAAGGTTTCTACGAATTTTTAAAGTGTCTAGTGGGGCACATATTCCCAGCGATCAATTCCTTACTAATGCCAAATCAGAGATAACCCTATAGGAAAAACCACACTCTTGTTTTCCTTCTCTCACAGTTTGAGATAGAAGAAAAAAAAAGGAACCAAATCCCACCAAGACCAACCAAAAACATTTTGCCTAACCTTGAAGCACTTAGCGCAGTGCCTGGCACATAATAAACACTTAAAGACTTATTGATTTGGCTTGACCATCCAGCCTTTCTCAGATAACAAGCCCTAATAGCACCCACAGTGCACAACTGACCTATCTGGTCACTTCTATTTTGCAGACCTAAATAAAGAAAATTTTTTAAAAGAGCAGCTAGGGAGAGAATCACTTTGGGACAGTTTGTACCTAGTTTTGAAGTAGAGGAACAGAATTAAGCCCACTAGGAAAGAGTGGAAGTATTTTTCTGTCCTCTCCCTACCTCAAGCAGTCAGTCATCTTCCTCCTTGGATTTTCCATAGCCTTCACTAATTGAATTTGAATTTCAGAGATTCCTCTGAACTAAACTGATTTTTTTTTACTATTTATAAATAATAAATACTTATTATTTATCAATCATGTGGATACACAGCAAGGAAAACTACAATGTAATTATTACTTAAATAATATTTGTAACTGTAATTGTCTTTGGGGTTTACCAGATCCAAGCTTGTACCATAGATTTTGAAAATGAAAAATTTGATCGTCAGAACATGCAGCATCAATTGCATAGAGTTCTTAAGGAGCTAAGAAGAGCAAGGGAGCAAATTAAACGTTTGGAGCCTGTGGTGAGTCTTGAACATGGTTCATTTTGATCTGTAATCTCTCGCTGTTGGGGTGTATTTGTGTATGTGCTGGGTGAGGGGCAGGGACGGATGAATCCGTGCAGCTGAGAGCACGAGCCCACACTTCTGGGCACACAGCTACCTTTTGTTCTACAGCTTAGGACATGTTAGTCTAGAGAAATGCCTTCTTCTCATATAGAAAGTGAACAGATTGCCAGCATTCAGGACCAGAGGCTTTACACATGACAGAGGCCCTTTCCAGATGCTTGTCCTGGGAAAACTCTTCATTAGGTGAGAGATTTCAGGCTTCCTGTGAGAAACTCAGAATGTATTTTCCTATTGGAACATTGATATGATGGTTAGCTGTAGTTGAAAGAGCACTGTTACTATGATATCTCAGCTGCCTTGTGGGTTCAGCAGGTTTTTATGGACTAGATTTATCACGTGTCCTTGTGGGGAAATGTTTTGCAAGTTCCAAACAACCACCTTATAGACTTTTGGAACTTGTATAGCAGTTTACCTTGAAAAAGACCTAAAGTTTGCTTATAGAAATGGGAGTCAAAGGAGTTGCAGTTTGAGAGTTATTGTGCAGTTTTAGTGCAGTTTTCTGCATTCTTGCTGTTTCTCTATGATGAAACCAAGCATGAGTAAACTCAAAATTTACTTTACGCTCAAATTGTTCCCCAGTATATTAGTCACTTGGGAACAGATTCACATTTTTTCTTTTTTTTTTTTTTTTTTGAGGAGGGAAGGCAGGGCAATCGGGGTTAAGTGATTTGCCCAAGGTCACACAGCTAGTGAGTGTTAGGTGTCTAAGGCCAAATTTGAAATGAGGTCCTTCTGACTCCAGGGACAGTGCTCAACTCACTGGGCCACCTAGCTGCCCCAGATTCACATTTTCAAAACAAGAGCTATAGCAGAGTTGACTTTTTATTGAAGAGGTTTTGTGATTCTAGGTTCATAGAATTTTAGAGTCAGAAGTATTAAGTGTTGAACTTGAAGTCAGAGAAACCTGGGCTTAAATCCCACCTTTCCATTGATCAGGTTTTTGACCTTGGGCAAGTCACTCGCCTCTTTAAAGCTTAGTTTGCTCAGTTCTAAAATGAGGAGATTGGATAAAATAGCAAAGCATTCTATGTCCAAATCTTATATCCTCCCCAGGGAGGGATAATTGTTTGCGCAAAATCAGTTAGTAGGTGGTGGAGCCGGGGTATTGATTTCATTTGCTCAGCACACATTTTGTCAAGTACCTAGCATGTACAGAACATTGTCCTAGATGGTAAGAACTGAAAAAAAATTGAATCTAGATAGTCTTAACTTTGTTTGAATGAGATAATTTGTGGTATCTTCATAATATGAAGTCTACAGCCCACAGCCATGACAGATTGTTTTGGTGCTCCCATTTATGCACTTTGTTGGTCAGTAGGAAATGGAGAATCATAATCTAGATCACTAAAAGCACTTTGGTTTTTCCCTAGTTGTAACCTTGTAAATTTTCTACAAGCAAAATATAGACTCTGAGTCTTGCAGAATCATAAGATCTTGCAAGAGCACCTAGTCTTTCTGCCTTTCCCACTCTCAGTGCTCTCCCCCTCTATCCCTAATATCTAGTACAGCACTGATTTTAACATTTTATTTTTAAAATGAAATAGATTGTTTTCCTGTACTTGACCAGGTGCTTTTTAAAATTCAGGAATGTCTCAGGTCATCTGCCAGTCATCCTCCATACTTCCTTTTGCATCTGTCCCATACACCATCTTCACAGAGTGTCTTAAACATTGGTTTAGAGGTTTTAGGCTTATTAGAGTCCTCTAAAGTCCTCAAAGGAAATGATAAAGGACAGGGTTTTAGTTTTACAAGTACTCTGTGCACACTCAATGTAACCTTCTCTTATAAACATTCCCATTGATTTTCATTCTGTGTTCTTTTGCTGGATTTGTTCCTCCTCTTCTCTCAAACTAATTAACTTTTAAAATTAATATTGGTCTACAGACCCTAGAGGGGAGTGGAGGGAGAGATTTTTTCTGGCTAAGAATTTTAATTAAAATGAAAATGATATCCAGTACCAGTCCTTATTGGGTGATTGGTATCCCCTGCTACCAGGGAATCTTCACTATGGGGCTGTGAAGTGGAAGGGATAGAGTTCACAAGAAAGTCCATCTACAAGAATAAAGGTGTGTCGTGACAGCTTTGAGCCCACCTACCATTGTATCTTTATGCACTGTAATTTCAGATGAAAATCTCTTTTTCAGAAACAAGTCCAGGAGTATGTTCACATAGAGCGGTCTGACCTTTTCTCAGGAGAACATGAGAAGTTAAAAACTGATTCGCCAAAGCGCTCTAATCTGTTGGATGAGAGCTTCTTAGAGTGTCCTAAATGTAAAGCACAGTACCCAACGAGTCAGCACAGAGAATTATTAGCTCATATTGATTTCTGCGAAAACTAGCAAGGTAATACTTGTATTTATGCATGAAAGATCCAATACTGAATCTTCATTAGCTTATGGACATTTTGGATTCACATTTTATTTAAAACTCTAGAAGACGCTGCCTGCCTGCCTTTCAGATTCCAACCAAAGGAGTTGATCGTTATACTTATCTGGCTACTTTGTATTTTCCATTGCAATGATATTTTCCAGGGTTCATGCATCATCTAGGCATGTTAAATAGATTTTATTGAATATGTATATAGAGACTACTGACATTTTGTACCATGAAATATTCTTTTGGGAAATAGAAATGCATAGAAAGCTCAAATTATTTTTAGTGTTCACACACCAAATATTTTATGTTCAGTGGTGCAATATTTAAAATAAACACTGGCAAGAACTTTTGTAGAAAATCAGTAACAATTATAGAAGAATGTTTTCTCTTTTTGGTCCAAGCACTTATTAACCTAGAATATTGGTTTGCAAACACTGGTTTGCATGTCCTTTAAAAAATGCAGTAGTATTTTTCATTATTTTTACTTGATATTATAGCATAGTATTGGAAAAGTCTGAAATGACATGTTTTTGCTGTTTGTTGATATGCTTCTATATCAGCCTTGTTCAGAGTATAAAACAGAGATTGCCTATGCATAAAGCAACCAATAAACAGCAGCACATGATGTTTACTTGCATATTTACTGGAAAGGTATTTCATCAAACTTTCCATAGCATATATTGGCCCACTAAAAAATTAAAACTCATTGTTCCAAAATCATCTAGGCTCTCATTTGAACCAGAAACATTTTTCAATTTTTCTTGGCATTTCTGTATTCTATAGCTTAAATTTGGGAAATGTAAATATCAGGTACCTTTTCAAAATAATTTTTATATGCTTTTAAGTTTTTTGTTTTCTAAAATTCTTGACACTGGGCTGTTATTTGTAATAATATAAAAGAGAAAATAAAATAATTTTTTAAAGTTTTAATGTGTGCAATATACATATAGAAGTAGATTTCTAAAAATTATTTGTACCCTTCTTACTACTAAAACAAATGGAAATGGCTTACAAATGAAAACACAGCAAAAAATAAAACATTTTAATACTCAGACAGTAGGGGTTGTACAGAGAAGTAAAATAGATGTTTTCCAGGTGCCTGAAGTGAGTAGATTATAACCCTTTGACTCTTAAGTTTTCTAGCACACTAGACAAAAAGAAACATTATTTTTTAAGTTAGTAATAAACTCATTCTATAGTTTTGTTTCCTACAGATGAAAGCATTCACATTCATTGGCAGAGGCAAAATTTTTACTGAAATTAAAACTCAAGAAAATATTTATCCTGTATATACAGGACATTGAGTGGCACAGTTATAGAATCATAGAATGGTAGACCTGGACATGAAAAATCATCTAAACTGTAGGTGTCAAACTCAGTGAGAAACAGGGCCTACTAAAATGTCATGAGGATTCCCGTGGGACACATATTAACATTATCTATGTTCTGTTATATTTTAATTTATTTTGTTAAATATTTCCCAATTATGCTTTAATCTGGTTCAGGTCACACTTGAGAGTATTGTGGCTGCAATGCCACAAGTGTCTTTGACCCCTCTGATCTAAACTAATCCCTTTGTTTTACAGATAGTAAATAACTTATCTAAGGTTACACAATTAAGCCCTTGCTACTGACATGTAACTTTGAAAATGTCAATATTTGAGACAAGAGGTTCTCTGTCATCCACAAAATAAGTCAAAATTGCTTAGCCTGGCATTCAAAACCTTTATCATCCATCCCTAACCTACCTTGCCAGCCTTCTGCCCTGCTCCCCTTCATAAGCCGTCTGTTCTACTCACTCACTATTCCCACAGAGGACACAGTACTGAAGCACAGTGGTGTTCAGTAAGCATGTCCCCCAACAGGGTCTTTGGAGTCAGAATACTTCATGCTGAACCTGGAGCTACCATTTACTAGTTGCACAAACTGCTACCTTTGTAAAATGGGGATGGAATGCTTGCGTTGCCCACATCGTGTGGTTGTTAGGAAGATAAATGAGCTGGTATGCATAGAACATTTTTGTGAGCTGTCACTGCCCATCACCAAAAGAATGGTACTTTTAACTTTTAGGGAAAGTCAATTCCTTTTTATAAGATTAGAACAAAGAACAAAACAGGCAAGGTGGGGAAATAACGCAATTGGCTATAGGGTTGGTAATATCATGAGGTTGAGGGAAACATGATTGGTTACATAGCTGAGGTGTGGGGAACAATATGATTGGTTGGAAGTTGGGAATGAAGGGCTATCAACAACCACCTCCTTCCTTTCAGTGATTAAGAAGTGTTCATTATTTGAGTCCACCTGCAAGGTTAAAAGATAGTGACCCAGATATTGTATGGCAAACTGGACTTCCACGAAGGCTGGCTTGGTGGTGTAAAGATACGAAACCAGACTCCTAGGTGTCCACCCACATCCCTCAAGGATAACAGATTTCCTTGAGGAAAGGATAGAACAGCAATTAGCAGGAGAGCTGGATTTCTAAACATTCATTTCCACGTACATCCCTACCAGAGCGAACCCTCTCTTACAACAAATAAAAGAATTATGTAGAACTGACCAACAGAACAACCCTTTCTGACTGAATTGTGCACATATGGTTTGCTCCCTCTCTACTGAAAAGAAATATGTTTCATTATCTGACGTCCAGGACAGAGATCATCACAGTTAATGTAAGTTTGGCTGCCTGTTAATGTTGTTTTCATGGTATATCTTGTTCTCCTGCTTCAGTTTACTTCATTCTGAATGAGTTGATAGCAGGCTTCCCATGTTTCTTGAAATTCCTCATATTTGTCATTCCTTATGGTGCAATAATAGAGGCAGTTAGATGGCTTGGTAGATAGAACACTGGACCTGAAACCGGGAAGATCTGAGTTCAAATCCGGCCTCAGACACTTACTAGCTGTATGACCCTGGGCAAGTCACTTAACCTCTGTTTGCCTTAATCCATTAGAGAAAGAAATGGCAAGCCACTACAATATCTTTGCCAAGAAAATTCCCATGGACAGTACGATACATGGGATCACAAAGAATCAGACACGACTGAATTGGTTCAATAATATTCCATTTCATTCATAAATCACGGTTTGTTCAACCATTCTCAGCTGAAGAGCACCCACTTTGTTTCCATCTCCTTTCTGTGCTCCTGTCCTTCTGACTCACACTGCCTCTATGAATGGCTGTACCTGAAACAGAGTCAGGCTAGAATGCCCTTGGGAGTTTGATCCCAGAGGTCAAGGTGCTGCTTTCAGGACTAAACTATCCTGGGTCCTGGCATCTCTGTGCGATTCTCTATTATTAGAACAAGTAGGAATGACTCACCTTGCCTAGTGGATCAGCCTACAGCCTCTTGTGTTGTAAACAAAAATTAATAAATTAGAAGACTGACATGACTTGGAAGAGATCAGTTACTTCTGGGAAGCCCATCCAAGTTAAATGACAGCTTCCTCACAATATTGATTGATTAGTGGATAGCTCACATGACTAATAAACCTTTTATAGCTCTGGTACTTGGGTTTTAGGCATTTTGACCTTGCTTCATAGGAGCCATTAAGCCACACAAGCCCTATGCCTCATACCCAATTCTTGTCCCATCGAGATTCCTTTCCATATGGCCACTGTCACCAGCACAACTCTCAATTTTCAAGTATACTCTATATAACCAACTGCTTGTGATTTCCTCAAACATGTAGAACACCTCAATTTCCCCATCCTTTGTGGGTCTGAGTCACTCCAGGTCCCAGCCTTCCACTGCTGTGAGTGATCCCTTCTCTCCAAAGTTGACTTCTCCAACTATTCCTTTTTGTCTCCTAAAGGACCTTTTCCTAGTCTCATTTCTTCCTTCTCCAACCAATTAATTCCTCTATCTTGAAAAAACCTTCACTTGTTTGATCCCAGCTACCAAAATTCACAGCCACAATGTCTGAGACAAATACACCAGACCTACTGCCTCTCATCAATCTCTCCCTCTGTAACCCCCTGAAGTCTTAAGTTTTCTTCATTCTAGTAAAACGGTGTCCCAATGAAGTATTGGAGTCTTTTTTTTTCATTTATCATCCTTCTCAGACACCCTGCCCTAAACTATCTCATCCTTTGGCCATCGTGATGCCTTGGTTTTGAACATAATGACTTTAAAGGGAATAGCAAGGCATTCAAGTCAATATTAAGTTCATTCCAATTCAACAATACTGGACTGGAGCATGGGTGAAAAGTACAGATTTGGGTAGTTACCCACATTGAGGCAGTTGGGTAGTACGGTAGATAGAGCCCTAGACCTGGAGTCAGAGAGAACTTTCTGGTCTCTGATACTTACTGGCTGTGTGATATTGGACAAGTCACTTAACTTCTTTCTGACTCAATTTCCTCCTCTGTAAAAGAAGGGAGGGAATAGGCATTTATATAGCACTTACTGTGTGCCAGACACTGAGCTAAGTTATATTTACACATTTTATCTCAACAACAACCCTGAGAGGTGCTATTATCATCCCCATTTTACAGTTGAGAAAACTGAGGCAAACAGAGGTTAAGTGATTTGCCCCGGGGTCACACAGCTAGTAAGTGTCTTAGGCAAGATTTAAACTTAGGTCTTCCTGATGCCAGGTGCAGTATTCTCTCCACTGGGCTACCAGTTGCTTCTAAATGGGTATAGTATCATCTACCTACCAGGGCTGCAAGGCCCAAATGAGATATTTGTAAAACTCTTTGCAAACCTTAGAGCTCTATAGAGATGCTAGTTATTATTATTATTATCATTATTATTATTATTATGTGATAGTTTTAAGTCCTTGAGGATGGATGAGCTCTCCAAGGGACAACTTAAAAGAGAGAAGAACAGAAAAACTGAAGACAGCCTTAGGGGTTGCCAGTGGTTAGGGAGTGAAAGGAGGATGAGGAATCAAGAAAGAAGACAGGAGTGTTAAGAGAGGTAGAAGGAGACCCAGGATACTGTGGGTCACCAAAATCAAGGGAAAAGAGGAGGGTGAATGGTTCAGTGTCCAATAGGTTAATGGGGATTTGGAGTTAGTATCTGGTGGTAGTCTCACCATTCCTCTGCCTGCCAATGTTGCACTAGTGGTTCAAACTGTGGGCCAGGGTAGTATTAAGGGTATAAAATAAACAGAAAATCAAAATTACATAAGACTTTAAAATGTACAAAATGCTTTCCTCATAGTAATCTTGTGATGTAGGTAGCATTATCATCCTTATTTTCTAGATTAAGAAACCTGGCTGGGGTCCAGAGAAATTCCTCATGTTGTCGTTTGCCTTTGGTTACACAGGTAGGTAGTAACAGAGGCACCTAATCAATGCCATTTGATTTCAAACTCAGTACATCATGATGTCCCATATGGATGGGATTACAGAGAACAGAATGTTAACTCTTGCTATAATAGAAGAGATGCTATTTTTAATGTTACCTGTGCCTAGAATGAGGTTAAAAGTAAAATGTTAAGGAGAACTTGAAGAAAATGATGGCCTGTATTATGTTTGCCAAACATTTATTTTGATGAAGAATTTGTAGACATGTTCTATGAACATAAAATATCTGAACAATGAAAAATGTTCCTTCCCAACCAAGAAGCTGAATAAAGTGAAGGTAAAAAGTGGGTTGAAGCCAGTAGGAAACCTGAAACGGCTTGTAGCTTCATGGAATGGGGAATTTTTAATGTTGAAAAGTCAAAGGACAACAATAAAGATTCTAAAAGATGATTTTTAATAAAGCAAAGCTTCATTCTTTGGATAGTCATTAAACTTTGTGAAAGGTAGCCATATAGCTGCACAGGACCGTACATATTTACTCAACTTTTATGAGATAGAGTGAATGGCAAGGAGGAAACCTCCAACTTTTATGAGATAGGGTGAATGGCAAGGGGGAAACCTGACATTCAGAGATCTATTTCTTTTAAAACTAATCCCCAAGTGTTATAGTTGGTTACAAATTCAACTCAGTTTCCTACATAAAGTGGATAATGCTGTCCTGATTGTTGAGAACCCACCATATTGAGGCAGCTTCTCCACCCAGCTATAAGGCATGGGCTTCCTCCTCTGCCCTTTCACCTCCACTTCACAGTGGGACAGTAGTTAAATCAACAATACCACTGCTTCTGGAAAGGGCAGGTCAATCAACTGCCTTATTGTTATATTCCCCATCCCCATTCCTGTGACTTCTCAAACCAAGATATCTCTTATTGTCCACCTTTTTTTTTTTTACCATTCTGTTATCTCTCTTTTTTTTGTAAATTCTATTTTTTTCCAATTACATGTAAACATAGTTTTCAACATTGATTTTTTTCAACATTCCAAATTTTTCTTTCTCTCTTCTTCCCCTCCTCCCTCTCCAAGACAGGAAGCAATCTGATATAGGCTATACATGTGCAATCATGTTAAATATATTTCCACATTAGTCATGTTATAAAGGAAGAATCTGAACAAAAGAAAAAAAGAGCATGAGAAAGAAAGAAAACAAAAATGAAAATAGTATCCTTTGACTAGCATTCAGACTCCATAGTTATTTCTCTGGATATGGATAGCATTTTCCATCATGAGTCTTTTGATATTGTCTTAGATCATTGTATTGTTGAGAAGAGCTAAGTCTGTCATAGCAGATCATTGCACAATATTGCTCTTACTGTGTGCAATGTCCTCCTGGTTCTGCTCACTTCACTCACTATTAGTTCATGTAAGTCTTTCCAGGTTATTCTGAAATCTGCCTGCTCAACATTTCTTATGGAACAATAGTATTCCATTACATTAATATACCACAGTCATTCCCTAAATGATGGTCTTCCCCTCAGTTTCCAATTCTGTGCCACCACAAAAAGAGCTGCTATAAATATTTTTGTACATGTAGGTCCTTTCTCTTTTTTTATGATATCTGTGGGATACAGATCTCATAGTGGTATTGCCAGATCAAAGGGTATGCACAGTTTGATCACCCTTTGGGCATAGTTCCAAATTGCTCTCTAGAATGGTTAGATCAGTTTACAACTCCACCAACAATGTATTAGTGTCCCAATTTTCCAAACCTCCAATAGTTACCATTTCCTTTTCTGTCATATTAGCGCTATTCCCTTCTATATGCATAGGCTCTCCCAGTTAGGATATAAGCTCCTTGAGGACTGTCTTTTGTGATTGTATCCCCTGTAATTAACACTGTACCTGGCAAACAGTGAGCACTTGATTTATTTGTTCATTCATTCACTTATACAATTCAGAGATAATTTGCAAATACTGATTGGCAAAATCCTGAATCATTAAGAATAGTATTATTTAGCATACTATTGGTTTCTTCACCATTTGGTGTCACGCCCCAATACCTCACTGGTATCCAAAGGACCTCGGCTTACTTAAGAATGCAGACCCTGGCAGGTCCTACCAAGCTTTAAATATAGACCCAGTAACAATCCTTATGTCTCTCATCTGAGGTGGCCACCAGATGATGGATGTTCTTGACCACAGCACCTTAGAAGGAACAGTCTGTATCGATAAAGGAAATACCCTAAACACAGAAAATACTCCAAAACAAATCCTTATGGTGCTAAGCAGAAGAGTGAACTCCTATGTTTCAGAAAGGTTTTCAGAAAAGATTCTAAGAAGGGCACTTAAAAGAATTAACAGGGATTTATAGTAAGGATTCTTGCTTCTCCCTCTTCCTAGATGTCTTCTTCCCACTTCCCTACCTTCCTTGTTCTCCTTCCCCCCCACCCCCTATTCAGGTGGGTTTGCAAAGGCTCAAGTTTTGCTATTAGTTTGTTTTTTCTCACTGTGCCAACGATCTTTAACTTCCCATGGTTTTGATTGTTATAAATACTTCAATTCCAAAAAGAAATAGAGGAGAATTTATTATTGGATTTCTTTGGAATCCTAAGGAACAGCTTTGATTTACCTTAGCAGCATACACATATATGGGGAAACCAACTATCCTAGCAGGAGGGGCTAAAAAGTTGGGAAAATGTGAGCAAAGACATTTTTCTTGACAGACCTTACATCAAGATACGGGAGTGGTTATGTTTACCAAATGAGATAATATTTGTTTTTTGTTTTTTTTAAGTGCAGTGAAAGAGCACTGGCCCCAAAGTCACCAGGACCTGAGTTCAAATCTAGCCTCAGACACTTGATACTTAACTAGCTGTGTGACCTTGGGCAGGTCACTTAACCTCAATTGCCCTACCCTTCAAAAAGACAAACAAAAAGTCTTAGCATAATGCCTGGCACATAGAATAAGTACTATATAAATGCTTACTCTCTACCACCCCCTTCCCTTATGTCTAAACTCCTCTCCCCTTCATTACCTCCCAACTTGAAGAGATGTACCAAATAGAGGAGGCTAGATGGTGCAGTGAATAGAGCACCAGCCCTGGAGTCAGGAGGACCTGAGTTCAAATCCGGCCTCAGACACTTAACACTTACTAGCCGTGTAACCTTGGACATGTCACTTAACCCCAATTGCCCTCCACAAAGCAAAAAAAAAAAAAAAAGAAAGAAATGTACCAAGTGACATAAAAGAAGAACAGCAAAAAGAAAGCAAATAAAGGGAAACTTTCCAGAAAACTCAGCAGAGAATGAAGAATGAGAAAATAGAAAATCCATAATATAAGGAATGGGGAAAAGAAAGTGAAGCAGAATCTCTGGCAGAAAAGAGTAATAACAACAGCTAGACCCATAGATGTGGGAACAACCTCAAAAAACTCCAGGAGAGGTTATGTTAGAATTCTTAAAGACAAATTTGAAAAAAAACTATATCTAGACAATCAGTGGTATAGACCAGATAGTGAGAAATGTTAAAGCACTATGACAGTCTGAAAATGAGCCACAAGGACATTACAAAATACAAAGCAGTGTAACAACAACTATCAGAGCTCTGAAAACAAAATGAAATTGGAAGAACACACGTTCTCCACAAGACAAAGGACTGGCCATAAGGCATGGCATCCAGGAATAAATTGGTGACAGTCCTATTGTTGTCTACTCTTCCTGTGCCACAATTGGAGCACTGTGTTTGTTCTCAGTACTCTTTGGAGATCTGTATTCATTTGCCGCTTTTTTTTTTTTAGACTGGTTCTCCTTATCTCACCCAGGCTGGAAGTACAGTGGCCACTCATCTGGGATCCACTGCTACCTGGCAGGGAACCTTTAACATACTCCATTTCCAACTTGGCTGATTCATTAGGCAGGCTGGTGCCTACCCTGCATCCAGGATCTCACCGTATCTGGGCCTTAGAGCAGACACTCATTTAGCTTTTAGCCCTATTGCAGTTCAGAACTCCCAGACTCAAGGGATTGACCAGCTTTAGCCTCTTCTCATAGCAGGGATTACAGGCGCTTACCCATATACCCCATTTAAAGAAAGACATTAATAAATGGAGCATGTCCAAAGGAAAGCAATCAGGACAGTGAAGGGCCTCATATGAGGATTAGTTAGTAGAAATGAAGATATTCAAACTGCAAGAGATGTAGGAGGATGAGAGAGCTGTTTTCAAATCTTTGAAGAGCTGTTATATACAAAACAAGCTTCATTCTGTGTGGCCCTGTAAGGCAGAAGTAGTAGGGGAGGTAAATTTAGGCTTCATGTAGGACAAACGTCCTAATAATTACAAAAATTCAAAAGTGGAATGGCCTCCTTTGGGAGGTGATGTAACTCCCTTCATTGGAGCTCTTCAAGAAGAGGTTATGTTGTAAAAGGTTTAGATAATTTCGCCACAGAGGTTCCATCTAACTATGAAATTCTATGGTTCGATGAATGGGTCAAAGAACAAACTACAAAACCAATGAATAATTATCATAAAAAGAATGATAGCAGGTAGGCAACATTTATTGAATGTAACTGGAATAGTCCTTATATCTCTGAACACATTGATGAAAGTTAAAAAAAAAAACCCTGATTGATGAACAAAGTATGCAATTTAACAAGAAAACTGACAAATTAAGATTTACAAAACAAATACTAAAGAAATTTGAAAACATTTTTTGTTGATACCTCTTGTCACTATATCACAGTAAATTCCCATCCCCATTCCTCAGATTGAACCCACCCTTATGACAAAGAAAAACATCTAGTGCAGTGGCCAATCTGACAATATATGGAATATTCTGTCCTAGTAGCACCCTTCCCCACTGCTGTGAAGGAGGAGGCATGTTTCATTATCTCATCTTCAGGAAATTAACTGGTTTTTCTGTTTCTTAGAGTTCAACTTCTTTTTAGTGATCTTTTCATGAACATTGTCAAAAGAAGGCAGTTTAAAAATCAAATGACTGATAAAATGGAAAATAAAAAGACTATTGAACTGATAAAAGTCCGTATGAAAATCAATAAAATCTGTGTATGTGTATTCCCATTAGATTGCAAGTTCCTTGAAGGTAGGGACTGTCTTTTTTTGCCTACTTTTTTATCCCCAGCTTAATTCCTGACCTATAATAGGCACTTAAATGTTTATTGATTGATTGGCTATAGAGTAGAGGCTCTTAACCTTTTTTTGTTCCATAGATCCCCTTCTCAGATTAATGTTTTAAATGTATAAAATAAAATATGTAGTGTTACAAACGAAATTATTATATTGAAATACAGTCATCAAAATGCTTAAAAAACAAGTTCAGAGATTTCAAGTTAACCCCTGGCATAGAGGTAAAGATAGAGTTCTAGGCTTAGAGTCAAGAAGTTTTGGGCTCAGATTATACTTCTGATACCTGCAAGCTGTGTGACCTTCTTTAAGTTAATTAACCTCTGTATGCCTCAAATGACTTCCTAGGACATAGCTATGAAGTTATAAATGAATTATGATCTGTATTGTTTGAAAGATTTCCCATGAGAAAGAAAATTCCCTATACTACAAAATCCATTCAACAAATAGTTCATTCCCATACTAATGTAGTAATGTTAGTAAACCATAAGCTAATTTGATTCCTCAAAGATAAAAAGAAAATCACATTACCAAAATCAAAAACAAGAAGGGAGAATTCACAATGAATGGAAAAGAAAGCCAAATAAACCAAGAAGGGAATAGAGATTTTAAATAGCCTAATCTTAGAAAAAGAAAATACATAAGTCATAATTGTCTTCCCAAAGGAAAAAAATGTTCCAGATGGATTTACAAGTGAATCCTATCAAGCATTTAAAGAAAAAAAATGGGGGGGGGGGGCAGAGCCAAGATGGCAGTGTAGAAGCAGGAAAACTCCCTGAGCTCCCCCCATAACCACCTCAAATACCTATAAAATATGACTCTAAACAAACTTTAGAGCTATAGAACCCACAAAGTGACAGAGAAAAACAAATCTCCAACTGAAAGAAGCCTGACAGGTGGACAGGAAGGGTCCATCACAGCCAGCTGGGAGCAGAGCCCAGTGAGCCCACGGTTTTAGCCCCAGGGAGGCCCCAACCAACCTCAGCTGAAGGGACTTTAGGAGAGTAGATCACCAACAGCTGTGGCAGTTTCCAGAATTATCAACCCATAAATGCCAAAGACAAAAGTAAAAGGTCAGTGTGGACTTTGGGAACAGGGGGATTGAGAGTGTGGTCTGGCCTCTGCCCCTGGAGGGAGAAGCAGCTAAGGCTCCATGGCCATGCAGCCACCGCCACGTGGCTGCTTCAGAGCTCCTGGCCTGCAGATTATAGGGGGACCAAGCAAGCAGTCTGAGGGGTAATCACTCTTGCTTTAACCTGCTTAGATCTGGATTGCTATCTAGGGTGGAGGTGGTGGGGTGTGTGACCAGGTGCCAGAGCCTGTGGAGGCTTCAGAGAGGGCACCCAACTAATAGCTCCAGCAGCTGAGAAAACCCCAATGATTTGGGAGAAAGCTCTCCTCTCTGGAAGCAGAGTTCTACTGTGGCAAAAAGCTCAAAAGTTAAGTAATTGAGTGGCAACATGAGCAAGCAAAGGAAGCAAAGCAAGCACAGCAATCCAACTTTGGATTCCTTTTTTGGGGAACAAAAAGGATCAAACATGGAATAGCAGGAAGGCAACGAAATCAGAACTGCACCAAAAGCCTCCAAGAAAAATATGAATTTGTTACAGGCCATAGAGGAGCTTAAGAAGGATTTTGAAAACCAAATAAGAGAAGTGGAAGAAAAATTGGGAAGAGAAATGAGAATGATGCAAGGAAATCATGAAAAGAGAGTCAACAAGAAAAAATTTTTTGCTAAATAAACTCTTCTCAGAAACAGAGGAAGAAGCCATCCTACTAAACCATTTTTATTAGACAAATATGGTTCTAAAACAACCCAGGGAAGGCGAAAATGGAGAAAGGGAAGCATAGAACACTATCAAAAATGAATATTGATGCAAAATAATTTCTAAAATATTAACAAAGAGCAATGTATAAACATATTCATTATGACTTGCCATTATGACTTCAAATTAATCTACAGATTTAGCATGATGCCAACCAAATTACTCAGGTAATATTTTAATGAATTAAACAAAATAATTACAAAATTAATATGGAAGAACAAAAGCTCCAAAATGTCAAGGGAAATAATAGGAAAAAATGTAGAATGAAAAAAATGTAGAAACTTAGCTTTGTCAAATCTACTGAATAAAAAATAAAAGAGCTAAGAGGAAGGTTCATATGCAAAAATAATATTAGTCACAGCATCTTTTGTAATGACAAAAAATTGGAAGCCAGATATGTTCCTGGGTATCAGCACAGCTGAACAAATTGTGTATGTGATGTGTAGATATAATGGAATATTACCGTACTACAAGGAAGAACAAATGCAAAGGTTTCAGAAAACCATGAGAGGACTTCTACAAAGTGGTGAAGAAAGAAGAAAACAGGCTCAAGAAGAATTGTGCTCAGTAACTGGGATTATAAATAGAAGTACTCATAGGGAACACAGTTCAAGTCAAAGACTTGTGTCAGGCAGTGTAGATAGCAGATGATGGAAGGGCACACTTCTTTCCTTTCTGTTGGCCTGCTGATAATCATGTAAGCTACAAAACAGGAAAGTTATATCCATCAATAATGCACTATAATGATATCAGGTGGTTTTGCCTCACTGTTTTCAGGAAATGTACTTTGTTGGGTTTGTTTGAGTGATTATTGCATAGTATTTGTTGCATGAAAACAAATGCTTCAATAACATTTTTTCTTTTCTCTTTTTTTTTTCGTTTTTGTTTTTTGATGAGGCAGTTGGGGATAAGTGACTTGCCCCACATAGCTAGTAAGTGTCAAGTATCTGAAGCTGAATTTGAACTCAGGTCTTCCTGACTTCAGTACTCTATCCACTGTGCCACCTAGCTGCCCCGATTTTTTCTTTTCTTTACAAAATGAAATCCATTGGTGCTTAGTACCCTCAAAAGTCCACCATCAGTTACTACTCTCATGAGTGGAGAGTTCTGTTAACTCTTCCATTCAATAAATTCCTCTGTAGGTGTTACTTCTTTCATCCCCTCATCTCTTTACCCGACTTTGGGTTTGCATGTGTTCAGTTGACTTGCTCGACAAAAAACTTGTAGGAAAAGATCAGAAACTACAAGGGTCTTACAAGAATTATTGCATTTCTATATTTGTCTGCTTACAAGCAAAGTATAATATCTTAAGAATTTCTGATACGCAGTAACAGAGGAATATGACTCAATACTTAAATAGGCCTAAATAGGTATCAGGTATTGTGCAAAGTAGGCTTCAAATATGTAAGCTATAAAGAAAGTAAATATTTGACAAATTATTTCACCTACATAAAATACTTCTTAAAAAAAAAAAAAACTTCTCGCCTTTGGAAATAACTTCTGACATCCGTGTTTAAACAGGATCTTCATCTCCAGGTTTAGACTATTTCCAAGTCCTCCTGTGCTCAGGGTGGTTTTTGGTTTCATCATTGTTCTTCCTGGTAGCTGAACTATCCCTGATCACCCCTTCTTGTGCAAATGTAGACCTGAAAGCGTACTGACCATTCGAGAAGCATAGGCAGGACAAATGAGGATTTATGTTCTTGATCCAAATGTCCAGAAGACTAAAATAAAAATTCTGTGGGTGAAGCCAAAAGGGACTTTCATGATGGTGTTCCTTAACAAGGAAAAGAAAGTTAGAGACTTCTAGATGTTGCTAAGAGAAAAAAAATCCAGTAGGGAGCTAGGACTTCCTGGGATACCTAGACCATCTACAGCAGATTTACATACAGGGGTGAAGAAACACCCCCAAGAGGCCAGTTATCACTTTTGTAGCTGGATCCCTAATTTTCTTCCCCAAAGAGTTTCTTCCTGGTGTAGCCTCAGCTCAGATCATTTCTAAGTACATTATAAATCCTCCAGAGAGAAGAAAAAAGTGTATCCTGGAGCAAGCCAGGGGTGGTGTGATTGCAGCCAAGTGAACCTCCAAACCTACCTGTCCTGCCTGGCATTAGCTAACCTTAATGTACCCCCACACAAGAGTAATGGCACCCTATGGAAAGGGGTTCAGTTTCCTCCCAGAGATAAATTTCTTCCCAGTCATCAAATGGATTAAGAGGGAAGTGGGACAATTTCCTAACAAGTGGTGGATGACTAAGGTGGATGGCCTTCTTAGAGTGATAGAATCAGCGTGGGAGTGAAGACCCAGGTCCAAGTCATGGCTTTGCCACTAAGTGGTCACATGAAGTTTCACAAATTACTTAATCTTATCCTGTCATGGAGGCTACAGCAGGGCACAAGGTTTGGCAGGTTCTTCTGCTCTGAGAAGGATTGGAACATTCACTGGTCCAGAAATATTAGCTGTGGGAGCTTTTCTGCAGCAGTGTCTTCACCTATAAGATGAAGATACTACTACTGACACCCACTCCCTCGGTCCATTAAATTCCTACTGTTGTGCCTCATCCTGTCATGGAAGTGACTTTTGGTTTTTAAAGGCTGTGCCAGGAGAGTGTAAGCCCCGGTAGGTCATAAACTGGAAAGACGTACAGAACCGTGAATATTATGTCCATTATAATATGTTACAGTTGTTCATACTATCCATGCACCTCTCCAATACTCTCTGGGTGACAGTAATTTATTATTATTATTATTTTTAAGACTGGGTTTCCCTATCTCAGGTGGACTGGAACTGTAGTGGCTGCTTATAGGCCTAATCTCAAAGCTGGTCATCATGGAAACTGACTTGCTTTATTTCTGATCTGGGCCCATTTGCCCCTCTGATTCAGTTCAGAACTCCCAAACTCCACATAGCCATCAGCCAAGCAGGAATTACAAATATGTGCTACCATGCCTGGCTAATTTTCAGTTTTTTAGAAAATACAGTATTCCATGACTCACAGCCATGAAACCAGCACTAGTATAATATTAGTATTTTTTTTTTAAATCAATGTTTGTCTCAGGAAAAAGTTGTCAATGATTTTAAAACATGAACTAAGCATATGGGTGATGTTGAATTTAGATATTGTGATCTTACAAGTGGCTCCAACCTACCCCTATGTACTGATGGAAATAAACCTTTGAAAATACAAATTCTCAAAGGTCATCTACTGAGTAACAGAAGGGTGCTCCTCTCCATTGACGGAAAGAGCACCCACAATGATCAATACTACAGCTCTTGGAAGTATGAGCCTACCTCGGGGCTCTGTTATAAGGATTCAAGGACCGTGAATGCAAAGTGTTTTATAAATGCAAGTGGGATCGTTCCTTAAGCTGAACTTTCTCTTGAAAACTTAGAAACAATTCACTTTGAGTCGAGAAACAAATGCAGCAGATGGTTCTCACACAAATGGCGTATAAACCCCAGTCAGCATGGACAGCTGATAAATATTCAGAACTGAGGTATTGATCTAGGCAGTCAGTAGGTGCCTCCCACAGATGGAAACCCACATCAGGGTGGCTGAGAGTCCAAAGATCACAGAGAACTAGAAAAGATGTGTTCGAACATGATGGGGGGGAGGGGAGGGGAAGGGAGAGGGACAGAGGCAGAGATAGAGAAATGAGAACCTTTTTTGGCAGAGAACTGGTGAGAAAGAAAAACATCTAGGGTTAGTCCTGTCCCCAGTGCAGCCATGCTAAACTCGCCACAATTAGCCAGTTACAAACCCTGCATAGGCAGTTATTACTGCTGCCAACTTTCCTTTCTTGTATAGAGCAAGGGTTCCTATTGAGAAGTTTGGATCGATTAAAGGTCAAAGACCTTTATGTACATCAATTTCAGTTTTTAAAACCGGAAGTACATGTGTCAGTTTCCTTTTAGGTCTTATGATCATGAAGCCTCATTGATGCGCTGCTTATCTACAACCACTGTCATCAAGCAAAAAGAGGGAGCTGCCCTAGGGACAAAAACTGCAAAAGCGAGTGCACTGGAAGCAGCTACCACAAGGGGGCAGGATGACGCTACCTTTCAGAGCCACGTTTAAGCTCAAGGGAAGGGAGCTCGCATTTATTAAATGTCTGCTATGAACCAGTCACCATGGTAAGCTCTGGGGATATAAAGTCAAAAGACAGGCCTTGCCCTCGAGGAGCACACAGTCTACTGGGGGCCCCCGCTGGTTTCAGCTCTATCAACACCATGGCTCCGCCTGAACCCTGCTAGTGGGGTCCTTCCCCCGCCCCCTTTCAGCTTCTTTTTGTGTGTTGTCTCCTCCCGTTAGATTGTAAGCTCCTTGGAGGGGGATTGTCTTTTTCTTATTTGTATCTCCAGCACTCAGCACACTGTCTGCCACATAATGAGTGCTTAATAAATTGACTCTATACTTGTAATTTTTGCTGATGTGCTATAGGCTTATTTAGCTTTGAAATATAACTGGGTGGAAATGAACAAATGTATATTTAAAGACTGTGGGATGACAGTACTTTGGTATCTACTATGTATAGATATGTGCGTATAAAAATACATCTATAATTTTTGAAACACTCGTGGTTCAGGAAATACATTTGGTCAGCCATGATTAATTCAGAACTGAACTATTACTCATTTTGAGTTAATCTAGTTTCCTTTTTTAATTTTGTCTTTGAACCACAATTATTTCCAAGACTCTACGCTGTCAGTACAACTTGATCACAAGATGTTAACATATTACTTCTTGAATTGTGAATGACTTAGATATTTTCAGTAATGCAATGATCCAAGACAGTGTTGGAGGATGAATTAATATGAAAAGTGCTATTTGCCTCCAGAGAAAGAACTGATGTTATCTGAATACAGACTGAAGCATACTATTTTACTTTCTTCCTTTCTTTCTTCCATTCTCTCTTTTCTCTTGTTTTCTTTCTCAAGGCTTGCACAAAATGACTAATATGGAAATGTTTTAAATAATTACACATGTATAACCTATATCAGAATGCTTACCATCTCAAGGAGAGCAGGGAGGGATAGAATTTGGAGCTCAAGACTTTTAAAAAATGTTAAAAATTGTTTTGACATGTAGTTGGGGAGAAAAAAAATAAAATATCTTTTAAAATCTGACTTCTCTTTAAATAAAAATTTTTGGAATTTAATTATTTTTTCCAAATGAGAAACAAGAAGCTCTTATCAACTCATATTGCATTTTATCCCCATTTGGTTGAAAACAGAAAGAAACTCCTTTAGAAAAATCACCTAATTATAGTATTCATCTCACAGGATCATAGATACTGAGTTGAGCAGGACCTTAGCATCCATCTAGCCCAACCCCTGATTTCACAAGTGAGAAAACTGAGGCCTACAGAGATGAAATAATATGCTGCTCACACATGAGATAAGTGGCAAAGGAAGAATCATAACAGATTTTCTCCCTCCAGGGTCAGTGCTTTTTTCTCCCTGTGGCTTAGAGTGACAGACTTGGACCACACATATTTATACCGAACAGATCCATTTTCTGTTCCTAGTGATTTATCTAACAGTGGAATGAGTCAAAGAGGAAAGCTGAGAATATCAAGTGACTATACACAAATTTTTGTTTCAATAACAGTTTAACTCATGAACTTGGAGCCAAGAAAACGTGGGTTCAGATCTTACCTCAAACACTAGCCTCATGACCCTGGGGACTGTCACTTAATCTCTCATTAAGCCTCAGTTTCCTTTTCTGCAAAATGAAAGCGTGAATATTTGTAGTACCCATCTCATAGGATTGTGATGAGTATCAAAGGTGATCATATATTTGGAACACTTTGTAAACCTTAAAATGCTATAAAAAGGCCAGTCATTATCATTACTACCTTCCCCCCAGACACAAACACTCTTTATCTCTTCTGCAGACTGTTCACAGGGTCTAGGTTAGAAAGGAATTTACCAGCGCTAAATCCAACATGGAGAATACTGTGAAATGAAATGAGCGCTAGCGTGAGTCCAGAGACATGAGATCCACTTCACCCATATGAGCTTTAATTAGTTGTTGAATGAGATGTTTCAAGTCCCTTCTGATTATTCCTGAGCTTAGTCAATGTCAAAGTGAATGAGAGAACTCACTGTCACTACATTCAATGGCAGCCTCCCCCAAAATGGAGTCTGTGAAGTCTACAAAAGTTACAAACAGAGGGAGGGGAAATATGCAGACAAAACAAAATTAAATGCTCTGTTCTTCTCAGGGCCTGCTATGTGAAAAGCATTGCACTGCCTAGGCATTGGGGAGAGCTGTAGCTGCCCTCAGATGCTTACCTTTTACACCAGGAATGCTTTGAGGGATGAGAGGAGGGGGATACTGGAAGCCAGGAGGCCAATTAAGAGCATAGTCAAATTGTCCAGGTAGGGGTGGTGAAGATGTGAGATTTATGGAGGCAAAATAGGCTAGACTTCGGCTAACAAGTTGAGGACAGAGTTTCGATTAACCATCCTAACAATGGAACAATTCTAAGTAGGACACAGGTGATGGCACCCTATTAGAAGCCACATTTTCAGTCTCACATGGAAGCAATTTTCCCTCATCCATTTGTGATATTGAACTTGAACACATACACAAACACAATCCTTGTCCATCATATACATAAACACACATATGTAAATACACATGTAATACAGGTTCACACATATGTGTGCATGTATACATTTGTGACCGATTTGGACTGTACACATTTATACTGAATGGACCCATTCTCTGTCCCCAGTGATTTTTCTACCCCTTCACACCCATTCTTACCAGGGAGAATATGCATATAACCATTCACATGGGAGCATTGGCCCAAGGTCCCTGTGTTTAAAGTGGGTCAAGAAGCATAGTGGCTCTCTGTTGAACCCAGACACCCTGAGGTCCACCCACTGTTGGCATAACCTCCATCTGGAATCAATTCTGGATTCTCCAAATGCCCATCTGAGCCACACTAAACAGACACTGTCATAAATATGCCTACATGCATAGAGATGCATAGGTCACCAAGTAGTTGACAGAAAGACGCATCCACCCACTTGTTACACAGATGCACATATTTGGAGACACTCAAAAATAAAAGAGAAACGGTGGGCAAATAGGGAACAATAAATCTTTAGGTAAAGGGTAAAATCTGACCTGGCAGAGTGAGTAGATAAGTAGATGAAAAAGTGGAGAGCTGGAGGAGAGGAAAGTTCAATGGAGGGAAAGGTTTTGAAGACAGAGCTAAAGTTGCCCTCCCTTCCCCCCAAAAGAGAAGAGAACGGGAGGAAAGCTAAAAACAATCACAGACGAGCAGGGCAGCTTTGAAAGTGACATTTATTATATACTTACAGAAAAGCAAGCTGTAGGTAATGGAGACAGTTTCAGGTACTATCATCTGTTCTACAAATGTATGAAAATACTTTTTTTGTTAAAATCAGAATAAAAACGAAATACATTTTTAAATGGGTAAGTAGAAATAAAGTGTCGGTCAGTGCTTACAAACATAAAATACGTTCAAGTTTGCGAACCTTATTGGACATTAATTCATTTGAATTCAACAATTCTGTGAATAGAGAGTACAGATATTAACCCCCGTTTTGCAAATGTGGAAACAGAGGCTGAGACAGTTGCTCCCCCAACCTACCGGTCAAGCAGTAGGTAAGGATCAAAAGTGGAATTTGACCCAGGTCTCCCAAATGACACCACTAGCCGTGCAAAAACCATAAGCCACCAGTGTGCTTTATCCCACAAGGGCAGGAATTGGGCACTGTCCGGGAAGGGAAGGACCTCAAAAGGGCACAGCCCAGCCTGGTGAGGGGCGTGGAACGCCGTGGGGTTTGGTGGGGCACCTCCCCCCCCCTCGCCCCCGCCCCTTGTGCCCGCGCACCTACAGCCCCACAGACGGGAAGCCGGCACCGGCTCCCCGCCCAGGCCGAGCGTATCCAGCCCTCCTCCACCAGTCACTTCCTCGTTCTCGGGCCCACGGGGAGCAGTAAAGTGCCTGGATCCTGGGAGGGGGCAGGAGGGGAGATGTCAGAACCGCCTCCTTCCTCTTTGCTGCCAGGCTCAGTCTGCCAGATGATTGCAGCCCGCGCAGGCAGACGTCTCGGGGCCGGCGGGCGGCCCTGGGCGCAATGCTGCAGCTCCTGGACAGCCCAGCAGTACCCTGGACGGCCAGCGGCGGAGCGTCGCCGTCTCCGCCCTCGCTGAGGAGCCAGAACCCGGCCAACCGGACCTTCTTCTCTTTCTTCTCGGAGTTCAAGGGGGAGCAGCGGGTGGCCCTGAGCGTGGTGGAGACAGCGGCGCTGGCCCTGATCTTCACCGTATCCCTGGTGGGCAATGTGTGCGCCATCCTGCTGCTGGCACGCCAGCGGCGCCGAGGCACCACCGCCTGCCTGGTGCTCAACCTCTTCTGCGCCGACCTGCTCTTCATCACCGCCATCCCGCCCGTGCTGGCCGTGCGCTGGACCGAGGAGTGGCTGCTGGGCGACCTCGCCTGCCACCTGGTCTTCCATGTCATGAGCCTGAGTGGCAGCGTCACCATCCTGTCGCTGGCCGCCGTCAGCCTGGAGCGCATGGTGTGCATCGTGCGCATGCAGCACAGCGCGCAGGGTCCCGGGCCCCGCGCTCGCACTGCGCTGCTGGCTCTCATTTGGATCTACTCGACCGTGTCCTCGCTGCCCCTCGGAATCTTCTTCTCCGTGCGCCTCCAGCCGCTCCTCGACCGCGACGAGGTGAGCGCCCGCGGGACGCGCCGCCGCCGCCGCTGCGCTTTGGGGCCGTCTAGGGGAGGATCTGGGGGGGCCCGGCAGGGGTGCGGGGCCGCTACCCGGGCCGTCCGACCCGGAGTAGAAAAGGGGCTGCATGGGGTCGGCCTGAGGCTATGGGTGCGTGCGAACCCTGGCTCTGGAATCTCGTGCCACCTGCGTGAGTGTGACCGGGCTAGTCACCTCTCCGCGCCTCGGTTTTCTCTTCTCCAAAACAAGGGCAGCAAGTGAGCCAGCCCCTACTGCCTTTGGCCTAGACCCGCTGCCTCGCCCCGTCCTCTGTGCTTGAGGTCTCTGCAAGAGCCCCTTTCCTCCCTGAGGGGGAACCGCGAAGCAAACTGGCATCCTTCGTGGTATTTTGCGCAAAACCCTTAGGGAATAAACAGACGGCGTATCTTCACCACCACCACCCC
>NW_027186296.1:107994562-108003526 GCF_028583685.1 Petaurus breviceps papuanus
CCCATTACATCCCACGGAGGAACGCGCGCCGACAACTTAGGCCGTTTGGTTTTTTTCTCACATCGGTTCCCCTAAATGGGAACGGGCACCCTTTCCCTCTCCTTCCCCCCCCCCGCCGGGGGATTCCGGTGCCCATTGGCAGAGTAGGGACCCTGCAGGTTCACTCTTTCCATCCTAAACCCAGGCTCCAGCTGCAGCCGACCAGGCCCTTAGTGCTGGGTCAGCACTAGTGGAGGGACTTGGTCTGGTCACTTACACTTGTCACCCTGGGCCTGTGCAAATAGATGACGGAACCAGGAACTTAGGGACACATCGGCTGGCCGGAATCCCCCTGCTGGGGTGGGGAAAGAAGAGGAAATGGTGCCCCGTCCCATTTAGGGGAACCGATGTGAGTGTTAGCTAAACCAGGAGCCCTTAACTTTTTGTGTGTTATTGACTCTCTGGCAATCCCCTTCTCAGAATCGTGCTTTTAAATGAATAAAATAAAACACATAGGAGCAAAAGGGAACTAATTATATTGAAAGTCATTAAAACATTTTTTAAAAGTGTATAGACTTTAAGTTAAGAACCTCAATCTAAACCAATATCAAGCTCCCATGCATTTATTTGCAGGTTCTATTTCTAATAGATCGAGTTTAGAATGAGTCCGAGTTTCTGAAAATATGAATTAGAACTAAGAAATATTTTCAATTTTTTTTGACGTTATCTCCCGAGATATGAGTCATCCCTTCCCCCTCTCGCCTAAAGTCCTTGAATGCACAATTAAAAAACGAAACAAAACCCACCACTCATGGTGTGTTTTATCTTAAACGGCCTCTGCTCAAGTATTGCTTTAATGTATGGAGCCCAGCACTTAACATGAATTAGGTAGTGATATTGACCAGGGCAACCTCTAATAAACTGAGCTAACAGGTAAAAAGCACTTTGTTAGCCTTAAAACTGTTGCAACCTATTATTATTTTTGGTGCCGATCTGAATTAGTAGACTCTTCCAAATTGATTTACAAATCAAATTGACTCATGAAATTTCTAAACTCGTTCCTTTTTCTGTTGTTACTTGAGTTTCCCTCCTCTGCCTTCCTCCCACACACACCCATGTTAAGGAAATAAAAGTGACGTTTTAGGATTACAACAATCTCTCCTGGGGCTGCTCTCTGAAGAAATGTTCCAAAAACGGTAAAGGATTTTTAGCATTATTTTTTTTATTTTTAACTTTAGACAAATATTTATAATCCCTATCACCTGGGTAACTTCCAGTATTCAAATTCATTCATTCGCCAAATATTTATTAAGCCTCTATTGTATACAGAGCATTGTGTTGGGATAGATAAAATGATTAAATGTCCTAGGCCCCTTTCTTCTCTCTACCCGCTCCTTGGGTGAGCTCATCTGCTGCCATGGTGATCTCACCTGCCACTTCTCTGTGAAGATAATTTTAACACCTGACATTTAAATCACACTTTAAAGTTTGCAATTCAGCAACCATTTATTAAACGCCTACAATGGGTCAGCCACTCTACCTAGGGTTAGGCTTTAGAAATGCAAAGACAAAAGACAAAAACCTAAAACGGCCCCTCCCTCAAGGAACATCCCACTGGGGGTAGAGGTGGGAGTTGGGCTGGTGATTATTAAGTCTTATTTTACTGATGAAAAAATTGAAGCTCACAGCCCTTGGTCCCACAGCGAAGAAGTATCCAAAGGGGATTTGAATCCCCAGCTGCCTGGGATCCCTCTAGTCTGTATCTTGGTGAATCCCAAATCTTTCTGTTTTAATTCCTCTCTTAATGTAGGCTGCCTGTCAGCTCCCAGGTGTCCAACTGGCATCTCAAACTCAAGACATTTCAGACCTTTTTGGGACATATTCATCTCACCCCATATCTGTCCCTTCTCTGTCTTTGAGAGGAGAGGAAGGAGGGTTCCGGGGAAAGGGGAATAGGAAAAAGGAAGTAAGGAAGGAGAAGAGAGGGATCCCAGCTTTTCTTTTCATGGTCAAACGTGAAGAAAAAAAGCAGTGATGCGGTTGGGAAGGGCAGTGTTTGGAAGGTGCAGATTGGACTCCTAAATCAGTTTCTTCCTTACTGTCTGTCCTCTGGTTTGAATTCAAGCTAGCTTTGCTACATGGTATGTATGGTCTGTGTGACTTTGGGTTGAACATATCATCTCCTGGGCCTCAGTTTCCTCATTTGTAAAATCAAGTTAACTAGTCTTCTTATCGTTCCTGTAGCACACATTGCCTCTCATTCGTCTGATTTTTCTCAGATTCCTTTTGTTCATTAGGTAGTATAGTAGACAAGGTGCTCAACTTTGAAAGAATTGCTGGGTTCAAGTCCTGCCATTGACCTTTATTTCAGTTGGAGTGAGGAAGACCTGAGTTCAAATATTTGTCTCAGATGCTGTTTGCTGCGTGACTCTGGGCAAATCATTTCACATCTTTCTCATCTGCCTAAATGGGTTTCATGTCGTTGTTTGTCCTCTGTTTTCTAAGAAGACCAGTGACATCACAGGTGACAACTTGTGGGTGAATTAGATTTCAGTAAGGCAAAGTTGTCAGCCTTACTGTCTCTTCCTTAAGTCATCGAAGTCCAGTGACAGGACAAAAGTCAGGCCTCAGATGGGTCTCAGAATATGTGTGAGAAAAGGACTTTCTAAACTTTAAAGGGCCATGGAAATAGGAATTGTTATTATTCTCCTTATAATAATAAAAATTAGAGAAATTTCAGTAATTCAGAAATAGAGCCTACCTAACAGATCGTCTAGACCAGGGGTTTCTTGGCCTTTATCTGTGTCAGGGCCCACTGGCAGTGTCCCTTCTAAGAATTATGTTTTTAAAGACATAAATTAAATACATGGGGTTATAAGAGAAACTAGTTATATTGAAATAGTTATCAAAATAGTTTTGAAAACAAGTTCACTGACATAGGTGTAAAGAACACCTGAATTTCTAGTCTAACTTCCATGAGGAAACAGAATCAGAATTGTGAGCTAGGACTAGGAACCAAGTCTCCTGGCTATTAATCCATTTAATACTTTGCTCTTTCTATATGTCCACCTTGGTTTTTGTATTTTGGGTTTGGTTGGGTTTGTTTTGTTTTGTTTTGTTTTTTGCTTAAATTGACCTGTACAATATAGTGTCAATAATTTATGTGTACCATATAAACTTAAGAAGAAGAAAAAAACTAACACATACATACCTTTGCCCTATATGCTTTGTTCCACTAGTGAGGGAGATAAGCCACAAGCTTACGTAAGGGTTTTACAATGGGACTGGACCTTACAAGCCATTTAGTCTGGTCTACCTCCTGCCAGGTGGTGGGGCCTCCGTTCTGACACCTCCAGTGACAGGGAGCTCATTTCATTTTTTTGACAACTCTAAAATTATTAAGAAGTTCTTAACTGTGATGGAGCTAAAATATGTCCACCTGATTGCCCTGGTTCTCACTTTCAGAACTACACAGAATAAACCTACTCCCTCATCTAGAGGATGATAACTAATATTGATAGATTAAGGCTTGCAAAGCATTTTGCCTCTATTACCTCATTTGATGTGCATAACAAGCCTTTGATGTAGATACTATTAATCATGCTAATTTACAGATGGGGAAACTGAGTCCAAAAGAGGTTAAGTGACTTGCCTGGGGCCACACATAAGTGTCCAAAACAGGTCTTCCTGACTCCAAGTGCAGTATTCTTTCTACTATACCATACTGCTCTCTTTCAAATATTCAAAGATGGCGCTCACGTCTTTCTTTCTGCTAGGAAGCCCAGTATTCTCCTTTGTGCCTTCTAATTTGTCAGTGGTCATCTTAGCATATCTTGCCCAAAACTAAACACAGATGTTCCAAATGTGGTCTCACCAGGGCAGACATCGGTGGGGTGGCGCCTTCCTTTTTCCAGACACAATTTCCTTCTCTATCAATGTAGCCTAAGGTTACATTGATTATTTTTTTCAGGAAGCCATCACACTGTTTACTGATGGGGCATGCAGATCACAAAATACTCCCAGTTCTTGCCTCTATCCCTAGTTCCTGTTGTCCCACACCCCACATTGTATTTGTTCAATTGATTTGTTGAACCTGAAATCTAGGCCTTTAATTTATTCTTATTAGCTTTCACCTTACTAGTTTCAGCCCATTGTTCTAGCCCAGTGACGTATATTTTTTGAAAAACTCTTGCTGTTCTCATTCAGAAAGCCCCAACTTCAGAGTTGGAAAGGAGCTCAGAGGCCATCCATTCCCTTGGGAACATGAACAGAATTCTCTGCGATATTCCCAAGAGGTGATCAGCCACCCTTTACACGACAACTTCTACTGAGGCAGGACTGACTACTTTCTGCGGTAGCCTAGGAAGAATTTCGTGTAACAGTCCTTTGGGGCTATCTCCCCAGCGAGGTACTTGCACGTTTCAGGTTGGGTGGAAAGGGATGACTACTCCTACAAGGTCAAAGTATTTGGGGGGTCTAGACTTCTAACATCATAACTCACGAGCCCCTGCCAGTATGCTTCTCTTTAATAGTCGGCTCATAGACATAGTTAGCTCAAAGTAAAGGCATTTACTGCCGTAGCATCATAAGAAAAGCAAATACAAAATGTTCCCCCCACCCACTCATAGACCCGAGGTACACTTTCCCACAAATTCACAGTGCATCACTGGGGAGAGTGAGCACCAACATATACTTGTAAGAAGGAATGCACTCAGAGAATACATATTGCCAAAGTAACGCAGAGCTCAATGACCTTTCTCCTCTTGTGATGTCCTCATATGACTCCCACAGGGTACACTGTCTCTGATAAGCAGATTGATCATCTGGGCTGCCTAGGCATCCACCTCTCTTCAGCTCAATTCCTAAGTGACTATGTCTGTTCTCTTGAATACGCAGGAGGCTCTCTTGTCTGCTCCTTAGTCACATTCTTCCACAAGAACATCTCCTGCCTGGATTTTATTTCCCTAGCAGGTATATCTTTGCTTTTTCAGGACTACTAGGAGTGTGGCTAAACCTTTTGCCAGCTAGTCGATAGACCACCTACCCTCGGATTCTATGTACCATACCTTCTTCACACTTTAAGATCTGAAGATCTCTTTGTCTCTCTTATCTGTCTCTGAGATCACATCACCTGGGCTGGGTGAAAGCAGTTATCAGATGAATTCCTTACACTATACTTAAATCAATCCTAAATCTGCCTTTCTACAATTTACATCAGTTATTCTGAAACAAATACAATTTCATCACTAGGACAGCCCTTCAAATACAATCAAATTTCATCCTTTCTAGACTCAATATGCCTGTTTGCTTTAATCAATTCTAATATGACCCAATCCCTTCTCATCTTGGTTGTCTTCCTCCAGATGCATTCCAGTTAATTACTGCCCTTCCTAGCATAATAAACCCACATCTGAGCACAGCATGACAGATAAGATCTGGCCAAAGCAGAGTATACCAGAATTGTTACCTCTCTCATCCTTAACACTAATTGATGCAGCCCAAAATTGCATTAGGTTTCTGAAGCTGCCACTTGGGCAGCTAGGTGGCACAGTGGTTAGAATGCTGGTCCTGGAGTCAGGAGGACCTGAGTTCAAAAATGATCTGACACTTATTAGCTGTGTGACCATGGGCAAGTCATTTAACCTTGTTTACCTCAGCTCTCTCTCTCTCTTTTTTTTTTTTTTTTGCTTTTTTTGGAGGGGGGAAGGCAGGGCAATTAGGTTTAAGTGACTTGCCCAAGGTCACACAGCTAGTAAGTGTTAAGTGTCTGAGGCTGGATTTGAACTGAGGTCCTTCTGACTCCAGGGCCGGTGGTGCTCTATTCACTGCATCACCTAGCTGCCCCTACCTCAATTCTTTATCTGTAAAATGAGTTGGACAAGGAAATGGCTATCGACTCCAGTATCTTTGCCAAAAAAAACCCAAATGGGGGTCATGAAGAGTCAGACAGTTGAAAATGATTGAAAAGCTAAGCTAAAAAAAAAATATTTGTCAGCTCACTGAATTTTCAGTCCAATAAAACTCCAGCTAATTTTAAAATACAAACTCATATAGCCATACGTTTCCCATCTTGTACTTCTGTAGTTGACTTATGCTAACCCAAGTGTAGGACTTTACATTTACTTCAATTTCATCTCATTAGATTCCATATTGTAGTTCTAGCCTATCAGGATCTGGTCCAGCATCCTAACAGACAGTAACACCTTAAGTACTTTAAAACCGATTTCAAATCCACATGACTGTGATGTCTCCTCCATACCTTTCTATCTCATCAGCAAGGATGGCATTAGTGTTTGTCAAATGTGTTCCTGAAATCTTGGTATACCCCATCTTGAGTAGTCCCCTGATCTAGTAACCATGTCAAAAAAGGAAATGAGGTAAAGCTTAGGTGACCCATTCGTCATCATCCTAACTGACATATATGTAGCATTTTCATGTTTCCAAAGATTTTCAAATGCATTATCTCCTTTGATATTGATGAGGATAACCTTGGAGATCCTTTCCAGCTCTAAATCTATCTGCCTGCCATTTTATAAGCTATTCTGATACTTAGTGCTTACTGTTTCCCTTTCTAGAGGCACACCAACCATCCCTTTATTGAAATTTTGCTAAGTATCAAACAAAGCTCACAGGTAGTATAAGTTTGTATATTCCACTATCTTCTCAGGGATTGCTCCCCAGGCCTCAGTTTTCCCTTCTGTGAAATGAGGAAAAAAGACACCGACTTCTAAGACCCTCCCTAGACCTTTCACACTGTGATTTGCTATATATTGTAAAAACCATAAAGACTTTATTTGTAAGTTCCCACCTTTTGTTGAGTTAAGAGCAAAAGGTTAATGCAGAAATTTCCCCTTGTTCTTTTTCAATAGGAAGTTCAGATTTGTACATTGGTCTGGCCCAGCATTGAAGGAGAAATCTCTTGGGACGTGTTGTTTGGGATTTTTAATTTTTTGGTTCCAGGCCTGGTCATTGTGGTCAGTTACTCCAAAATCTTACAGGTATGTTCTTTGTTCTTGTCTGTTTCCAGTTAATGGGAACCAACTAGGATTGCAGGACCAGAGAATCCGAAGGGACCTCAGAGACTGCCTCATCCATTTCCTCGTTTTAGACATGAGGAAACCAAAACCTGGGGCAAGAGGCTGAATAAATTACAGAGTCACACAGATAATAAACATGAGAGGTCGGATTTGAATCCCTGTCTCCAGGGCTTGGGGTCTTTCCACCGTACCATATTGGCTCTGAGTCTCCCTGCACAAGACTTCCCTCTACATGCAATATCCCTTGCACATGGTCATCCAGACTCCACCTGAAGACCTCTATAAATGGAGAATTTGCTATTTCCTGAGTATTGAAGGCCAAGCTTAAATTAGATTTAGTTCCATCACTCAGGTTCAAGATTTTAAACTGTGCCTTTACAAGCACTCGTGGACTATAGAATCCAATTAAAATTCTTTACCAATTAGAAATTGAAAGATATAAAATATAAATACCTTAAAATATATAATTATATATAATATATTTTAAAATATAAATTTTAAATTACAAAATATGTAATATATTTAAAATATAAAGTTAAAATAATGCTTAGCTTTCCCTGTAGTATCAGCACAACAAAAAGCCAAGAAAGCATTCCCACAAGGGTAGCAAGAGGAAGTCTCTAACTCCAACTTCCCCTGAGCTGTGCCTTTTATATTCCAGGAAGCAAACTTGCCTCTTTGGCCTTAAAAGAACCTGCCCAGCTTACATAAAACAAGTGCTACTCCCATCACATTTAAGGCAGCCCATGATGCTTTGGGGCGGATTTCATTGGAAGGAGGTTTTTCCTTCTAGTGCCAAAGTCTACCTCCCTGTAACTTTCACCTGTTGGTCTTAATTCTGTCCTTTGGGATCAGGCAGGATAAGCATTCCGTCTTCCACATTCAAACCCATCAAATATGTGAAGACCATTTCAATTCAGAGTATTCCAAGGCAGATGTTATGGTAGCTTGTCTAGTATGTTAAGACTTTAACCAAACCTCATTCAGGGCCAGCCATTGTGACATTTGTTATATGTGATTCCTGTAGCATTAGGTGACTCAGTACCCCTCCTAGTCCAGTTGATTCTACCAGGAAGTACCATGATATAGAGGAGAAAGAGGTCTCTGACCATGGAGGTAGAAGACCTGGCTTTAAGACCAAACTCTACCACTCAATAGGTTTGTGACCTAAGCAAAGTCTCTCAGAGGCTCTTCTCCCTTCTCTGTGAATCAGGGAGGTTAATTCTTACGTTAGCCCTACACTATAGGGTTGTTAATAGGACATTGATAGTGCCTTGTAGCCATAAAACTCTATATGAATGAATGCTATTATTGTTATTAAGACCCCAAGGGTGTCTCTCTTTGCCTCTGTCTCTTTTTCTTCTCTCTATATCTGTCTCTGTCTCTTCATCTCTTTCTCTGCCTGTCTTTTTCTCTTCTTTCTCTGTCTAACCCTTTCTGTCTGTCTCTGTCTCTATCTCTGTCTCTTTGTCTCTATATTTCTGTCTCTGTATTTCTGTTTTTTTCTCTTCTTTCTCTATCTTTCTTTCTCTGCCTGTCTCTATTTCTCCATCTCCATATCTGTCTATGTCTCTTTGTCTCCATATCTTTATTTCTGTCTTTCTCTCTCTTATCTCTCTCTCTTTCTCTGTAGCTGTCTCTTCGTCTCTATTTCTGTCTTTGTCTTTCTATCTCTTCTCTTCTGTCTCTCTATAGCTGTCTCTTTCTCTTCTTTCTCTCTCTGTCTCTTTGTCTCTGTGTGTCTATCTCTCCCCATAGCTGTCTCTTTTTCTTCTCTCTGTCTCCATTTCTGTCTGTTTTTTGTCTCTGTGTAGCTATCTCTCTTCTTTCTCTGTCTGTATCTCTCTCTGTAGCAGTCTCTCTTCTTTTTCTGTGTCTATTTCTTTGTCTCTATGTTTCTGTCTTTCTCTGTAGCTGTCTCTCTTCTTTCTCTATTTCTCTGTCTCTT
>NW_027186296.1:108003536-108108029 GCF_028583685.1 Petaurus breviceps papuanus
TCTCTGCCTCTTTTTCTCTCTATCTCTCTTTCTCTGTAGCTGTCTCTTTCTCTACCTGTCTCCATTTCTCTGTCTCTGTCTTTCTATCTCTCTCTCCCTCTTGTCTCTATCTCTTTCTTTGTATCTTTCTCTGTCTCTGTCTTCATATCTCTATTTCTGTCTTTCTCTTGTCTTTACCTCTCTTTCTCTTCTTTTCTGTCTGGCTTTTTCTCTCCTTTCTTTTCTTTCTCTTCCTTTTTTCTTTCTATTCCCTGTTTCCTTTCTCCCCTTTCTTTTTCCCTTTCCCTGTAAGTGAGAATCACTAACTGAAAATGTAAAGCAGGTGTGTCAGGCTCAGAGAGAAACTTGATTCCTGCCAGCCTTGCATGTGACTTAGAAAACTAAAAGTTAACATTATCTGTGCTGTATTGTACTTTTATTGATTTTGTTAAACATTCCCCAGTGACATTTTAAGTTTTGCAGGCTGCTGAGTCTGGCAGCCCTCATAGAACATTCTTCCTAGACCTCTCCAAGAAGGTAGTGTTCCTTAGAACATGGGCGATGTGCTTTTCAGAGGCCAGCTCTTGGGGGCTGTTACTTGGTGGAAGAAAGACTTGGCTATCACTCAGCATCACCTAATACCTTGTTTCGTTGTTGCAGATCACAAAAGCTTCCAGGAAAAGGCTCAACCTCAACCTGGCCTACTCAGAAGACCACCACGTCCGGGTTTCCCAACAGGATTACAAACTCTTCCGGACTCTCCTGGTGCTCATGGTCTCCTTTTTCATCATGTGGAGCCCCATTATCATAACCATCTTCTTGATCTTAATGCAGAACTTCCAGCAGGACCTGGTGATATGGCCATCCCTGTTCTTCTGGATCATAGTGTTTACATTCGCCAACTCGGCAGTCAACCCCATTCTGTACAGTGCCTCCCACTTTCAGAAGGAGTGGTGGAGAGGCCTTTTCTCCTGCTCGTTGCTTCCTGAGAAGACCGCTATGGCTACGGACACTTCAGTGAGAAGGAATGACTTGTCTGTGGTCAGTGCCTGACGAGTTCACTGGTTGTAATTTTCCTGATGGAGGGAGGTGGTTGTGGACTCTTTTCCCCCATGGGCATATTACTCGACTGTAGTTTATACTGAAGTGGGTTTAGTTTTGCTGTTGAGTGTGCATTAGGCAAGGTTTTCCTTGTGGTGGTGAATTTCTAGGACCCTCATTACAGGTATGCCATCCTTTAGGAAAATTTGCTATATGAGAGTTGATTTTTTTACAGAGATGCTTAAATGAGGGTAGGTGCTTACTCACCATAATAAAACATTCTTTTCTTTACAAAAGGATCCATCACATTTTCCTCTTAATTTGTAATTTTCCTGGAGCACTAAAGATAAGACTATTTGTCAAAATGTGATTTACGTATAACTATCTAATTTATGCATCATTTCTCCAATTTTCATTAACTCTATTTAAACTCAACAAGACTTATACCTTCCTGACTGTACCAAGTTTGTAATGCACGCTGGTGGTTTTGAATTCAGACCCAGCTCAAACAGCTCTTTCCCTTTTCATAGTCCTTTAGGACTGCCTCCTTCCCCCAGTCCAGTGATTACCTCAGGCTGTCTCCAGTTTTCCCAAGACTTTCCATGATCTTCCTCAAGCGCAATTAACTTCAATGTAATTCAGCACTCAGGGAAAGGGAGGACAGAGGGTATGGTGTGATAGCATGTGAAATAATTAGATTCAGTTTACTAGAGGCTGCCTCAAGAAACCCAAGTTCGGGGAGGCGAGGTGGTGCAGTGAATAGAGCACCAGCCCTGGAGTCAGGAGGACCTGAGTTCAAATCCGGCTTCAGACACTTGACACACTTACTAGCCTTGTGACTTTGGGCAAGTCACTTAACCCCAATTGCCCTCCAAAAAAGAAAGAAAGAAAAGAAAAAAGAAAGCCAAGTTCTAGACATGAGATATATCTGGTTCTTAGATGTCCTTGTCACCTTGGTCACACCCCTCCCCTTTCCCCCCAGGAGTTTTTCTAATTGATTTTCAGCATAATAGACTTCTAACGAAATAAGGTCAACAGTCATTGTGGGTATGAAACTTTATGACAAAAAGGAATCTTTTTGGACAAATGTAGTTGAAAATAAATTAACAGTTTTGTGAAAGGCCTTACACATTTCCTCTTGTGATCTGGAGGCATCTAGGTGAAGAAGACTAGAGAGTGCTTTTTAGTACAATATGGTATAGAAATTGAAATGGAAATCCCTCCAGGTTGCCCCAGACATTTCTTTCTTTCAGAAATCAGGTAAATCAGCACTAATGATGGATGACCAATCATTGGGTGTATTTCTCATTAGTAGGCCCCTTGATGTCCTTCCATACATCTTGGAGCATCAACCTATGGCATGGTTCTCTGCCTAACAGGACCTCTCAGCATCTCTCACAGAGGCCAAGTGCCCCATCCTGTCTTCCTGAAACTATGGGAACATCCATTATGAGTGGAGCACCTAGGCACCTTGGCAGATCCTTCCTCAAACCACTGAAATTCAGCCCTCACCCTTTCTGTCATCTTTTATTTGTTATCATGCCAGGAAGAGAGGGAAGGATGGAGTGCACCCTCCCCCTTATCCAAACAGGTGCCAGTTGCTCCCCACCTCTACCCTCTACTCTGCTAGCACCCACTTCCAAACCAGGGCTCAAAAGATAAACAGATTATAACTCTCTGTGAGGACACTGGAATTTTACTTGAATAAGACAGAGAAACGAGGAGGTTTTTCCACTTCTTGTGATGGAGAATGTAGTGGTTCTAGAATCAAGAGTTGGATGCCCAACTTTGACATCACAGGTGACCTTGAGCTCCTAACCTCCATGGGTCTATGAAATGAACAGGGTGAACTAGAGTGTTTCTTCCAACTCTAATCTCCAAACCTATGAAAGGGGAGTGAGTGAAGTCCATCATTCAACTACAAAGGCCTTGCTGTAGACTAAGGGGTCAGCCTTCCCAGCTGGGCAGAGGTACAGAGCCACCTATGAAGTAATATGGGTCACTTGCCTAATTACAGGAAAACCCTGTTTTAGGAAATGGGTGCAGACCACAGTTATAAGAGTTGATTGGAAGATTATTCCAACTCCCTTATTTTAATGGTAAAGAAATAGGCCCACGGAGGTTGATTAAGTAGTGGAGAGAGATTTGAAAACCAGATTCTCCAAAGACAAATCCAGTACTTGAATATACCAGGCTGAGTTGAAATTAACTCTGATTCACATGGGATTTTGTATGGAACTTCAGTACTCTTGAGGGACACACATAAGGGTCTCCATCTGAGAAATTTCAATACTTGAGAATTTCATTACATGAATCAAAATATATGCCCATGCTCTGCTTAGATAGAAAAGAGCTGAGTACTTCTAATTTTGATATTAAAAAAAAAAACAAAAAGAGATAATGGAAGATTACATTTTATAACATTTTGGAATCTTTATCTTCAATATTTTTTAAAGTAAATTGATAGTAAACATGTACATTTTATTACAGCTAGCATGCATTCCTTTATAAATTTAGGTTTGGTAAAGGTTTCTCTATTTTTCAGAAACAAACTAGGCAACTCAGATAAATAGATCTGAAGGTTGAATGAAGGTTTTTTTCTGAGGTTTAAAAATGGAACTCTTGACAAAATGAGTTTCCATTGCTTGGGGTTTCTATTAACCACAGTAGCCTGAAATAGAAAACAAAGAAAGTTATTATTTAGAGGTAGATAACACTCTGGGTTAATTGCCTAGAAAATTATATTCCCAAATCTTGATTTTGATCTTTCTCCATCAGGGTCTCTTAAAGGGTGTACTGTGGCACCCCTGCTATGCCAGGAGTTTGGGCTAAGGGTTCAGAGAATTGTATGGAACTTAAAATTGCATGAATCTGTGCAAGCCTCTCAATTTCCACAGTATATTGTAAGTCCTCTTGGCAAAGAATAATAATGTACCGTAAGTAGAAAATAGTTTGAGAATCACTTGTCTACATGATGCAAAAAACAAAAACAAAACAAACAAACAAAAAAACCCAGACTGGATAAAAACTGAAAATTTTACATAAATCATCTAGAGTTTCCAAATAGTAACATGAGATTATTGGTCAAGGCCAGGGTCCCAAGAATCTGAGGCCAACCCAGTCTCGATCCAATATCAAAAGCTGAGCTATATTCCATCATCTTGCCACAGGTAGCTCTGTCACTCAAATCTTTCCAAACCCTCTTTGAAAAATTCTGTTCTATTTTCTGCCTGCCTGTAGGGAGTTGGAGAGCGAATCATGGGCTCCCTACAATTATCTGCTCTCTAAATTTCTATTGTGAGGCAGCATGATGTACATAGTAGATAGAAAGCTTGGCTTCATGACTCCTCAGTTCAAGTCACTTAAGTTCTTCGTGTCCTAAGAAAATCTCTAAAACTCCAAGTTGTAGAGATGGTCCTCACCTGGATTGGTAGAGGGAGTTTCCTCATCCAGTACCTCCCTGTACCAGTTAAGTCACAGAGCCGTTCCCTGTCCCTATGAGTTTGCACAACTTAGCATCTGTCATTTCTCACCCATCCTTAAGCAATTTTTTATTCATCCCTGCTATTCCCTCAAGGCATCACCCTAGAGATACATCTTCTCTTCACAACAAACTCCTAGAAAGATTTATTTGTATTACCTCTCCAATCTCAGAGGGCCCCCTTGTCCCACATCCCAGTATTTCCGAATTTGGTGACCAAGTTATGATTTGATAGATCTTTTGAAGACCTACAGTGAGTGGCAGCCTCTCCTAAGGCAGGCATTTGGGGATATATCTCTCAAAATTTTCCACAAGAATTTCATTGCCAAAAGTGCTCCTTGATAATTCAATGGCATGTAGGTGAGACACCTGGTTGTTGTTTTTTTTTTTCATTTTTTTCAGTTGGTTGTGTTGATGTCTTTTCCTTGAGACCCTCCAGGTAAAGAATGATAGAGAAGATAAAACAACAATAAACTCAAATCTTTAAATTTAGATGTAGGATTTTTGGGGTTCAGGAGACCCCACTTTTCTTCTTGCATTTACATAACTTTTATATCTTCAGGATTCACTATCAGCTCACTGCCTAGTAGAAAATGTCAAGAGTGCCATCATAATTCACCAAGATAAATATTGTACCACACTCCTGAAGCTCATGTTGGTTACCGGTTAGATTTGCCCAGGGGAAGTTGGAAAAACACTTACCATCATGAACTATCATCCTGTACTGCTTCCCTAAGCAAAGCTCTTCTTGCTTTTGCCTAATGACTCTCTGAGCACGTGGGGGTAAACCATGAGGATCCCGAGAAAACACGAAGGAGTAGCTGTCAGCACAGGTGCCATCAGGGTTTTTGAGGCGACAGGAGTACTGAAGTGCGTAGGTACTATAGTCAGTATCCACAATCCAGTGGTCATCATCTAGGATCAAAGAAATGAAGGTGTCGAATATTCATGAGGGACAGAGTTCAGAGAGGTTGAGAAGATGATACCCCAAGGATAAATAGTGCTCAAAGGCAGTCCTCTCTAAATGCACACAAACCTGGCTTGGGAGAATCTGAAAAGGATTTGGTTCATTTGGCTCAGAAGTCAGCAAGAAAAGTTCAGAAACTTTTATAACCAAGAAAAATTAAGATATTTTATAGAATTGAAAAAAAAACCTGGAAATGGTCTTATTTCGCTTCATTTAAAACAACAAAACATAACATGATTTTCTTCAGTAATTATCTATGAACCTAATAATATGTTCTAATAATGATGCTATCTTCTATTTTCAATTTATTGTATAAGTTGCCTTATTGTACAGATGAGTAATCTTCCTAGATGTGCATGTAATAAAAAAGAACAAATGATTATATAGTGTGTGTGTGTGTGTGTGTGTGTGTGTGTGTGTGTGTGTGTGTGTAGAGTTGGTAATAGCCAGAAGACTTTGGATAATGCCAATATCTCAGCCAAAAAGGGAAGTATAAAGCAATTAGTTACAGTATAGTTACAAGAGATGCTACTGATCTTTCCCCCTTGGCTCAGGTAGGAGGAAGGTACCTTACTCAGCTTCATTGTCCAAGAAACAAAGCCAATAACAGTAGGTGTATCAGGAGGACATGAGATGGAATGAAGGCAGTTTAGGATGGTCCAGTATTTACAGCTTAGTACTGATTTAATCGTTCAGGAATTAACAATATTTCATACGAAGAAATCCATACTAAATAACCTGATTTAGCGCCTTCTCCGACCTCTAGGGTGTCATTTCAGACTCAACCACATTATTCTGAGAAGGCTGAGGGTAGAAAGAGTACCTGCACCTTCTGAACCTGAAGGCCTCTACCTCTGCCAATCGGATCAAAGGAACTGGGTTTGAATCCCACCTCTGCCACTTATCTGCGTGACCCTGAGCCTCAGTATCCTCGGCTGGGACTAGATGACCTGTGAGGTTCCTTCTAGCTCTAAATGTATGAGCTCCATCAGCATCCTGCCTTAGACAGGTGTGAATTACCGGCCACAGTAGAGTCAGCCTTTCTCTAGGCTTGCTGTCCTTGTCTCATACTCAGCACAATTAAATTTTGCTTCAAATGCCATGAAGTATATAGGTTTAAGAGGCTTTTGCTGGGCTATATACTGTATGTAAGCAATAAACACAAACCAATATGATCAAAGTGTTATCTGAGAACCAAGTAGAGTGGGTGAGGATCTGTCACAGCTAATGAGTGATGCATCCGGCCTATTTTTGGACAATTGAGTATTGACTCCATTATGTTGTGGTTGTTATTAAGTCTGTTCAGTCATATCTGACTCTCTGTGATCCCATTTGGAGTTTTCTTGGCAAAGACACTGGAGTGGTTTGCCTTTCCTTCTCCAGTGTGTCCCCATTTTACAGATGAAGAACTGAGGCAAATAGGGGCTAAGTGACTTGCCCAGGGTCACGCAGCAGCTAGCAAGTGTCTGAGGTCGAGTTTGAAATCAGATCTTCCTGACCCCAGGCCCAGTGCTCTATCCACTGCATCACCTAGCTGCCAACAAAGTATATTAATACAGAAACACATTGCCTACTCTTCACTGGGGAGTGGAACAGGGTACCACCCTCCTGAAGTTCATGCTGGGCCCTGGCTACAATGTGCCCTGAGACAGTTGGACACCCCAGGAATTCTTTAGAGGCCATCAGGATGGACAGTCAATGAACAAGCATTTATTAAGCACTGGCTGCATGCTAGGCTCTGTGCCAGTTACTAGGAATACAAAGAAAGAAATAATCCATACTCTGAAGGATCTTAGATTCTAAACAGGGAGAGGAGTGCCTATATAAGGAAGTCAACACAAAGTAGTTAATTACAAGGTAGTTAAGGAGAGGGCACTAATTAGGGGGATCAGGAGAGGCTTCATGTGGAAGGTAATGTTTGAGCTGTGTCTTGAAAGAGGAGGGATTCTGTGAGGTAGAGCTGAGGAGAGAGTGCATTCCAGGAATGGGAGATGGCAGCCAGCACAACACTGAGATAGTGTGTCATGGGTGAGGAGCAGAGAGAAGGCTAGTTTGTTTGGATCACAGAGTATGGATGGAAAGTAATGTCCAATGAAACTGGAATGATAGTTGGAACCAGGTTGTAAAGGGCTTTAAAAGTCCTTTATGCTTTATCCTAAAGTGCTTAGTGTAGTGCCCAGCACATATAGGTTTGTTAATAAATATTTATTGGCTAAAGCCATGCAATCACTTGAGTAGGGGTCTGACATCACTTTGGTGGTGATATGAAGGAAATACTAGAGTGGGGAGAGACTTAAGACAGTGAGATCAGTTGTGGATAATAAAAATGAGAGAGGATGAGGGCCTAAACTAAGATGGCGGCTGTGTGGGTAGAGAGAAGGGGTCATATGCAAGAGATATTGTGGAGGTAGAAAAGTAAACATTAGGCAATGGATTGGACATGCGGAGTGAGAGAAAATGAGAGTCAAGAATAATGCTAACATTACAAATATGAGAGACTGAAAGAATCTTGAGGCATAGAACAGAAAAAAGGAAGTCTAGAAGAAGGGAGCGTATAGAGGGAAAGATGGTAAGTTATGTTTTGGATATGTCAAGTTTTGGATGTCTCTGACACACCCAGTTTAAAATGTCCAATAGATAATTAGAGATATGTGGGCCTGAGGCTCAGGGTAGCCACAGGGGCTGGGTGTATAGTTCTGGAAGTTATCTATATAGATGGTCCCTAATTTTTGTCCCAGGGCACTTGTACACATAGCCTAGGACAAAGGTTAGGGACCATTTATACCTACATGAATGTGTCTTAGCAAGAGGCTGCACACAACAATCTTCCAGCCTGGAATTGTGGTCTTATCCTGATCCACTGTCATTAAGCAATCCATGAATGAGCCAGAATCTGGTTCCAAGGCCCACCTTTTTGTATTTTCTACTCCATTTGAGGAAGGGGAAAAGAATTTGAGTAAAGGCCCTACTTTATATGCTAAATATCTTCCATGACACACTTACATATATTAGGCACTTAATAAATGCTTTTGACTAGTTTTTCCAAATTAAAATCCCAAACCTTTCTACTCAGTAAAATTATGTTCACTTTACTAATGGAGGAGCTGGTGGGCATCTGTTAAATGACTGGCCTATGATCACACAGTTAGTTATTAAGCCACAGAACCAAGAATAGAAACCATGAGAATGAGTCCTACTTCCTTCCATGCCCCCACAAACTCCATGGCATATTGAGAATTCTCCTTTGTTCTCCCTTGAAGGCTTTCTTAGAATGATTCATAAATGAGTGTGATTTTTCCTATGGAGGTAAAGATCATTTTTCTTTGACGTTTTACTTAGACAAGTTCTCCAGACTTGAATAGCTCAGCAGATCTGTGCCTTGTGAATTTCCCCAAATAATCTGGAAAATACAAAATTCTGAGACCAAAATTCACTTGAGTTTTCATTTTTGGTTGTCAAATTTATGACTCTTCTTAACTTTAAAAGGAGGGAGGGTCTTTGGGTTTATCCCAACTACACCCCCATGAGCCTTTCTTTCCTTTTTTTAGTTAAACTTTTATTGGTTTTTTTATTTTTACAACATAGTCTTTCCTAGATATGTCACCCCATCCACCAACCTAACCAAGGAGCCTTCTTTTGAAACAAGGAAAGGGGATAGGTACAAGACTTGTGATTTCATTGATTTGGGGAACTCCCAGATGAGAAAACTTCCCGGACCAAGGAAGATCAGTGCCTTCTCTTCAATTTGTAGTCTTAGAATTATCTAGAGCACTAAGAAGTTAATTAACTTGATTAGGGTCACATAGACAGCAGGCCTTCCAAAGCTATTTCCACATCCACTACAACACAACGTCTCTACATGACAGAGAAAAGATTAAGAAAAAGCAATCACCACAGCTCCTGAATCTCTGACACTACAAGCAACATTCTGTATCCATTATTCCCCACCTCTCTATGGAAAAGAGGGAGAATCATTTCCCATCTCTTCCCCTGACCCTTTCTTTTCAGTCTAATGCCTCAATGGTGGTGTTAAGAAATAACGCCAGAGTAACAACTATTGGTCAAAAATCTCATCTTTATAAGAATGTTTTCAATGGAAGAATTGCTTATGGCCCACTCAGAGACCAAGCACACAATCTTACTGATATTCGGGGAGGAGCAGGCCTACATAACCCATTGGAACTCCATTTACTGATGATGCTTATCTGTACTAAGTCCCAGTGATCTACATGGTATTTCTCTATGCAGGGAGTTGATTCCCAAATGGTAACATGACATAAGGCCTAGATGGTGGAAAGTCTACTACTGTTTCCTTGAACCCAAAAAGGAAAGATATCATCTGGTACATACACAATTTGGTTTAGCTACTCTGACCATCATTTTCTTGCCCTCCCCCCCAAAAAAAACTAGTCAAGCCAATACAATAAATAGTGTGACTGAGATTTTTTTCTGATTTATCAAACAGGTTTACTCCAGACTCTACATGGACAAGTTTGGTAGAAAATAAAAGGCATTGAGACTAGAAAGAGCAAAGAAAACACTTTGAACCTGATTATCTAGATCAGACAGGCTGGAATGTTTGAAGGGTTGAAGTTCTCCCTCTTCCTCCCCCCTCCCCCATCACCCAAAACTGTAGCCACAACTCAATGGAAACTTGGTGCCTTTGGGACAGAACAGAGAGAGATTCTTTGCCTTCCATTTAGAGGAGGACATATAGCTCAGAGGGGAAGGTGCAGGGCAGTTATTCACTCAAAGGAAATATATTTAAATGCAAAATAGAGGTTTTTGGGGGGAGATGGAACATTTTGCAACTTTCCTTTTAAAATAAATGAATTTTTATGATTAAATAGCATTTGAATTCTTTCAGTGATGTAGAAATCCCTCCTTTTAAATAGCCTGGGAAGCAAAGAATTTAGATATAAAAGGAGTCTATAGAGATCATCTAGGTCAACACCTTTCACCCAGTCTGGTGATGGAGAAATTGAGGCCCTGATAAGCTAAAGGTCAGAGGCCCTGACTAGCCAAAGGTCAAGCTGCAAGCATAAAAGCCAGAATTTAAAACTAGGTTATCTGGCTCCAAATCCAGTGCTCTTCTCATACTATACCATGCCCCCTAAGGAAAAATAAATAAGTTAAAGGAGTAAGCTATTTTTTAAAAGCTTCTCGCATTTTTATGGAACTTTACAATTTACAAAACATTTTACAGATTTTATTTCATTTGCTCCTTGCAGAAATCCTATGAGGCAAACTGGGCAAGCATTCTTAATGCTCATTTTATAGATGAGAAAACTGAGGCTCATTTAAGTGATTTCCCCAAAGTTGCAAAGCCATTGCCTCAAATCCAGGTCTTTCTCACACCAAGTCTAGTGCTCTCTCCACTAAGTAGAAAAAAAGAAAGTATATGGGAGAACACAAACTTAAAGAAAACTCATGGGGGGAGAAGCAGAAACACAAAAGTTCACAGGAACTGAAGGGGGTTTCAGCAGTTTGAAAATAGGGGAACCATGGGGCATCTAGGTGGAGCAGCAAATAGAGCAAGGCCCTGGAGTCAGGAGGACCTGAGTTCAAATTTGACCTCAGACACTTAACACATTTACTAGCCATGTGACCTTGGGCAAGTCACTTAACCCCAATTGCCCTCCAAGAAAAGAAAATACAGGAACCATCTGTGTCAAGAATGAATTCAAATCACAGGACTCAAATGCTGCTGTGGAGGTGCTTCACTTTTTTGGTTTCGTGGACTCTTTTGGCAGTCTGGTGAGCCCTCTGGATCCCTTAGCAGGATAATGTTTTTAAATGTATAAAATAAAATACGTAGAATTACAAAGGAAATTAATTATATTGAAATGGTTACCAAAATATTTTTTAGAAGACAAGTTCACCAACCCTAGTTTAAAAACCCTCGTGCTAATATGGTTACTAATTAGCTGTGTAGCCTTGGACAAGTCACATCACTGATCAAAAATAATAAAAACAAATTCTCTGGGCCTTAGTTTCCTTCTTTGTAAGTGACAAAATTGAGCTAGAAAGATGATCTCCAAGGTCCCTATCAATCTGTCATTCTATATTTGTTTGTATTTCCTGGTAGCTGGTGGAATCTTCCTAACATCAGAAGGAATTAATGATTAAGTCATTCAGATTGCATCATTTTCTCTATATTACTATGTTTCCACTGCTTCTGATTTCAGTCATCTCTCAACTGAGGTTTTGTAGTTGTAATTCATTTTTAAGTACTGTTTTATTAGAAAATTCAATTTTCCCTTAAATGTATTATTTTTAAAGTTTTCCTGCTTTATTTAGTGTGCTTTCATTATTGCTTAGGAAGAAACTTCTTTTCCATTGTGAAAACGCTTTTCTTTTTTAAAAATGTAAAACACTGCTAAAATAAAATTTGATATACATAGTTTTAGGAAGTCATCTATTAAGTAAATCTATGGACACACCTGAGGATCACAAATTCAAAACTGAAAGGGACTCTGGGGGCTACCTATTCCAATCCTCTTCATGTATAGATGGGGAAATTGAGGCACAGAGAGGTAAGGGGGCCAGTCCAAGGTCATACAGAGGGTAAAGCTGGGATTTAAACTCAGATTCTTGGATTCTAAAGCCAACACTTCCCCACCTTACTATAAAGTAATTTATAAGAACAAGTTCCAAACACCTTTATTCTAGAAAGTAACTTAGAGTGGCACAGTGAGTAAAGCGCCACCCAGGAGTCAGGAAGACCTGAGCTCAGTTCCAGCCTCAGACACTTAACACCCACACACAAAAAACTAGCCGTGTAACCTAGGGCAAGTTAACTTAATCCCAATTGCCCTCCAAAAGGCAAAAAAAAAAAAAGTAGCTTAGAATACTAGAATGATACTGAGTAGGAAAGGTAATATTGTACCTGCTATGTGCCAAGCACTGTGCTAAGTGCTTTACAAATATTATTTTATTTTTTTATTATTATTAATTTATTATTTTATCATGACAACTCTGCAAAGTAAGTGTTGTTAATACCCCCACTTCACAATTGAGGGAAATGGGGCAGGCAGAAGTTAAATGACTTGCCCAGGGCCACACAGCTAGGAAGTAGCTGAGGCAGAATTTGAACTCAAGTCTTGCTGACTCCAGACCCAGCGGTCTATCTACCATGGTACCCAGCTATGTCCCTGTTTTATACGAAAGGGGAAGACATGATGTGGAAGAGGCAGATCCATCCAGGGACAATGTCCAAGAATTGTCAACAGAACGGGATCACAGATCACAGGGAGTGAATTACAGCCTGGGGCACTCGGTAAACAGCTGGGACTGCCTGAGTGCCCTGGTCAGCCCTCACCTCCTCTAACTTGGCATTTGTCTGGGACCTTCATCTCCCCTTCTCTCCCTGAGCATTAGCCTGGCTCTGCCCTTCAGAGTCTTCCTGTTCTTAGATGAGCTGTTTAACCCTCTGGGGATGAAGTTTCTTCCTGGGCAAAGTGAGGGGGAAATGAATTGATCATAAAGGCCTCAAGACCCCTGTCCGTGGCAGCTGTGGGAGAACAGAAAGACCATGGTGTTTGGAGACAGGACCTGACTCTGTTACTTATTACCCACAAGGTCTTATGGAAAATGAAGCAGTTGGGTTCCACAGTCCCTAAGGCTGCTTGTCAGCTCGCAATCTTCCATTGCTTTTCTTTCTGTTCCAACATCTAGAACAATGTGTTTGTTAAACAGAGGCTCAGAGTTCTAGAGCAGGAAGGGATTTCAAGGGTCTATAGTCCCATCTCTCACTTTATAGATGCAGAAGGGTCTTGCTAGAGTGCCAAGAGCCCGATGTGAACCCAGGTCCTCTGACACCAAAATCATGCTCTGTTTCTCCTAATGAACAGATATAATAGGTGCTCAATAAATATTTGCTGGGGAAGAGAAGGGAATAAACATTTACACAGCTCCTACTGTGTGCTTAATGTTTGCAAAGTTTATCTCATTTGTGCCATTATCCCCTTTTCACAATTAAGGAAACTAAGTCAAACAGATTAAGTGACTTGCCCCAGGTCACACAGCTAGTAAAGTGTCTGAAGCTAAATTTGAACTCAGGTCTTCCTGACTCCTAGAAGAGCCAGGCAGTGAAGGGGATAGAGTTCAGCGCCCAGAGTCAAAAAGAACTGAGTTCAAATCTGACCTCAGACACTTATGACTTGTGTGACTCTGGGCAAGTTACTTAACTCTGTTCACTTCCATTTCCTCTATAAAATGAGCTGGAGAAGGAAATGGCAAACTGCTCCAGTATCTTTGCCAAGAAAAGCCCCCCAAATGGGATCATGAAGAGCTGGGCATGACTAAACAGCAACTTCCTAACTCCAGACCCAGTGGTCTATCTACTGTGCCACTGACTGAATGAATGAACAGATTATTTAGTCTAGACAATCATCGTGATTCTTTCCAATTCTGAAAGTCTATGATCTGGTGATTCCCCATTCAGTACTGAGCAAGGCCCACTAATTCAAGGTCCCCTATATTCAAGACTCACTGATAACAGCATATATGGAAAAATAGATGAAAGAGAATGCAGCTGTAACAACATGAAGCCTGATTTTAAAAAGGAAAAAAACCCAAGTAATGATATCTTCCACTGTCCTTTCCCTATATCACTACCTGAGTGGAGTAGACAAAGAGTGGGGAAAACAGAGATGCTAGCACATAAAGACCTCTCAATTTGGAGTCCACAGATATGAGCTATTCCAGCTTTGTTACTTCCCAGCTGTGACTTAGGCTAGTTCTTTTAACTCTTAGAAGTCTCACTTTTTTAAATCTGTAAAATGGGGAGAATACCTACTTTAACTATCTCCTGGAATTGTTAACATCCAATGGGATGGTATGTAGGGGAATTTACTTAGTAAATGGTAAAGTTCTATGAAATTTAAGGCATTATTCTGAGACACTGTTGGGTGATTCCTTGAACCAGGATAGAACTCCCTGAGATAAAGAGGTAAGCTTATGCTTTTTGAATATTTAAAGACATAGTAGGTGGGAAAGAAGACCACTCGCCAGTGGTCTGCCACTTTCTCTGACAACCTGGGATCATATCCTGGTGTGGAACTAAAGAGTCTCGGAAACAGTCTGAATAATCCAAAGACCACCCCCACCCCAACACTCCCAAGAGACCATGCCAATTCATCTTCTCAGGTTTCCCATCATCAACTCTGTCCCCAAGGAGTAACATTTAGACAATATATCTCAGAGTACTGAGGTAACTGGGAAGAAAGACATCTTTGCCCCACAAATCCTGATGTGTGGCTGTCAAACCATATCAATACTCACTTCCTTTCTGGAGAAAGGACGCCATTCCCCAGTACTTCATTTTGAATTTGGCAGGGTCTTCTGTGTCGGTGAAAGTACCCACCATATCTGCACACACGTTCCAGTCACTACGAAGGGACCAGAAAAGGAGTGTTTAAGTCCAGACTGGCCGACGCAACCTCCTCTCTGGTCCCTTCTTTGACCATTCCTCCACCCCCACTTCCCAACACCAGGGGCGGGGGAGGGGGCGCCAGGGGAGAAGGGGGACTGCGGTACAGACTCCTAGGACAAGCGTGCCCTGGCCCCCGCGCTGGCAGGAGCCGGCCGGAGCTCAGGGCGCAGGGTGCAGGGTGCAGAGCGCAGGGTGCAGGGCGCGGGGCGCAGGGCTCAGGACTCAGTGTCCAGGACCCGCGCAGGTCCCGCTGGAGCGCAGAGAGACCCCGCGAAGTGGGAGCGCAAAATTATTTCTGGGCCACTAACTTGAAAAGTAGCACTCTGCCCCTGGCCGTGGCTTTCATCTTGCCAGTCTCCGGTTCCACCGAGAACTGGGTGACGATGTTGTCCTGGAGGAACAGCCCCTCAGGGTCCTTCTTGGCCAGTGCGTACCAGGTTCCGGAGAACTGTAAAGGAGAAGGGGCAGGGGTACAGGATGGGAAGAGGACCCGCTGAGCCTGGCCAGACTCTGAACGGGGTCTTGCGCGGGCTGGGAGCAGGGGCTGTGCTGATACCTACTCGGGCCTTGTCGAAGTTTTCCATCACTCGGAAGCTGTCCACGCGGCAATCGCGCTCCGCTCTGCAGGCGCCCAGCGCCAGCAGCAGCAGGAGAGCCGAGGCCCGCTGCATCCTCCTGCTCCTGCTGTCTGTCCTGGAGGGCACAAGGGAAAGGGGTGTTAGCAGGACAGCTGTTTCCTCCTCCTCCTGTCTGCCTGTTTCTCCGGGGTCGAGCGCCGGGGCTGGCTCCAAGACAGACTCACTCAGACACTGCGCGGCTCAGTCTGAGAGTCCGGCTGATCCTCGGGGTTGCTGCCGCCGACTGCAGAGCCAAAGCGGAGGCGCGCGGTTCACCGCCCCTTTTATAGCACCGGGGTGGGCCGCTCTTTCGTAACTTTGCAGGGTGAAAGACCGACCGACTGACCGACCTGGGAGTTGGGGGAGGGGGCGCGCACAGTCAAGCTCAGCAGGTGGTAGGGGGCTCACGGAGATTGAGCCTACATAACAAGTCATCTGTCTGCGGTAGCCTGGCTGGGGGGTGGGGGGGAGGTGGGGAGGAGGGGCGGAGAGGGGGCACCATTCATCCGGATTTCTGGGGCCAGCCCACACACAGGGGTCTTCGGGAGAGAAGTCAAACCTTCACAGTTTCAGTGACAGGCACCTCTGAGTTGCTGCTGGAACTGAAAAAGGAGAGGGGGATAGAACATAGGAAGCAGCCCAGCAATAGCCTAAAGGCTCCGAGTTCAGTTTCTCAACAGCTGTTCCCGGTCGTGGGCTGACACATGTTTGCAGGGTCGTAGGTTCGGTGGCAGAAGGCCCTTTGCAACTCTTGCAGAAGAAAGTCGGATCATCAGTAGCATTAGGTCCCTTAGAGACCCTGTGAAAATCCATTGTGGTCATCATCTCCTTAGTTACCATGGAGCTAACGTTGTCAAAGGTTTTCCTTCTCCCACTGGAGGGCAAATTATGCAGGATATTAGAATTTCAGCAAAAGCTCCTCTTATTACATAAAGGATTTATTTTATTCTCCTTCAGGCAAGTGGTGGTGGCCCTAGGTCAATATTTGTCCGAGCCTTTCAACATCTGTAGAAACACTAAAACCGCTGTTAAATATTCTCTAGCAATGCAACCCTGGACAGCAGAAAACTTGCAATAATCACAGTGATGACCTCCTTACTCCATGACACCATCAACTAGGGGAGTTAACCATTTTCGAGTTCAGTAGGAATTTTTTCATGTTTTTTTTGAAACTACTGATCCTGGGAAGAATGTGGAACTAAGTGGGACAGATAAGGACCTATGTCCTGAGCCAATGGAATTCCAAAGTGTCTACACAGTACTATACATTCAGATGGGCTAGATTTTTTGAGACTGAAATGGTTTGCTTTGGTTTTGTCTGGAGACAGCCAAAGAATTGGCTTAGTTAGTAGTGCCCAGGGAATATGTAGTTGACTGAGAGGAAGAGAATTGGCCAAATGACCAAGAAATGGGGTATTCTATAATCCCCCCCCCTTGTCCATATGCTGCCAACATTATTGTCATGGACCACATCTGCAGTAACCAAAAGACTCCTTTGAACAAATGAGTCAAGTATTTAATGAGAGGTTTTTTAAAAAGTGGATTAGTTTGCAAATCATTCCACAAATAAATTTCTTTGTCAGAAAAATTAAAGTAGAGGAACGTGGTTGGTTTCCAGAATTGGTCATTTTAGACAAGTACTGGAATGGCTTCAGGGTCTCCCAAAAGGATATGGGATGACTTCCTTCTTTGACATCTTTTTATATTCTCTATCTCCTACTCCTTTTTTCTCCTGCCCATTTTTTTTAACCAACTGAATGTTTTCCCTCACTGAGGCCTTATTTCTATCATTTCTCCAGTGAGAGCACTAAGGATTCCAGCTATAATCCACAGGAACTAGACTAGATCCGGACAGTTTCTTGGTGGGAAGAATTCCACCGAAGAAAGCACTAAGGGGATCTTCTTCACCTCCATAATCTTATAGACAAGATCTGTGCTTCCTAGAGCGACATAGTAGAAAGAACTAGCCTGGGAGTCAGGACTTTAAGAGCTAGCCCTATCTTCTACTACTAATTAGCTATATAACATTGGGCATACATCTACCTCTTTGAGTTTCTGCATCTACAAAATAAGCTTTGAACTAGATAGAAAGGTCTTTTCTAATTTTCTGTGCTTCTAAAACTATGCTAATCACACCTACCACAAGTGGCGGGGGGGGGGGTGGGAAGAGGGGAGACAGCTTATCATTTTGATGTGATTTTTTATAACAACATGTTTGTAATTCTTAGTTACCCTAGAAAGAGGTACTTAATCTTCTTTATTCTTGTATGTTTTTAGTTGGTCCTGATGAAATTACAAGTTGATTTTGGCACACTTGCTCAGATTTCTTCATAATTACAAATACTTGTATATAGGTCAACTCAAGTTTTGCTTTGGTGAGTCAAATAAGATTGAACTATACTGAGATTTAGCCCCATAAAATAGTTTTAGGTTGATTCTTATTCTATGCAAATGAAAGACTGTTTCAGGTAAATTTCCAGTCCTTCTGTCCTTAACTTCTGTTGTTCTAGGAAACTCTCCAGAACCCTGCAAGAAAGGTGATCACTAGTTTAGGGAATTATTAGATGTTTCCCACCTGGAAATTCCCTATACCAATAAAATGAAAGGTTCAGTCCCTGTCCCTGTCCCTGTTTCTATGTCTTCTGGAACATTTAAAAAGTAAGCTTCTTACAATGGACAAGTGGCCTCTCGAGTATATCTTTGTATCTTCAGAGCACCTCATGGTTCAATTTAGGAAACTCCTGGTATAAAAACTTTCTCCACCTGATGTAGATTGTAGCATCATCTTAGAGAATTGCCCAGGACACTAGGAAGTTAAATAACTTCCCCAGACAGTTTGTCAGAGGCAAAATTTGAACGCACATTTGATTCCAAGGCCAAGGTCAACTATGCTCTGATGCCTCTCTGAGTGCATCTTACATATTAAGTTTTTAATAAATACTTTGAAGAAATCCCTTGCTGAAGCTGGCTTTTGTATACCTCCAGAGATGGATGATCTCATCAATGTGTTTCATTCCTTCCATTGATGCAGGTTGTACTCTATCCACCCTTCTTATCTTATGTGATCCTTGATTCATCTTAAATCTTTTCCTTTTTCACTTATTCCATCTTATACTCCCTGAGATCTAGCTCCTCCTGATGATACAGCTTCCCTGGTCATTCTTTCCAACTCTGGTTGAACATTAACTCACAGTCCTATCTCACTGGTCATTGTGGGTGAGTGAGAATACTTCTTACTCCTCATTGCCACTTCCAGACTCTTCCTCTACTACCATCACTTGGTGACCTTTTTCTCCTTTGAGGTTCATTCAATCCATTTATAATTACATCAAGATGTTGGTAGTTGTTATCAACTGACATCCATGACACTCTTCTTCCTTCCTTAATGAGTTAAGTGCCTATCTCACAGTCTTTCTCTCCTTCCTAACTCCTGCTCTCATTCTAGGGAACTTCAACATACACACTGATATTCCCTCAAACATACTAACCTCTCAGTTCCTCAACTTACATTTCCCATTTCCACCCTACTTCAGCTACACACAGAGATGGTCATAACCTTGACCTTGTTCCACCTCCATGTTTATGAACTCTGAAATTCTTTTATCTGATCATAATGGGTTGTCTTTTTACCTTCCCTTCTCTCCTGACCTTCAGAGTCACATTTCCAACTGCCTATTAGGCATCTCAAATTCAACATGTTCAAAACTGAACATTTATTTCCCCCACTAAGCCTAAATTGTTAATTATTTCTCCCTAAATTGCTAATTATTGATGAAGTATCCTCCTACTCACCCAGGATCACAATCTAGGTCTCATACTCAGCTCCTCACTTTTTCTCACTCCTCATATCCAATCTGTTGCCAAGTCCTGTTATATCTGCTTTCCTAACATTTCACATACTCCCTTTTCTCTCCTCTGATATTTTCACACCCTGGTGCAGGCCCTCATCATCTCATTCTTTGGACTATTACAATGAACTTCTGATTTTCTACCATCTTTTTCCTTGCTCTCTCTATATGGCCAGACATCCTCTTTTACATGCCTATCACAGAATCATAATGTTCTACAGTTGGAAGGGACCTCAACACATATCTGCTCTAACTCATACCCCAATATGAATCCCCACTGTCACTTTCTTGACAGTGATCACACAATCTCAGCTCAAAGACCTCCAAGATGGAAGAACTACTACCTCCCAAAGTAGCCAGTTCCATTTTTAAGACAACTTTTGTTTTGTTTTGTTTTTTTTGTCATATAAAGCCCAAATTTGCAATTTGTCTTCTTGCAGTTTCCACCCACCTTTTCTGGTTCTGCCTTCTGGGGCCAAACAAAAAAAATCTAATTCCTCTTTCACATGATGGCTCTTCAAATTCTCGCACACCTTCCAAGTCTTCTCTTCTCCAGGCTAAAACATCACTTGTTCCTTCAACCGACCCTTAGATGATGTGGATTCTAGACCCTTTATAATCCTGGTCACTCTTCTTTGGACATTCTCCAGCCTATGAATGTCTTTTCTAAAATGTGATATCCAGAAATGAACACAATATTCCAGATGGTATCTTGACTGGGGCAGAATTGTCTCCTCATTCCTGGAAGCTCTTAATGCTGCCTGACATTATACTAGCTTTTTCTTAGTGTCCACATCATACTGCTGACTCATACTGAGCTCGCATCAAAACCCCTAGATCGTTTTTTCATGTAAACTGTAATTTAGGCACACCTCCTCCTTCATTTACTTCTGACACTGATTTTTGAACCCAAATCTAAGGCTTTACATTTATCCCAATTAAAATGCATCTTATTAAATCCATTAAATCCTAATGTTCTAACCTGTCAAGAGCTCTTTGGATTCCAGCTCTTTCAGTCAGTATGTGAGCTGTCCCTCCCAACTTTGTGTTATTGGTCCTCTTTGAAGATGTGAACACCAACAACAGCAGCAGCAACAACATCTGCAAAGTTGATAAGCTTGTCATCTCTGCCTTTAGTCAAATTATTGGTAAAAAAAAAAACTACAAGTTGCAAAGACAAGCCCAAGTTCCTAGGACACTCCCCTGGAGACTTCCTGCCAAGTTGATATTGAACAATTTAAGACTAATCTTCGAGTCCTGATATTCAGCCAGTTCCAAATTCATTTAATGTTATTACCCTCTAGCTCATTTCTCTCTATCTTTTTCACAGGAAGATTATAAAACACTTTATCAAATGTATCGCTAAAATCTAGGTAAACTGTAGGTATAGATTGTAAAAAACAAAAACAAAACTTCCTCTCCCACTTTAGGTTAACCTGAACTCATAACCTTATCAATGCTTGGAGCACTGAGAGGTTAAGTGAGTAGGTATCAGAGTTGGAACTTAAACACATGGTCTTCCTTACATGGAAGTCAGCTCTCTATTCACGATGCAACACGACCTCTTAAACAAACTATATTGGAGAAGCTAGGTAGCACAGTGAATAGAGCACCAGCCCTGGAGTCAGGAAGACCAGAGTTCAAATCCAGCCTCAGATACTTGACAACTAACTGTGTGACCTTGGGCAAGTCACTTAACCCCAATTACCTTGCCTTCCCCCCTCCAAAAAAAAAAGTAAGCTATATCTACAGCCTTCCCCTGAGCCATCAGTTTGGTAACCTTATCAAAAAAGGAAGTAAGTGTTTAGTCTGAATTGGTCTATTCTTGATGGAGCTATGTTGGCTCTTTGTAATAACTGCTTCTTTTTCAAGAAGTTCACTATCAATCAATCAACAAACATTTATTAATGCTTACTATGTGCCAGGCACTAGATCTTTAATTATCTTTTCTAAAATTTTCCCAGGAATCAAAATCATGCTCACTGGCCTCTGGCTTGCAGACTCAGTTCTCTTCCCTTTTTAGAAAATTAGGCCAATCTTTGTCCTTTTCTGATCCCAGAACACATTTCCTGCTCCCCACATCTTTCAGAGATCATTGGTTGTGTCTTCACAATCATAATCAGATCTGTCAGTGCTTTCAGTACCTGAAGATGCAACTCATTTGGGCCTGCTGACATGAATTAATCAAGGGCAGCCAGGTGCTTGCATCATGGGCATCAATGCCATGATAGCCATCTTTCTCCCTTCTAGTAAAAAGATCTTTCTCCTTGGCAAAGAAAAAGAAGCAAAATGAGGATTGGGCAGTTCAGCTCTCTCTTCACTCTGCGGTCAGTGATTATTGTGCCAAGCAGCAGGTCTGTTTTCCTCCTTCTCTGTGCCCAACATAACTTTAACAACAATGTCAACACAAGAGCAACCCTCTTTGTTGTTGTTAGCTTTCCTTGCCTGCTTTAGGCTCATTCTGAGTTCTGGCACTCCTCTCTTCTGTGGGTCAGTCCCAGGACCACATGCTAGTACAGGATTTCTGGACCACTGCTCAAAGGCTGGGGTTTCAGGAGCTGCTACCACTTAGCTATGAAGTTCTTGTCTTCCTGTTTGCCATCTCTTGGACTATAAGATGACACCAGTGCCTCTTCACAGCTGGTTCTAGGAATATAAGGTCCAGGAACATGAGGTTAGAAATTGTCCTGTGGCCACATGGTTGAGAAACCCCATCCACTGCCCCTCATTGCCACCTCTCAGGCCATGTATGTGAGAGCACACACACGCTTGCAATATATTTCTGTTCCAAGCTAAGGGTGTGGTGGTAATGAGGTCACAGGATAATCAATTTAGTCTATGGTGACCTGGGTAGTTTTCAACACGAAGAAACTGACCTGGTCAAGCTAGTTGACCTAACTTTGAGCAGGCAATTTGCAAATGCATAGTCACAAGGGAGGTAAACAAACAAGGATAGCTTAGTCCAAACATCTCCACTATAAGAGAAAAATAAAAACATGTCCTTCTTACCAAGTAGTATGTTCCACTACATTCAGTATGCTCATACTCATATTTAGTATGTTAGACTCAGGATAACCGGGTTCAAACCCCAGCTCTGAAAAATAATCCCATTTGTGTGACCATGGGTAAATCATACCATGCTGAATCTTAGTTTCCTCATCTGCAAAATGGAGATAAATGAATTTATGCTATCTACATCACAGCTTTATTGTGAGAATAGGAATAAACCTGTGGGTTGTTATAGTTACCTGTCACGCACCTATATAGATAGATCATCCTCATAAAAATTTTATAGAGAAAGTAGACATATGAGTCAATAGCTGTTGATGACTTTGTGGTCACCTTTCAGAACTAATATAAACTATAACCTTTTCCATTCTCTTAGGATCTTTCTCTCTTTTTGAAATATCTTAAAAACTGCCTTGAGTGCCTTCCAAATTGCATAACCACAAGCATGATTTTCATCTGTATAGGGATGGTCAAGGGTTGCTACTCTTCCCAATTTCATCTTTTTAAGTGTCATTTCTACTTCCTCATCTTATGCACTAGGGAGTCAGATATTAGAGTCCAAATGTATTGGTTCAACTACCATTGATGATGATATTTAGTTGCTGGTCAATCTATTCCATTTGACACCTATTTCTTATATTATTCCCAGTTTCAATTATAAATGTTCCAGATGGTCTTGTTTAATCTCACACCAAACTTTCTTTTTCTTCTTCTTTTTGTAAATAGTATTTTATTTCTTGCCAGTTACATGTTAAGATAATTTTCAATATTCATTTTTATAAGATTTTGAGTTCCAAATTTTTCTCCTTCTCTCCTGTCCCTCCTCTCTCCCCAAGACAGCAAGAAATCTGATATAGGTTATATATGTAAGATGATATTAAACATATTAAATTTAACATATTTAAAATGTTTAATAATAAACATATTAATCATGTTGTGAAAGAAGAAACAGAAAAAAAATGGAAAAACCATGGGGAAAAAACCCAAAAAAGTAGAAAATAGTATGCTTCTACCTGCATTCAGATTCCATAGTTCTTTCTCTGGATGTGGATACCATTTTCCATTCATACTAAACTTTTGCCCTTCATTGATTTTTACTGTTTTGTAAAGCGGTATACTTCATAGGTTTAATCATCTTCCTGTGCAATATTTTACAAATAAGCCTGTACTCTAAACAGTTTTTCAATTCACTTTGATTCAACAAGTATCTGTTAAATACATGTGCTATGTATGAAGCAGTGTAATAGAATGGGACAGAATTTTCCCTGAGGAGTCTACTTCTTTCTGGGGTATTAGGAGATGTACGATACATAGATAAGTATAAGACAAAGTAGAAATTAAGACTAAGTATTCAAAGGAAAATTGGAAGGGAAGAAAATAATACTTTCAGCTAAGAGCAATCAAGTCATGCCACAGAATTGTCCATGAGTGCCTCATCCCTCTAGCTAACAAGATCAAGTATTTGCTACCTCAGGCAGTTTCCAATTTCTTTTGGCATCTTCATGATGGCATCTAGTTTATAATGGTTAAACTTCTCTAAGAATTAGTCATAATTGGGGAGGCTAGGTGGCACAGTGAATAGAGCACCAGCCCTGGAATCAGGAGGAAATTCTCTGCCTTTCTCCCTCCCAACCCACCCTCATTAAGAAGGCAAGCAATTTGATATAGGTTATACATGTGTAGTCCGGTACTCTAACCCCAGACTCTGTTTACAAGATGCCAAAATCAAGCTGAAAAATACAGACTTTACTCAATTGCCTCATGTTTTGGTGGCAGGGAAGACAGCAATGAGTTTGACTGTTTTTTTCTCTAGGACACTTTCAATTACACCAAAGCAATCAATCAATTTAATTCATTTGGCTAGAAAATGAGGCTGTAGGTATGCTTGAACCAACAGCTGGTTTATCTCTGGAGTGACCCCAACTATATTGTCTAAGGAGAGGCCTAGTCAGGCCCATTTCTCCATTTAAGCCAGAGCCAAACAGAGGTATCTGGGTGATTCAGTGTTTAAAGTGCTAGGCATTCCGATACTTCCTAGCTATGTGTCCTTGGTAAAGTCACTTACCTTCTGTCTCCCTTAGTTTCTTTCCTCAACTGTAACGTGGATATCATGTTACACCTACCTCACAAGATTTTTGTGAGGATCAAATGAGATAATATCTATAAAGCACTTAGCACAGTGCCTGACACATAGTAAATGCTTGCTTAATAAATGTTCATTCCCTTCCTTTTCCCTTCCCAGATCCCTTCTAACCAGAGGGCTTCACATTGGAGCTTAGTTAAGAAGAAAAAAGTTCAATGAGATCAAATGGTTTGAATGTTTGCGCTGGGAAGAGGAAGATTAGGGGTCAGAGAAAGGAGAATTGCAAAATGGTGGACAAGGCCAAGGCTGAAGCTGAAAGGTGGTGATTTCAAATTATCTCAGTGACTTCTTTGTTTTATTTTCCAAATAACTTTTTTTTGGCAAACACAGTTTCATGAAAAACAGCATCAAGAAGAAATAGTAATGCAGCAATTTATCAATAAAAAGATCCAATATCACATAAAAAAACAAAGAAATAGAATAAAATGCATCTATTATACTCTAGGATTCAGACTACTATTTCATAGATTAAATTGATATTTAACAAACAAGTAAGCCACTTAGTTGGCACAGTCAAGCACTGTCCAGACTTTTTTTTATCTTGCAAGAATTTAATTATTTTATTATAAACCTTATTATAAATCTTATGCAAATATAAGTTTTATAAAAGCATCATGTAAATTTAAGCTTTTTTTTGGAGGGGGTAAGGTAAGGCAATTGGGGTAAGTGACTTGCCCAAGGTCACACAGCTATTAAGCTATATATTTTTTAATATATGAAATCTGAGTTAAAGTTAAATTTTTTAAAAAACCATTTTTCAGATGCCTGCTTTATTTTACATCTATACACTAAGGAAATGCATGTTAAAATTCTTTATCTTTTTAGTTCTCTGTCCTAAACTTTCAAAACTGATATTTTTATGAAAGTTATGTAGTCAAAAGTCCTGTGGCAACATATCATTGCAACATGGAGGTCACTCTGAGTTCATGAAATCTGTATCAATGAAGTAGATGTTTTGGTTCTTTTTTCCATTTCTACTTTTGGATGGTTAGTGGGGCAATGATGCTTTTGATTTTACATCATTCTTCTCCATAATTTTTTGCAAATAAGCTGGAACTCTATACTAGTGCTGCCCTTGAACTACCATGTCTCTCTGCTAACAGTAAGACAGTGTTTGCTAGCTGATGTAGTTTCTAGGTTCTTTCAGCACCTTTGTGTAGGAATTGTTACACACAGTTGAAACTTTTCAAAGAAAAGGTGATAAGCATTGATATTACTTTTATCTAGCAGTCCTCATTTTTTTTAATAATTGCAAACAGGTTGGGTTGGGTAGGTATGTCTTCTCCTGCTCTTTATCCTTTTCTCTAAAGGGTCATTTTATGTTGGTATCTGTTTCATGGATCATAATGGCCAAAATATTTATTATCCAGTGTCCCTCTCCTGGTCATGAGGCTCTTGATATTTAAGTAGGCTGTTCCTCAAATGGGAGACACTTCGGGGATTATACTCCAAGTCTTTTCACCTTGGGTAAGATCTGATAAGCTTATATTGACTTGGTATAGCTTCCAAGAGCCAAATCATCCCCTGATGCCCTGATAACCTATATACCTCCTTTATCTTCTTTATAAAGTTTATAAGAATAGTCCATTAATGTAACAAAAGCATTCATAGTGAAAATACAAAAGGGAACAAGAAGACTTTCATAGACAGGTTTTGGTTTTTGTTTTTACAATATGCCACAATTTCATAATTACACAATTGACATAAGGTATAAAGAATATAATTATAACCACCCAGGGCAAGGGGCAAACTGGCCACAAAACCACCTGGGCTTTGTGGTTCTTCCCAGTGTAGAAAGAAAAGAAATTAACTCAAGATCAGAGGATTTGGGGGTCAGTCCACCCCTTACCCTGGATTACTATATAATCAAAATATAATACTCTATCATGTTTATCCTTTGTTAAATACCAAAAAAAAGCATTTGACTCAGGAGAGCAGAATGTAGCCTTAAAGATCCTTTCACACAAGCTGTCTCCCATGTACATGTTAATATTCCACGACACTTAGAACACAGCAATAATTTTATTCAATAATATGCTAAAATTCAAAATCAAAATATCACACGGGGAAACAAGTGATCTCCAAAGGTGCTCACCAATGTCATGGAGGACGTCCTGAGCAAAGTCTAAATAGAATCCACTATTCATTTAATCGACCTTTTTTTTTTTAAGCACCTGCACTTTGCAAAACATTCATTATCCCAGGGACTGGATATACAAATTCAAAAACCAAGCAGTCCCCTGCCCTCAGAGAACTTGCAGTCTACTAGGAGGATATAACATGTTCACAAATAAATAAATACAAGATATATACAAAATCAACTGTTCGATCAACAGGCATTTATTAAGGATAAGTTATATGGCATACACTGTGCTTGATTTTGATTAGGGAACTAGCAGAACGGTTTATGCCTGCCATCCATGACTAGGGCAATAGATGTCTCTTTAAAATATGAGTAAAGAAAACCATGTTTACAATAGGATTGTAAACAGAAACACAATGGATTTGTTCATTTTTCTTCCTTGTTGTGGGTATTATTTTATATTATGTCATTAGCTATAATATCTACATATCATAAGTGTTTCTTTAAACACATATTGCTGAATTCTAAGGTATAAAAATTGCCCTACTAGCATCCTATATTATTATGCCATCACAACTTAATTTCACAGTCAAATCATTAATAGATTTTGTTTAAATAAAGTCTTCTTCCTTGATTAGAATTAAGGACACTTGAAAATGGCCTGCCAAACCCACCTCCCTGATTGAAGTAGGACTTGAAAAATTAAAACATATTTTTGAAATCTATATAGTTTCCCTTACTAGCAGTTTAAAAAGAAAGGTAGTCTTTGCTTTAATGAAAAGACAGTCACTTTGCAAAGAGAATGCTGAATAAATACAATTTCTGAAATTCTGTAGAATTTTGTCCTTGCTGAAGACGTTAACCAGTGCTAGGCCATTGCCTGTGACTTATTTGCTTGTGATTTGAAGTCTAAGAATGGATTGGTCTAAGATGCTCAAATGATTCTCTCAGGATTTAGGAGCTAATTGTGCTTACAGGGCTTAGTGTCCTGAACAGCAAAGTCACAGATTCCAGGCTACCCCATTAAGAGTCCACTAAGCCAGCACCTTCTGTCGTATCTCTGAGCTTTCAGAAGGTTGGGGAGCTGCTGCAAGATGTCTCCACTGGGAAGTGGTCCATATCTTTCACTGTTTCCTCAGTAGCTGTTACTGCTAGTTACTTCCCTTGCTGTTACAACTTCATAGGCAACTTGATTCTTCAGAGGCAAGAAGAAAACAGCAAATAACATGGGTGAGATCACCAAGGAGGACGTGGAGAAATACCTAGGAAACAACCCCCAGTTTGCTAAGGAGTATTTTGACAAGAAGTTAAGGGTAGAGGTGCTGGGAGAAGTTTTCAAAGGCTGCCCAGCGTCCATCCAGGAGAGTACCTCCTTCAATGAGATGACCCAAGTAGAGGAGTCAACCTTGATCTTTGAGTTGATGCAGAACATGCAAGACGAAGAAGCCAGCATGGAAGCCGTGGTACACAAGGTTCTGAGGAGGCTATGCCAGTTGCTGTCTGCTGACTGCTGTAGCATGTTCATTTGCCGATCACGCAACGGAATTCCAGAGGTGGCATCAAAGCTGCTCAATGTCACCCCAACCTCCAAGCTGGAGGAGAACCTTGTGTCTCCTGACAAAGAAGCTGTCTTTCCTCTAGACATCGGCATTGTGGGTTGGGTTGCTCATACTAAAAAATCTTTTAATATTCCGGATGTAACCAAGGTAGGTGACCTGAGTATGGAGTGAGTAGGGGAGAGGTCTCACTTGTAGCCTAGGGACCCATTCCTGTTAGTCCTGCAGTGGCCGGACTGACTCTGATTAACTGGACATGAATAGGGAGAGGGCCAGTAATTAAAACCTCCTCCTGTATTTGCTGCACTCTTTTGCTGTTATCTGATATACAGGAACCTGGGGCCTACTGAGGGTTTATTTATCCCATATCCCATGGCTTCGGAGGTTGGTAGATTGTTTGCTCCAAATATGTTATCAGTTCACTGGTTCTTCCTGGTGAGTAAATGTTTTTTTTTTCGTCACGGTTGAGCATCAAGTGACTGGCTGTTTGCAATTGCTTCATGCAATTCTCTATGATGCCAGGCTGGGGATCCCACAGGGGCATTCAAGGAAAGGTTATCCAATGAAGACAAAAGGTATCACAAAAAACAAGTTTGATTTTTTTTCCTGAGAAAAAAAGAACTATCTTCTGAGAGTGAAGACTCTCCCTAGTGCTTATGGAAAATGCAACCGGTATTGTTTCTAATCTGGAAATATGATCCTGGTAGAAGAAATTCCTGAAGTGTGACAGTCATTTGTGATAAAGGGGTAGAGTTCCACAAAGGAGAGTGTTGGGATAGGTAAATAGAGATTATTTCCCAAGGCGAGAGGATTTTGCCTTTGTACCAGGGTATCCTTAAATTGGAGCATGTCCCCAAAGTGACTCTTGGGGGTAAATTTTGCCTGTATTGGCTACCAAGTGGGTGGTCTAGATGCAATCTTTTCCTTTAGAAGTCAGAAGTCCTGGATTGAGCTGCCATATTGAGAAATTATTTATTATTAGAGATGTAAATTTTTACAGAACTACAGTATCAAGGAAGTTGAAGGGGCCTTAAAGATAGTTTAGTTTAATGTCCTCATTTTGCAGATCTGGAGACCCAGAGAAATTTAAAGTCCCAGAGTACACTGGGACCTATACATGAGGTTCTTGACTCCTAAGTAGGTGCAATGAATAAAGAGTTGGGCTAGAGTCAGGAAGACTCATCTCCCTGAGTTCAAATCTGGCCCCAGATACTTACTAACTATGAGACCTTGGGCAAGTCACTTAACCCTGTTTGCCTCACTTTCCTCATCTGCAAAATGAACTTGAGAAAGAAATGGTAAAGCCAAGAAAATTCCAAATGAGTCAGACTGACAAAAGAGTCTGACACTACTGAAAATTGACCAAATAACAAAAATGGTTCCTATTCTCTGTTTCTTTCTTTTTCAATGTAGTTATTTATTTGCCTTTCCTTAGTGCTTCCGAGATTATTTCTCTATTACTCCAGCACTCAACCAAGAAGTCTTCCCTTCGATCTAATCAGAATGGGTCCACTCATGAATAGTCTCTTCTGACTAATACTTGCAGCATGTAGAAGAATTTCAAAAAGGTTCCACAGTGAGATGCTAAGTTCAAATTTTTCATTTTCTCATCACTTTCATATGGAATTTAGAACAAACTTAAACAGAAGTGATGTATTTAAAAAATTAAACAGAAGTATGAAGCTTCTCCACATCACAGGACAATTTTTGTTGAGGAGAGAAGAGGAAGGGACCTGGTTATGGTATTATGTTGGCGTGGGGGAGTTTCTAGTTACATAAATTCTTTTCTCAATATGGATAGACAGTAGACTGAGGCACGAAGAGGTTAAGAAACTTTACCTATGGTCACACATTTAGTGTGAACCAGAGGCAGGACCTTAACCAAGGGTTCCCTAATTCCAAAGCCAGCCCCCTTTCTTCTAAGAGATTAGTTACACGGAATGAACATAGCACAGTTAAAATTTCTTGAAGGAAATAATCAATACAAATACAAGCCATTGCTAGCATTATACATTAAGGTGAGGTAGGAAGAAAATGTCTTGTAAAAGAACTGCTGTTAAAAACGCTTTCTGTCAGGTTGCCTCTGACATGCCAGGGGCAGGCTAGAAGGATAATCCTGCTAAATTCATGAAGCTGATTATGTGGGGAAAAGACTGCAGAGATCAAGAAAGATGCCACATGGGTGATTCCTTTCATATCCTTCTCCCTGGTGAAGCTGACCCAAGCTTGTTTCTAGAGGCAATGGCCATAGATTCAGGGAGGATATCACCCTGCTGTGAGACCTTCATGCAAGGAGCTTTAATCAACTGCAAGGACAGTGGCTCTACTTTTGGGGTCATTTGCTGCCAGAAAGATCTTTTTTTTTTTTTTTTTGCTCAGGATAATTACATAGAAAAGGAAATCCTGAACATTTTCACACGAGTTATAACATCTCTAGCTAAATTACTGATCACAATTAGGAGGACACTGGCTTATTAAGTGAACACTAAGTCAAAAGATTTTTCTAGTCCTTTAATTTTTAATAGGAGGAAAAAGGAAATTTTTTAACATAGGTTAATTTCTTTCTGCTGCCTTTATATAATTAGTGGGTGCGGTTTCTCAAGTTCAGGGAACAAACACAGTGGGAATACTCAGCATACTTGGCAGCCTCAGAATTCTTCTGTCCTCAGTTACATGTCTGCACAGCAGAAAACCAGCAGGTGCTTCTGAGAATGACATAGAACCATAGACAATCCATGCTGGGAGAGTATTGGCTCTAATAGCCTCTCGGACAGACAAGGAAACTGAGGCCCAGAGGTGGATCCCCTCCCTCTTCGCTCTCCCCCAATGACTCTAAATGGGCTCGATTGAAGGGTGTTCCTGTGTTAGCATATCACTAGGCCCAGAAGGAGGATGAATCACAAAATCAATGGAAACTTAGAGTGGAAAGGATCCCACAGATGATTTAGTCCGAGCCCTGTCAATCAACAAACTTGGAAACTGAGGTCCCATTGATTTGTCAGTGTTAACACAGGTGGGTGATTTTGGGGGGTAAGTGGGTCAGGGTCCAGACTTATAACTTCATCAGCAGAGGGGATGTCTGATGTAGATTAGCCAAAACCAGGGCAGATTAACAACTATGCAATTTGTAGTTTTGGAGAACTGAGAAGTTAGCTAGTCTGTGTCAAAGATAATACCTGAATGCAAGCCTTCCCAATTCCAAGACTGGCCCTCTATCCATGACACTACTGTAAAAATTACCATGAAATGTGAACAATACAAAATACTACATAATTAATTTTAATATAAACCTCGTGAATGGCCTTGCCACGCCCCTTTCCCTAGAGAAGGATGCTGAAGAGATCCATATACAGATTTCTGAAAGCCCATTCCCTTCTACTGGTGAGAGAAGAAGGCCTCTGGGCTGGGGATCACATCTCCATCCATCAGCTATCTACCTTTTAATTTTTTTATTGCTTATTAGCACTTCCACTAGGGGGTGGGCAGGTACAAGAAGAGGATGTGAAATTGTCATCAATCTATTTTGCTGTGAAGGCACAGCGAGGAAGAAGGTGGAAGCTACTATAGTTTTCATGGATCCATGCTATCCTTTCCCTCATTAGCAAGAATATTCAAAAAGTTTGTCTACATACCACAAAGTGCCCATTAACCCAGGACTCCAAAGTACTGCAAGTTCCCATCATAGCCAGAGGAGAAGGTGAATATCTGTATCAAACCATAGCTCTCCAAAGATAATAGCTTGGACCAGACCTGTCTTTTCATTGGCATAAGGAGCTTCCAATGAGGAAATTCCCTCTACCAATTCAGATCGGCAACTGTTCTGTATTTTATGCTAATTTTACCAAGTTGCCCGGGGGCATTGAGCAGTTAAGTGACTTGACTAGAAAAACACAACTGGTAGATACCAGGTGCAGGACTTGAACCCAGGTCTTTCTGAGTCAGAGGCCAGCTTTGCCAATGTCCACAACGCTATTTTGCCTCTCAAAAATAATAGAATGTGTAATGAAACTTATAACCTTGATTAGCTTAATGGGAGACATTATTTCTGTTCCCCACCCTCCTCCACCCCTAATACAATTCTTATTAACAGGCTCCTATATCTTATTCTTTTCAATTTCTACTGTTTAAAAAAATGTCTTTTCAACAACTGAGGATTACAAGGTGTGTGGAACAATAATATGGTAGTACAACAGATTGGAAACCTAGTACATAGTGAGAAGCAATATGATAGGAGGTGAATGACTTGGAATCAGAATCCCGGCATTGTTCTCTAACTCTGCCTCTGAGAGTCTTGGTTTTCTCACCTATAAAAAGGAGATAATCCTGTTTATACCACCTACTCCACGGTTGCTATGGGGAATCATCAATTTCAGTTGGAAGGGACCTCTGATCCAAACCCTACCTGACCAAGAAGTCCCATGACTTACTCAACCTGCCATTGAAAATCTCTAGTGAGGGGGACACAGTCCCTACTGAGGCAGTTCACAATTCTGTTTTGAGATTGGGCTGAGGTTAGAATTTGCAGAAAAGGTACCAACCTGTTTCTAAGTACAGACATACCTCAGAGATATTGCAGGTTTGGTTCCAGACCACCCCAATAAAGCAAATGTCTCCATAAAGTGAATCCCATGAATTTTTGGTTTCCCGGTGCACATATGAGTTATGTTTACACTATACCATAGTCTATTTAGTGTGCAATAGTAATGTCTTAAAAAGCAATATACATACCTTAATTAAAAATATATATATATTGCTAAAAAGAATGCTAACCATCATTTGAGCCTTCAGCTAGTTGTAACCCTTTTGCTGGTGTAGGGTCTTGCCTGACGTGCATGGCTGCCGAAGGATCAGGGAGATGGTTGCCAAAGGTTAAAATGGTGGGTGTGGCAATTTCTTAAAATAAGACAACAATGAAGTTTGTTGCACTGAGTGACTCTTCCTTTCACTTAGAGTCCATTGTAGGCTTTTTAATTGACCTAATTTCAATATTTTTCTGTCTCAAGGAATAGGGAAACCCCCTGGAGAGGTCCCCATCAAGGACTGTCAAGAAAGAGATGAGGAACAGTCATTTAGCAGAACAGTCAGAACATACACAACATATATCGATTCAGTTTGCCATCTTAAATGGGTACAACTCGTGGTACCCCGAAATAATTACTATAGCATCAAAGATCATTGATCACAGCTAGGCATAATAAATATCATAATAATGAAAAAGTTTGAAATATTGTGAGAATTACCAAAATGTGACACAGAGCTATTGGAAAAAATGGTACCAATAGACTTGCTCAACCTTAAATTTGTAAAAAAAACAAACAAACAACAAAACCAACATCTGCAAAGTACAATAAAATGAGGTATATCTGTAGAGAAAGTCTCCTCTCTCAGGTGTTCCCTGTACCAATGAAATTACAGGTCTAGTCTCCATTCCCTATATTAACAATAGCTCTGACCTCAAAACTATTTGCTAATGATGTCTCACAATTTTATTACATTGTTATTATTATTATTATTATTATTATTATTCTGTGAGGTCCAGAGAGGCTCATTGTTAAATTTTCCTTATGGGCATTTATACCTCAGGAAGCCCAAAAACGACAAATCAGGGCTTGATTTATTGTTTTGTTGATTTCTAGGCTTAATAAAGTATTAATAATGCAGATTAAACTTAAAAATGCATGTATGTACCGTGTTTCCCCAATAATAAGACCTATCCCGAAAATAAGCCCTCCCCTTACTGTGTAAGATTCCTCTAAAATAAGCCCTCCCCCAAAAATAAGCCCTATTGAGATTGCTACTGTAGTGAAGGTGATCCCCTGCGCTACACGCTACATTACGGTACCCTCTGTACGCACCGTTCCCGCCCCCCCCAGTGAAACGCACGCCACGCTCCAAGCTGCATCCAATCAGAGCTGCAGCAGTGAGCGCATCATCCTGTTCTTCCCCAGTGATTTGCTTATTGAATAAAGGTACATTTTTTTGTTCACATTTACCTGTTTATTAAAATTGCTGTCATGTTCATTAAAATAAGCCCTCCCCTGAAAATAAGCCCTCTGGTGTTTTTCTGTCCAAAAAAATAGTAAGACAGTGTCTTATTATCGGGGAAACACGGTATGTATATATATATATATATATATGTATGTATTTTTCAAGGAGTCTAGTTATTAAACTTTTTCCAGCACACCTCTCTATTGCTCTGTAACATTGCCTGAGTGCATTAGAAAGTTCAGGGAATGAAGCTGTCACCAGACTGTAGGCCTGTGACTGAAGAATTAATAATAATAATAATAATAATTGGCATTTATGTAGTTTTGAGGTTTGAAAAGCATTTTATATCCATTCTCTCACTGGAGCCTCCCCACATCCTTGATTATAACTTAACCCCATCATGCAGATCACAACCTGGAATCTTCATTTATTCCATGAGACTTTTGCCCATCTCCTCCATAATCTCATCACAGAGAGCCATGAAACATACTGGAACCCTTCCTTGCTTTCCCTTGACAATAAGAGAATGCCAACAGAAGACAGATGCTATCAGTTATCCCTCATGCTCACCACCTGACCAGCCCATAATCTCCTTTTCTTTAAAACCCCACCAATAATACTGCAAAATCCTACTCTAACTTCATTCAGCCAATCACCCATTTAGAAAACTGCTCCTGTGGAATCACTCCCCATCACTCCTTTTATTATATGTTTTCACTTATGGCACCATCTTGTTGCCAAGGAGATCAGGATGATGGCAATCTTCTCCAGCAAACATCACCCACTTTGGTCTTCCAGGGAATTTGTCCCTGACTTATGACTGATGGGGCCAAACTCTGAGTGATTATGGGGAAGGAAATTAGAGAAGCAGGTAAACATGGGGTGGGGGCAGAGGAGAAGGAGTAGCCAGAGAAGCCTCAGGAATATATGGAAGTGGGGGACCAAGCTATGAGACCATCAGTACCAAACTCCAAGACTGGGTGGATATTATATGTGGCATGTAAGAACAGGCATGTATTGCTGACCGAAACCACCCCCTCCCCAAGCCCCCACTACAGATGCCCAGGGGGTTATTCTTCATTTCCCTTTGCCCTTTATGTTTCTTTGGCTCCTCTCATACCTTCCTGGGGAGAAAAGCAGGTGGGAGCCTGCTAATATGTGTGTATCATTGCTGAATTTGAATGAGAGAGGGGAAATTAGGGGGCATCTGGGAAGAAAAATAAATTTAAAACTGTAATTTTCTGTGACTTGTTTTTTTTAAATCAGTAACCTAATGAGTAGGGGCTCAGAGCTGAAAAAAATAAATTAATTTTTTAACTCTACAGATTAGAAAGAGAAACTTGTATCGAGACATCATTAGGGAATGAATAAATGAGTTAGCAATGACTAGGAGGGGGGAAGGGGAAGGTGGGCTCTGACTAGCTTGGGATGGTGTTGGAAATGAGGTCTTCCTATTTTCCTTCCCATTGCTTCTCACAACCTAATTTAAAAGGAAAACCATCCTTCCAAAGGAGGAGAGGTTGAGGGAGTGAGTGGCTGAAAAAAAAATCTCACCCAAAGAGTAGGTCCTCCTCATCAAGGGTTGAAGAAGGAGGTGAGTGAGAGTGACAAGCTAGCTCACACACACTACTACTATTAGACTCCTAATGTCAAGGTGTGGGGGCAGGGTCAAGATGACAGAGTAGAAACAGGACCTCCTCGAGGCTCCGGCTCCCATCACCTCCAATTCATGTAAAAGGGGACTCTGAAAAAACTTTGGAGCTGCAGAACCCACAAAATGACACAGAAAAGCTAACCTCCTGCTGAGGATAGCCCAGCAGGCAGGCAGCAAGCAGCCAGTGCAGTGCTCTGGAAGCCCAGCCCAGCCCCACACCGAGGTTTTAGCCCCAGGGCGGGCCTGACCAACCACTGGCTGGAGGAACTCCAGATCCCCAGCAGCTGTGGTGATCCAGAATTATCAACACGTAGATGCTAAGGACAAAGTGAGAGGTCTGTGCAGTGTGGACATTGGGACCTAGTAGTTGGGAGTGCTTAGGCTTTTGCCCCTAGGGTGAGAAGCCCTGAAGGCTGTGGCATAGCCGCAGCCATGTGGCAGCTTCAGCTCCTGGCCTGCAGAGTGTAATGGGACCAAGCGACCAGTGTGAGGGGTAATTGCTCTAGCTTTAACCTGCTTGGATCTGGGTTGCGGTCTAGAATGGAGGTCCTGGGGTGTGTGACCAGGTGCCAGAGCATGTGGAGGCTTCAGAAAGGGCACCCAACTAATACCACTGGCAGCTGAGAAAACCCCAGCGTTTGGAACGAAGTTCCCCTGTCTGGTGGCAGAGTCCTACTGTGGCAAAAAAAAAAAAAACCCAAAAGTCGAGTAATTGAGTGGCAACATGACCAGGCAAAGGAAGCAAACCTAGCAAAGCAATCCAACATTAGTCTCCTATTTTGGGGACAAAAAAGAGCAAAGTATGGAACAGGAGGAAGACAGTGAAGTCAGAACTCCTGCACCAAAAGCTTCCAAGAAAAATACAAGCTGGTTATAGGCCATAAAGGACCTTAAGAGTCAGATAAGAGAAATGGAGGAAAAATTGGGAAGAGAAATGAGAACAATGCAAGAAAATAACAAAATGAGAGTCAATAGCCTGACTGAGGAAAATAACACCTTAAAAAACAGACTAATTCAAATGTTAAAAGAGGCTCAAAAAGGCAATGAGGAGAAGAATGCCTTAAAAAGTCGAATTTGCCAGATGGAAAAAGAATCTCAAAAACTCACTGAGGAGAATCATTCCTTCAGAATTAGATTGGAGCAAATGGAAGCTAATGACTTTATAAGAAATCAAGATGCTGTTAAACAGATACAAAGAAATGAAAGAATAGAAGGCAATGTGAAATATCTCATGGGAAAAACCACTGACCTGGAAAATAGATCTAGGAGAGATAATTTAAAAATTATTGGACTACCTGAAAGCCATGATCAAAGAAAGAACCTAGAAATCATCCTCCAAGAAATTCTCAAGGAAAACTGCCCTGATGTTTTAGAACCAGAGGGCAAAATAAAGGTTGAAAATCCACCGATCACCCCCTGAAAAAGATCCCAAAAAGAAATCTCCTAGGAATATTATAGCCAGGTTCTGAAATTCCCAGATCAAGGAGAGAATATTACAAGCAGCCAGGAAGAAACAATTGAATATTGTGGAAACACAATCAGGATAACTCAGGATTTGGCAGCTTCTACACTGAAGGATCAAAGGGCTTGGAATATGATATTCTGAAGGTCAAAAGAGCTGGGATTAAAACCAAGAATCACCTACCCAGCAAAACTGAGTATCATGTTTCAGGGGGAAATATGGTCATTCAGTGGAATAGAGGACTTTCAAGCATTCTTGATGAAAAAACCAGAGTTGAATAGAAAATTTGACATTCAGATACAAGAAGCAAGAGAAGCATGAGAAGCTAAACAGGGAAAAGAAATCATAAGAAACTTATCAAAGTTGAATTATCAACATTCCTATATGGAAAAATGATAATTGTAACTGATGAAACTTTTCTCCATATGAAAACAGTTGAAGGGAATAGAAATATATATATATATATATATATGTATATATATATGAGGGTATACAGGCATATGAATACATATGTGAATGTGTGTATATATGTTTACATGTATACATAGATAGAGGGCACAAGACCAATTTGATAGGAAGGGATGATACTTAAAAATTAAATTAAGAGGTGAGAGAGGAATATAATGAGAGGAGATAGGGAGAGACAGAATGGGGTCAACTATCTCATATAGAAGAGGCAAGGGAAAATGACTACAATGGAGGGGAAGAATAGGAAGGCAAAAGGGAATGGGTCAAACTTTATTCTTATTGAATTTGGATCAGGGAGGGAATGAAATACACACTAAATAGGATATCTCACCCTCTAGGAGAGTAAGGGGGAAGGGAATGAGAGGGGGTATGATGGAAGGCAGGGCAGGCTGGGGGGGAGGGAAGTTGGAAGCACCCACTTTTGAAAAGGAATGGTATCAAAGCAGAGAATAGAACAAGTGGAAGGTGGGATAGGAGGGAGGGAAATATAGTCAGTCTTTTACAATATATCTACTATGTTAATGTTTTGCATTAGCTACACATGTACAACCTATACTGAATTGCTTATCTTCCTAGAAAGGGTGGGTGACAAGGGAGGAAGGGAATGAATCTGGAATTCAAAGTTTTAAAATCACATGTTTAAATATATATATATATATATATATATATATATATATATATATATATACTGTTATTAATACTATTTTACATGTAATTGGAAAATAAGTTATACAGGCAGTGGGGCATAGAGATCCACCATGCCATACTGGAAAAGTCGAAGGGGGTATGGGAGAAGATATGTGAGAGAGCAGATTGGAGGAGGGGATACCCTGTGGGACTGCTATTTTGTGGCGGTGGGTATGGGAAAAACGGGGAGAAAATTTGTAACCCAAAATCTGGTGGAAATGAATGATGTAAATCAGAAGTTAATAAAGCATTTGAGAAATGAAAAAAATAGACTCCTAATGTCAAGTTTTTACAGAACTAATTAATGCCCTTAGGTGAGGGATGTGTCTGCCTGAACAACTTTAATAAATGAATGAATATTTCTTTTATTTCAGAACAGCCATTTTTCTGACTTTCTGGATAAGCAAACCGGTTATACCACTAAGAATATGCTGGCAATGCCTATTATAATGGGCAAGGAGGTCCTTGCTGTCATGATGGCTGTGAACAAAGTCAATGAGCCTGAGTTTACTAAGCAGGATGAAGAGGTAATGGTGGGCATGGGAACAAGAAACAGAGGTTCCATTTTTAAAAATTAGTTTATTTATTTTTAGTTTTCAACATTTACTTCCATAAATTTAAATTCTACCCCCCTCCTCCCTCCCCAAGACAGCATGCAATCTCATACAGGCTCCACATATACATTCCTATTAAACATATTTTCACATTAGTCATCTTGTATAGAAGAATTATAATAAATGGGAGAAACCTTAAGAAGGCAAATAATAAAAAAATAAAATATCTGCTTAGCTCTGCAGACTCCATATTTCTTTCTCTGGATGTGGATGGCATTTTCCATCATGAGTCTTTTGGAATGCAATCCTTGCATTTCTGAGAAAAGCCAAGTCTATCAAAATCAGTCATCGCAGACTGTGGCTATTACTTTGTATAATGTTCCCCGGGTTCTGCTCACCTCACTCAGCATCAGTTCGTATAAGTCTTTCTAGGTTTTTCTGAAGTCTGCCTGTTTATAATTTTTTTTTGTTTTTGCCTTTTAGAGGGCAATTGAGGTTAAGTAACTTGCCCAAAATTACATGGCTAGTTTTTTTTGTGTGGGTATTAAGTGTCTGAGGCTGGAACTGAATTCAGGTCCTCCTGACTCTGGGGCCGGTACTTTACTCACTGTGCCACCTAGCCGCCTCCTGTTTATAATTTCTTATAGCACAATAGTATTTCATTACCTTCACATACTACAACTTGTTTAGTCATTCCCTAATTGATGGGCATCCCCTCAATTCCCAGTTTTTGGCCACCACTAAAAGAGGTGCTATAAATATTTTTGTACATGTGGGTCCTTTTCCCATTTTTATGATCTCTTTGGGATACAACCCTAGAAGTGATATTGCCAGGTCAAAAGGTATGCACACTTTTATAGCCCTTTGAGCATAGTTCCAAATTTCTCTCCAAATGGTTGAATCAGTTCACAGCTCCACCAACAATGCATTAGTATTCCAATTTTCCCACATCTTCTCCAACATTTATCATTTTCCTTTTCTATAATATTAGCCAGTCTAATAGGTATGATGTGGTACCTCAGAGTTGTGATTCGCATCTCTCTAATCAATTAGAGGTTCCATTTTTAATAGAAAGGAATTAAAAATGAGGTTTTATTCTCATTTGTTTCTTTTTGTTTCAAGATAAAATGCAGCCTATGGGGCCAGTCTTGGAGTCAGGAAGACCTGGGTTTGAGTTCTGCCTTTGCCACATATTCATGGGCAAGACACTTCATTCCTCAGAACCCTAGGCAGTTCTAAGCCTAGAAGTTACAGATAAGTAGTGGTCTACTACGCCCAAAGGGCTATCAAGCTATGCATACCCTTTGATCCATTCATACCACTACTAGGTCTGTATCCCAAAGAAATTTTTTAAAAGGGAAAAGGACCTACATGTAAAAAATTATTTGTAGCAGCTCTTTTTGTGTTGGCAAAGAATTAGAAATTGAAGGGATGTCTATCAATTGGGTGATGGCTGAACAATTTGTGGTATATGATTTTAATGGAATACTATTGTGCTATGAAAAATGATGAGCATCCAGGGTGGCTAGGTGGTGCAGTGAATAGAGCACCAGCCCTGGAGTCAGGAGAACCTGAGTTCAAATCCGGCCTCTGACACTTAACACAAAAACTAGGCATGTGACCTTGGGCAAGTCACTTAACCCCAATTGCCCTTCGAAAAAAAGAAAAATGATGAGAAGGATTATTTCAGAAAAATCTGCAAAGACTTACATGAACTGATGCTGAGTGAAGTGAGTAGAACCAGGAGAACATTGCACACAGTAAGTACAGTATTTGTACAATGATCAACTGTGAATAACTTAGCTCTTCTTATCAATACAATGATCCAAGAGAATTGCAAAGGACTCATGATGAAAAATGATATCTACCTCCAGAGAAAGAACTTATGGACTCTGAATGCAGCTCAAAGAATGATGTTTTTCACTTTTTTAAATTTCTTGTGTGTTTTTTAAAAAATTAGTCTGTGTTTTCTTTCACAACATGACCAATATGGAAATACATTTGCATGATTGCACATGTGTAACCTATGCCAAATTGCTTACTGTCTTAGTGAGAGGCAATGGAAGGAAGGGTGGGAGAGGATTTGGAGCTCAAAATTTTTAAAAATGAATGTTAAAAATTATCTCTACATGTAATTAGGAAAAAATAAAATACTCAAAAAAAGGAAAAAAGATAAGTAGTGGTCTATGTACAGCAGCTGGGTGGTACAGTGGACTGACCTTCATAAGTTAAAATCTGGCCTCAGACACTTATTAGTTATATGACCCTGGGGAAGTCACTTAACCTTGTTTGCTGCAGTTTCCTCATCTGTAAAATGAGATGGAGAAGAAAATGGCAAACCACTCCAGCATCTTTGCCAAGAAAACTCCAAAGTGGGTCATGAAGTTAGACATGACTGAACAAATGATCTATCTGCATCAGTGAAGGAAGTTTCCATGCAGGGAGTTCCCTATGTTGGACCTATATTCCTTATATGTGGACCAACTCCCTCCCCCCGCAAAACAGATGAATTTAATGACTACTCACATTTTTCTTTTTTTTTTTTCTTATTTGTAGGTTTTTTCCAAATACCTCAGTTTTGTTTCTTTTGTTCTAAAGCAGCACCACATGGCATATCTCTACAGTATTGAATCTCGAAAAGTTCAGGTAAAAAAATTATGAAACCAGAGTCAATAATATACTCTTTTGCTAACAATTCTAAGGAAGGCACACAAGGGACAATGAGCGCAAATTCCTCCAGAATCCCAAAGGCAAGCCGTGTCTCATTAAGCATGGATATTAGGGCTAAGATCCCTCAGGGAGGTCTACACCTAAGGAGAGAAGATTCAGCTGTGCCATAAGTGCAATAAGTAATGTCTCTACTACATCTCCCAGACTTGGTATTGTTGATCATGGTTTGACTGGTGGTCTGAAGTCTAATTTCTTGGTTTTTTGAGCAGAAGGAGAAGTTGTTGAGTATAATCAGTAAATAAACACTTTTAAGTGCCTACTATGTGCTAGAAACTGTACTAAGCCCTGGGTATATACTGAGAAATGGGAGTTTAAAGATTCTGGGCACTATAGCTGACTTCCTCTGCTGGTGAGTGCTTCAGAACCTGTGATTGAGGGTGTGCTAGGTTCTGGTGCTATCTCCTTAGAATGATAACAAAATCCAGATAGACTTGATAGGCACAGTTCAGAGCCTACAGTTGTCTTCAACTGAAAAAAGAGAAAGGGGAGGAGGGCATAAGGGAATCCAGAGTCAGTTCATGAAAGTATGTGAGCATATGTCAAAGGCTCATCAGGGCAGAAGGAAATCACCAAAGCCTGTCATGGTTGCTCTGAGGCTGTTCCCTATCCTTGGAATGGCCATCCTTACATTTATCTCTTAGAATGCCTAGTTTCCTTCAAAGCTCATCTCAAATGCCATCTTCTTACATGAGACCTTTCCTGATCCCCCAGCCACTATGGTCTCTCCCATCCCTCAAAATGATCTTGGATTTAGTTTGCACATCATTTATATATATATTTTTATGTGTCTGTGTTTTCTCTCCCAATAGAATGCAAGTTTCTTGAGGGCAGAGACTGTTTTGTTTTTACCTTTGAATACCCATCATTCAACAAAGTGCCTCGAACATAGCAGGTGCTTAATAAATATGGATTTTTAAGAAACAAAACAAACTGATGGCCTTGCTGGAATTTGATATCCAGAACCAAACACAACACTCCAGATATTATCTGACCTGGGTAGAACACAGTAGTTCTGTTATCAAATGAAATAATATGGGTAAATTGCTTTACAAACCTTGAAGCACTGTATAAATGTTAGATGCTTTATTAATACTATTATTATCTCCCAGTCCTAAATACTATGTTTCTCTTAATGCATTCTAAGTTTATACCAGCTTTTTTGATAGTCCATATAATACTGCTGACTCATATTAAACTTGTAGTCCGCTAAAACTCTGAGATCTTTTTCAAACTGCTATTTAGATTTCCTCCTTCTCTGTGTACTTGGGAAATTGATTTTTTGAACCCAAGTGTAAAATTTTACATTTATCCCTATTATATATCTTATTAGAGTCAACCCAATGCTCAATCTTGTTAAAGTTTTTTTTGGTATCAACTTAGTTGTTTAGTATATTAGCTAGTTCTCTCAACTCTGTGTAATGTGAAAATTTAATAAATTTGCCATTTATGCTTTTATCCAAATCATGAATAAAAATGGTCAATTGTGCATGGTCAAGCACAGATTTCTACCATTTACTGGGGGCCTCTTTCCAAGCTGATATCAAACCATTAATAACTATTCTTTGGGTCTATCCATTCAACTGATTCTGAATCTTCCTAACTGTACTATCATTTTGCTCACCATTCTCCAAATTTTCCAGAAGAATAGCATGAGAGACTGTCAAATGCTTTGCTAAAATATAGGTAAACTCAAATCTACATTCTATATATCTATTTTCTTCTGATTCACCTGTTCTAGGTAGCTTGCAAAACAAAAGCAAACTGGGTTAGTCTGATGTGATCTATTCTTTATGAAATCATGATGGTTATTTGTACTCACCACTTCCTTTGAGGGGGGGAGGAGGCAGGTTGTATATGACTAGGTGGCACAATGTATGAAGCACCAGGCCTGGAGTTAGAAAGACTTGAGTTCAAATATGGCCTCAGACACTTGCTAGCTTATTAGCTCACCCTGCCCTCACCTTACAACCCATATTTAGAGATTTATACATTCAAGTTTTCACAAAGTACAATTCTGCATGTTAGAATACTGTATCACCTTCTTTGTCCCCATTGGTCAATTCATGAAGGCTGTCCCTTCAATATATTTTAAATTATCCCCTCTTGCTCCTACTTGAGGGAGAATTGGACACATTAGGAGCCTGTTAAATATATATTCATAAAGTAGCAGCATAAATAATATTTGTTTTACCTGATGTGAATATTGTGATGTTTTATCTAAAGACTATGTATTTTATTCTTTCTTTTCCCTACAATTATTCACAGGTCCTGTTATGGTCAGCCAGCAAGGTATTTGAAGAACTTACAGATATTGAGCGACAATTTCACAAAGCCCTATATACCATTAGAGCCTATTTGAATTGTGAAAGATACTCCATCGGCCTACTGGACATGACCAAAGAAAAGGTCTTCATCATTCTATTGATTTTTTCCCACCTACAGTCTCCTGTGAATCACACACTTGTCATAGAAAATGCAATTAGCTTAATGATTCACCTGAACTATTTAAATAACTAACTAAAAATAGATTGCATGTACTTGTCTCAGATGAAATTACAGCTCTTAGCTTTATGATAAAAAAAATTAAAAGTAGGATCTGTGAGGGTGTTTACCACTTTTGATGAAGTATAAAGAGCTTCTTGCTCACCTGTTTATAATACATAGTAATTAAATACCATGTCTACTGAGAGAAATTAATATTATACTATTATATTAATAACTAATTATTAATTTGTGATCCACCCTTTCTCTTGTTTTTTTTCTCTTAAGGCCCAACTCCTGAAAAGGTCAGTCTCTGAAAGTCGTGGCTGAGTGATGAGATTGCTCCCAAGGCACATACTCATTACCTAGGTTGTGCCCAACCTCACCCAACTGGAAACCTAATTTCTGTTTAGAGTATAAACCGAATCCAGTCTGGGCAAGCCTTTGCCTGGGGGAAGAGCCCCCTGTCCTTGATGCTCCATTAGAGTTTAGGGCAACCCAGATCATGAAGGAAAAAACTAGCTAGAGATCTGAATGGAAATGGTTTCCCCAGCCCAGATGCCTTAAGCCTGAGGAGTCTCAAGATAAGTCACTTTCTCATCAGGAGGAGCTAAAGACTTTTAGCCCACCTCCTTATTAAATGTCTACCAATCAGGGTTGCATTGCACTGGTTAGAATTCCCTTTCTGAAGGAGTTTAAGGTGATTCTGAGCCTCTCTTTGAGTCTTTGGTTACTGAAAAAAGCCACTGACCATCAATTTATTGATTACTGGCCTAATCAATAAATTGATTATTAATTACCTAGAAACTGTCTCGAGGGTTTTCATTCATTATACTACTAATAACCAATCTTTTTTTTAATGCCCTTGAGATTTAAAGTGACATAACCAAAGAGGTGTGGTGGTATGGAAAGAAGAGGACCCTAAATCCCAATCCTAGTTCTGTTACTTAGCCAATTTTATGACCCTGAGAAAGTCATTCAACCTCTCTTTTCCTGTTTCTTCATCTATAAGGTGAAAGTATTATATAATAAATGACCTCTAAAGTAATCTAGACAATTCTGTTCCTATGATTAAGAAATACTATGAAATACACTCAACTAAACAACTACACAAGATGTATCTAGAGCAGATTGATTTGTGAAAAATTTTGTTGAATAATGTCCAAACCTAATTGTCTACAGGAGTTCTATGATGAATGGCCAATCAAGCTTGGAGAAGCACAGCCCTACAAAGGTCCAAAGACACCAGATGGCAGAGTAAGTTTGAAGAAAGGCCTTCCTTGGCTCACGCCACACTGTACTAGATGGAAGAAAATCCTGGGTCTTAGTTGCATTTTGAGAAGGAGGCTCTGCACAAACATAGACGGGGAGAGTCACTCATCCATCCCACAAAACAAACTGTGTGTAAAACCCTGTGCTAGATTCTGGGGAAGATATACCCTGGGCCCACTGTCCTGAATGGAACGATACTTCAGGAAGATACCAGCTACGCTTGGCTTCACTCTCTATTCCCCAGCCATCTCTCTTTTCAACCTTAATAATCACCTTGTGACTTCAGGTAGTCTCTGTGAACTTCTTTCACTTCCAGTCCAGTTCAGCAATCATTCAAGGTCCATCTTCAATTTCCTTCCTCACCTTCTTCTGACTTCAAAATATTCTATAATTCTTTGAGCACTGGAGAAACTTGAGTTTCACACCAAGAGAACCATGATTCACTCATCTCTGCCATTGCTCCTGGAAGGGTTATGTCCATCTATACCCTCCCCTTCCATGACCCAAATCACCATCCCTGTAAATTTCAAGACCAAAGTACCCCTCCCTGAACACCTCTCCCTTGTATGTACTGTCTCCCACTATTAGAATGTCAACTTCTTGAGGGTTCCTTTTATTTATATCTTCAGTACTTACAACAATGCTTGGCACATGGTGTTTAATGCTTTTCATTCATTCATTTAGTCAAAACATAATCTTTATGGAACTTTATTTTACAGATAAAAAAATAAAACTCCCACTGAAAATTGAACTAGAAATGAGTTCTTGAGACCAAGTTTAAAAACCTATTAGGCTATTTCTACATTACTGAATGCAAGCAGTTAAGAGTTGGGGAGGGGCAGTTGGAGGAATAAATCTGGTAATATAAAGAAAGAACTTATAGTCACTTCTTCCCCACTCCCTTCCCCCCAAAAAAAATCCTGCAAAAATTGACCAAAATTCAACTGGTTTTTTTAAACAAACAAACAAAAAAGATTTATTGTGTAGCTAAGTAGGCAGTGATCTACTCTTAGTTTTAGTATAGCCTTAATCCATGGAAGCAGACATTTATATCAGGAAGAAAAGGTATGTTGAGAAAGGGGGTTGGTAGAAAAGATGCTGGACTATCTGCTTTAAAGTATTCTTACGAAAACTATTTCTCAAACTGGGGGTTCCTTCTAAGGAAGCTTTTTTGTTCATTCTGACTCATTCTTAATCTGTCCCTTTCATTTAGGAAATTATCTTTTATAAGATTATTGACTATATTCTACATGGGAAAGAAGATATCAAAGTCATCCAGTGAGTATTCTTACGAATGAGATTGTTATAGGAATAGCAAGTGATTTTTATCCTATGTGTACTGACAGATTTCTTATAGCTTATATTTATCTACCCTGTAATTTCCTTTTTTTTTTAACCTAAAGGACGCCTCCTGCAGATCACTGGTCTCTTGTTAGTGGCTTACCAACATATGTTGCTGAACATGGATTTGTAAGTTTCTCTGCAATTATCATTTATCAAAATGTAGATACCAACTGATGTTAGCTAAAAAACTGAAAATAAAACATCAGGATATAGCCACATTAATTAGCCTTGGGACAGACCATTCTTTCAACTGTGAGACAAAGTGACACATATGTCATAAAGTTACTTAAATACTTCTAGACTCCATATTATTGGAGGAATACCAAAGGGATGCCCACACAACCAATTTTAGAACCTGGTCCTAGGTCTTTGAACTCTGGGTTCCAACAGGACCCTTTCCATTACACTGTGATGTCCTATAAATGACCTCCTTATTATATTGTTCTTTTAAAAAGTGTTTAAACCTTATTTTTATTGATGTCTTTCATTTTTCTGCCATCTTTATTTTCCAGTCTGTCTCCTCCCTTACCCATAAGCAATCCCAAATGTTAAACATATGTATATGTGTATATACAAAATAGTTCAACAAAACCACCACATTATTCACATCTAACAATATATGTGCTCTTCCCCATTCGTAGAACCCTACCTCTGCAAAGATGGGTAGGGAATGTACACTTTCTCAATTCTCCTCGGGGGCCGAACTTGGCCATCATAATTACAGAGCATTCCGTTTCAGGTTTTTCCTCTTTCATACTGTCTCCTTCTGTAATTTCCTTGCTCTTCTCTTTTATTTTTTCCCCCTCCCACACTGGATACACATGAATTACTGGATTTACTGCCTGTTCCATGCACTCAACAGCTCGATTTCCTTCTTCACTTTCTTCTAGTCCTAAAATTCTTTGATTCTCTGAGCACTGGAGGCAACCTGAAATCTGCACCAACTTCTCCCATGTTAAATACCTCCTTCTCCACATCTGTGCCGGCTACAAACAGCATCGAGGCTCACTCACCATAACATAACCCTCCCTTGCTAATGTAGAATTGCAGAAGTTAGAAGCCATATGATCCAACATTAGTTGTTTTATTAATATGCAAAAAAAGTATCTCAGAGAAATGAAATGAGTTGTCCAAGGTCACTCAAGTTGGAGGCAAAGCTGGGACTAGAGCCCAGATCTCCTGAGAGCCCAGTTCACTGTCCTGTCTGCTATCCCACATTGCCTAGCTTTTTGAGGACACACATTATTTCTTCTCATCCCTGAACATCTTGCCTAATTCAGCCCAGCCCCCCACCCAAATCTGTCTGCCTTTGTCATAGTTCTCCCTCTTCATACTGATTCCTTTCCTCCTGGCTTCCGACTCTTCATTCATACACATCAAAGTTTGTCCATTCTCAAAACATGGTCACCAGAGTTAGATGTTTCCCTCAGTTACCATGGATTCTCTTCTTCCCTTCAGAGCCCGACACCTGAAATGTGTTTTTGCTGTGCTTACACCTTTGGCAGCCTCCACTAAGTTTTGGCCACCTGGACGGAGAGTCTCAGTGACTCATAATGACTCATGGAGATTTACAAAGCAGTCAGTGTGGATCTATTCAGAACCTAGACCTTGTGATATTTTTCTTCCGTGGGTAATTTTTCTATGCTTAGAGTGTAGTTTTAATAGGTTATTAAGGAAAGGAAATGTGGAAATGAGGGAGGGATAGGGAAGGGGAGAGAAGGGGAGAAAAGAGAGGAGGGGACAGGAAAAGGAAGAGAAGGGAGGGGCGAGCAGGGGAAGAGAAGGAAAGGAGAAGAAAGAAGGAGAAGGAGGGATAGAGAAGGGAAGAGGAGAGGAGAAGGGAGAAAGAAATGGAGAAGAGTGAAAGGAAAAGAAGAGAAAGGGGAGGGGATAGAAGAAGGGAGGTGAAAGCAAAGGAGAAAGGAAGAGGAGTAGAATGAAGAGAGGTAAAGGAAGGAAAGGAAGAGGGGAAGATAGAAAGGAGAAGAGAGCAAGGGAGGACAAGGAAGAGTAGAAGGAAAGAGAGGGGAGGGGAAGATAGGAGAGAGCCGGGGTTGGTAAGTAAGAGTAGTGCAGAGTAGAAGGAATGAGTAGGAATGGTGAGAGGAGAGGAGGAAAGGAAATTTGCAAGTATTTACTTACTCAAAGCTGAGTAACAGCTCCATTATCTGATATTTAGGAACCAAAAATAGCAGATAACGGAATGTCATCTGGTGCATATATTTAAATATAAATAAGTCTAGTGCTCTGAGAATTCACAACATTTAAAATAATGAAGTCACACTGTGAAAACCTAATTCAGAAGGAGCTGGGAAGCTAATTTCCTAGCCCTGCCCTCCCCTCCTCTTTCCCTAATGCCATTCTATGTTGGAAATTAGCTTCCTCTAATACAAACCACCTGTCTGAGCAAAGTTTTTTCCTTTCCTTCCTCCCCTCCCCCACACTGCTTGCTCCACACCTACCCCCAACACACACACACACACACACACACACACACACACACACACACACACACACACACACACACACACACACACTCTCTCTCTCTCTCTCTCTCTCTCTCTCTCTCTCTCTCTCTCTCTCTCTCTCTCTCACACAAACACTCACTCCATCTCCTGAATCCCTGTCTTCCTTGGAGAGGGGAAATAAAGCGCTTTGGTTTCAAATTACTTATAAATCAGTTTGCATGCAGAGGTATAAGTCAACAGAGATAGTGCTAAGTGTCAACAAATGACTTAATTAAGCAGAATAAATGTTAATGTCAATAAGAAGTTGATGGGTATTTGCTATAGATAAGCAGCTATTTGAAAAATCTGTCTGGTTCATTAAGAAATAGCTCTCCCAAGGAGTCTATGAGACCCCTGGTGTGCTCGGAAAGAAAATGAATCAGTTTCAGTTTTCACATATTTTGGGTAGGTGTGAATGGTTCATGACACTATTCTAATTAATAATTTTGTTTTGACACATCAGATAAATATCCAAACAAAACCTATAATATACCCTCATAAAAAAAGTTAAACAAAACCCTTAATATTGATTCTATGAGTGCATGTCACTGTCTATACTGGTAATTGACCAATTGTTAACAAAAAGTGTTTTAACTTTGAAAGTAATGGCACTAAAGCTATTTGCTGTATTTGACCTGAGTTTTTGTTGCCTTATTTACTTATCAGTCCCACTATTTCTGAAGATGCTTTCTTCTCCCTGCAGATTTGCAATATGATGAATGCACCAGCAGATGAATATTTCACATTTCAGGTAAGGTACTGTCAGGCTCCATCCTTCCCTTCATCCCCTCCTCCTCCTTCTCCCCACCTCTACCCTGGAGACAACAAGACTCACATTCTTCTTAACAGATGCTAAGATTTAGAGCAGGAAGATACCCTAGAGATCATTCTAGTCCAACCCCTTCCTTTCACAGATAAGGAAAAGGAGGCCCAGAAAGAGAAAGTAATTTGACAAGGTCACAGGGCTACTAAGGAGCAGAGCTGACTCAAACCCAGGGCCTCTTATTCCAAATTCATTGTTTCCTACTTCTCTTTTAGGTCCAGTTTAACTGGTGCAGAAATTTTGTTGGCTGGTGGCTGGGAGTGAGTGGCAGTTTAGCAATATAAATCTAAATTGGGTTCATTTATGGCGACTGATCAACAAACGTTTATCAAGCACCTAGTGTAAGAAAGACACATGATGAGGATACAAAAGTAAAAATTAGTTTCTTCCCTCAGTTAAGAGGAGAGAGAAAGGGAAGAAGAAGGAATAAGAGAGAGATAAAGGAGGAAGATAGCTGAAGGAGAAGAAAGGAGAGAGGGAGAAGAACATACTGGAACTCAGGACCCTGAGTCCTAGAGAGGGCTTGTAGCCTGACCACAACACCATTCTTTCTTACTCCCAATGGTAGAAATATACCTCCTTCATCCCGAAATCAGCTGCCTTTGATGGCTCTTCGGTTGATTCAAGTGGCTTAGCTTTTTTGAGCTAATTGAACTTCTGCTGCTGTCAAATTCCTCACCCCATGCCCCCAAATATGGCTTCCATTGCTTCCAGATACCATATTCTCTTATGCTACCCATCATCTTACTTTCCTTAGGGTAACTCCCCTATCTGGCGCCTCGCCACATCCAGGGCTGTCTTAGAATGCTAATTCTTACACTACTTCCTTCTCCAATCTTCCCCTATTTCTTCTACCATCAATCCCATGGCCTTGGGAGCTCATGTCAACCCTTTTCCCCCGCAAACAATACCTCAGTCATGGGTCTGGTGAAATCTCTCAGTTTATATGTCTCCTTTCTTCCCCATCTGCCATAGAATACTGACCTCATGGGGCCCACTGGAGGTAGGTTGGCATTATGTTGGGAGGTGTCTTGTTCTATCCGGGAGTTATTCTCTTAAGTTTAACAAGCTGCTGGCTAAAGCTGGAAGATCCATTCCCAGATAGAATCAGGGACTAACAGCTCCCAGGGCCAAAAAGCTGAAACTTGGGACTCTCCCACTAGTCTGAGACATCCAGGAAACTTAATTTACATATATGTAAGAAATCACAGACACATACATGCTCAGCCCATGTCTGTACTTGGCAAGAACACAGTGCACATGGATAAAATAATCTTCCTATGGCAAAGGTCTGACTATGTCTCTCCCGTGCTCAAATATCTCCAGTGATTCCCTATTGCCTCTGGGATAAAATATAATCTTCTCAGTCTCGAATACGACATCTTCCATAACCTGCCTTCCCAATCTAGTTTCATATTATTGTTTTTCCTTTACTCTATGCCACAACCAAGTTGGATGATGAGTGGCATGTAGAATAAAATAGAACATAATATAACATAACATACTGGAATAACTATAATATAATAAATATATACACATTATTCTGAATTTAACAAACAACAAATAAAATAAGGATATCCATCTACATCTACAAACATACACACACACACATATATAGTAGAACAGGAAAAGAGGATTATACCTAAAACTACAAATCTTTATGTACAGCTTACTTTTCTTTTTAAAGCTATAATATATAGACTTAGGTATATAGACATATGTATAATATATAGAAACTTGTAATGTAGAGAGACATATAACATACTATATAGACATATAACTTACAATTTTATAAAATCCAAAATATTGAAAGTCCAAGGTCTCCCACTGCATCAAGGGTCATCACTGGTCATCTTGACCAGTGGAAAGAGTGAGGCTGGTGATTTTGCACAGCCCTGCCTCACTTCATCTCAAGTCAAAACATCACCTTCCTGATATGAAGGATGAGCAACAACAACGTAACTTATATAACTTATAATATATAATATATATGTATAACCTAAAATATACAGAAACATATAACTTATAAAATATAGCCTATAATATACAGATGCATAACTTATAATATATAGAGACATATACCTTTCAAAGCTGCCCTTCTTGTCCATGATGGGCATCTCCCTCCCTCCCATGCGTTCACACAAGGCATCCTCCCCCATGCCCAGAATTCCCTTGGCCCTCATCACTGCCTCTCAGTTCTGGTACTTATTCTCCAACAAGCCTTTTCTGTTCTCTACAGTTTTTAATGCTTCCTCTCTCTCTCCTCTCTCTCTCTCTCTCTCTCTCTCTCTCTCTCTCTCTCTCTCTCTCTCTCTCTCTCTCTCTCTCTCTCTCTCTCCCTCTAATTATTTTGCATGCTTATTTGTATACTCTGTATCACCCAATAGAATGAAAGCTTCATGAAGGCAGAGATTGTTTAATTTTTTATCTGTCTCCCCATTTCCTAGCAGTGCCTTGCACATAGCAGGGTCTTAATAAATGTCTGTTGAGTTGTTTTTGAATATGCATTGCTTTCTAAACAACAAAACCAAACCTTCTGTGGCCAGGCCAATCAACAAACTATGCACGAGCATACACTTGCACTTACATGCATTTGTGCTCGTTCAGTCCCAGGAAAAGCAACTAACTGATCCACCTGCTAATCTACTTGCTTATTCATGTGGAAAGCACGAAAACACCAGATGGAGAGAATGGTTGTAGTTCTCTCCTTGCAGCCAAAGTCTGTCTGGGGCCATGGTCATGGCAGGACTGATCAGTAAGATTGTTTCTATTGGAGCTCAGAGAAGGCAAAGGAGGGAGAATGGATCAGATCTCCTAAATGCATTTGCACCAGAAGAGAATCTATCAAATCATTCAATAGATATTTATTAAATACCTACCTGGCACAAAGTACATTGCTAGATATTGGGAAAGATCTAAAATTTAGGTAAAACATAGTCCCTGCCCTTGTGGATTGACAATCTCACAAGGGGCTGGCACATCAATAGGTATGGCTATGATGCACAATATTATGTGATAATTGAATAAGAGGTACAGAAGGAGGTCTCTGAGGACTGAGGAAGAAGGTTGTTCCAGCAGTCAGAACCTGGGGTGAGAGGACTGAGGTGACACTGGAGAAATTCTACTCACATCCCTTACCCTGGTTGCCCCCTCTTCTTAGTTTCCATTTTAGGAGAGAATCATAGAATCGTTTCTTTTTGAAGCTAGGCATCTTCGAGATCATCACCATAGCAGCTAGCAATAACAAAGCACTATACACCTGTTTTCTCACTTGATCCTCACAACCATCCTGTGAAGTGGGGTATTATCCCCATTTTATAAATGCAGAAACAGGCACGGAGAAGTTAGGACTAGTCTGAGTTCACACAGCCAGTAAGTGTCTGAGGCAAGGGCTCTTCCTTATTCCAAGTCCAACATTTTATCTGCAGCATCAGGTAGCTGCATTTTACATATGAGGAAACCACAGAGGCACAGAGATGAAGTGACTTGCTCAAGGTCATACAATTAGAAGCAAAACTGGGGCTAGAATTCTTGATTGTCAGTCTTGGGGGGTCTGGGGGGGGGTGGACCTAGCCCCATATCTATCAGGCTCAATCTCATTGTGATGACAGTTCTTGATCTGAGCACTGAAATGCCCAGTTAAATGAAAGAGGTTGGCAAGGAATGCACTGCTGTCCTTGAAGCATTGGGCAGGCCATTCCTAGCGTCTGACAGAGTTGCACATGGTGGCAGCTTCTTATTCAAAGAAATGATCCAATCTCCCTAAAAAACTCACTTTGAGGCCCCCCAGGACAGGGTGGCAGCCGTCCCCCAGTCGCATCTGACCCCTTCTCCACTCTGCCTGTCAATAAGTGACCACAGTTCTTATCCTTTATAGAAAGGACCCGTTGATGAAACAGGCTGGATCATTCAAAATGTCCTGTCCCTACCCATAGTCAACAAGAAGGAAGACATCGTGGGAGTTGTGACGTTCTACAATCGAAAAGACGCAAAGCCCTTTGATGAGTATGACGAGCAAATCACTGAGGTGAGTTTCATGAGCTGAGGTAGGATAAGTGCCTAATTACTGCTTTGGTGAGACAGGATTTCCTTTGAAAGCTTCATTACATGGTGATTCACAGATGCTCAAAATAAACACCTCCCCAGGTTGTTACTTCTGTATCCAGCCTAGGGTACATTCTGTAGTCAGAATTTAGAATGTGGTCCTGCCAGGATGTTTCCCCAAATTGGCTAATGGAGAGAAGAGAGTTCTACCTCCTGCTGTGGGGCAGGTAACTTAACTACTGGCCACGACTCACCACTCATTCTACTCTTTCTTATTTCACTCTGCTTCCTATGGTCCCATAATCATCCTATTTCCCAGCTCTCATTTCCTCATTTTTAAGAGAACTGTGTGACCTTGCACAAATCACATTCACCTCACCTCTATAAATCTCCCAGTTTCCTCATCTGCTCAGTGAGGGGGTTGGACTGGAAGACCTCTAAGGTTCTTAGCTCTAGAAACATGATCCCATACCCCTTTGGAGCTTCCCCCTCCCCTTTCCCCCCTTCTTTTCTTGCTGACGCCTCGCTGGTGACAGACATCCTTAACACCTCTAGTAAAATCCCCCTAGTACATAGTTATTTAACAATTATCCCACCAGTAGAATGTAACCTTCTTGAAATGCCTTGCATATAGTGGGCCCTTAATAAATCTTTGTTCAATTGAATTGAATCTACATCTCATATTCCAAATCATGTTACTAAAAGCTGACTTGTAAAGTAAATTACCTTTCAGAAGAGTGGATGAAAATTTCTTTGAAGCTTTCATATTCAATATGTTATGATATTACTAATGGGCACAGTCTTAGGCAGAGTAACAGGGAATTATAATAATTGCTCAAATTTATATTCTCAATTGTTTATAAAATAGCCCATGTTTGTGGTTAGTGACCCTCCCCCAGCTTCCCCTCCCCTTTCCACTTTTCCAAGTTCAGTGATACTCTCTCCAACTTTCCAGGTCTTCCCATGTACCTAGAATCTCCCCTAAAAAAACTGGTTCTCAGATTCTTAATTCATTCAGGGTTCTATTACTTAAATCTCTCCTGTAGGAGTATTTTCAGACTAACAGGGATCAAAGCCTTAAAATAAAGATGAAGGTTGCTCAGTGTAAGTGGTGGAACTTCAGGCAGCAACCAGCAGGTCAAAAAGAATTTGGGGATGGAAGCATACTATTTCTGAAATTAGTCATAGACTCCATTGAATAATAATAACTAGCATTTACATAGCACTTAAAATTTGTGGCATGCTTTACAAATATTATCTCATTCTATCCTTACAACAACCTTGAGAAGTAGTTTCTATTATTATCTCCCCATTAGAGATGAAGAAACTGAGACAGAGTTTAAGTGACTTGCCCAAGGTCACACAGCTAGCAAATGTCTAAAGATGTAAATTCAAATCTTCCTGTCTCCAGGTCTGGTACTCTATCCACTATATCACCTGACTGCCTCTAATCTGCAATCAAGGCTGACCCTAGTTGCTGTTATAATTATTAGTATTGTTCTTGCTTGATCAAAACAAGAAACCAGATGGTTGAGAAGGACATTCACTGATAGGGGGCCAAGATATTTTTCATACCCAAATCACTATTTTTAGGTACCTTCAAGGAGTGGACTGTTTTCTTTTATTTCAGATTCTCACACAGTTTCTTGGTTGGTCTCTTTTAAATACTGACACCTATGAGAAAATGAATAAACTTGAAAACAGAAGGGACATTGCTTATGAAATGCTCATGTACCAGACCAAAGCTACTGCTGGTGAAATTGAGTCTATTTTGGTAAGTATATAATTTAGCTTTCTAGACAGTTAACTACCTAACTGTTTTCCCTGGAATCCCCCCAGTGTGTTAAACTCATGCTGGAGTGGGAAGCAGCATGCCTATCATGGGTTGTGATTTCTCTCCTACTGAGAGTCCATGAAAGGGATGAAGACTAGTTAACATGGCCATGATAAGATTTACCTTAGATAAAAATCCCTATATGATAAAGTCATCAGACCATCCAGAATTTCTATAATAGAATTCCATTAAACACAGTGAAAAGTTATATTCTCAGGCTTCAGGAGGTGAAGATCAAACAAAACAATGTCCAGGCTCATTGAAGTTCATTGGTGAGTAGAAAAAATGGTGTCAGGGCAGCTAGGTGGTGTAGTGAGTAGAGCACCGGCCCTGGAATCAGGAGAACCTGAGTTCAAATTCGACCTCAGACACTTAACACTTACTAGCTGTGTGACCATGGGCAAGTCACTTAACCCCAATTGCCCTGCATTCCCACCTCCAAAAAAGCAAAAAAAAAAATGGTGTCTAATAGAAGGAAGGAACTTTGATTCCCAGACCACCTCTAGTCCTTTACTCTTCCTAGCTCTTGAATCAGAGGAAGAAAGGGAATGTTGGAACTGGAAGGGACCCTATATGTGTTCTACCTTCTCATTCTATAGAGAGGAACTGAAATCAGAGATGGAAGTGACTAGCTCCAGGTCACAAAGATGTGACAAAAACTCAGATTTCTATCTCCAAAACTAGCAAGTCATCATACTTTCCACTTAAATACCAACAGTTAAAACACCTGAGATAGAGTACAAAAAACATGGTTGCTTGGAATGGTCACCTTACTTATGATTTAAAATAGTGTGGATTTTTTTTAATTGGCTAGAAAACATTTGCATATATAATGGTTGAGCTGAAAAATAATTATTTTAAATATTTTACCTTCAGCTAGTGACTTAACATCACTGGACCTTATCTGTAAAGCAAATGTAAATCTATTATCTTATAATATGAATGAGAAGTAGCATGGAATAATGGATAGGATATCAGACTTGCAAAAGATCTGGGTTCAAATTCTGCCTTCTGTGATCATGGGCAAATCATTTAATCTCTCTAAGCCTCAGATAACTCTGAGACCAATTCACTAGGTCATGTCAATCAATCAATAAGCATTTATAAAGAACGTACCATATGCTAGTTACAGTGCTTGGGTGGTGAGAAAATCAACCACTACTCTCAATGAATTGATATTCTCTTAAAGGGTTGTTATAGATAGAACATGCTTTGGTTCTATAGACAAAATCACAGATCTTTGATGTATTGACACATGGAAAATCATCCCCTATGGACCTATCCAATACAATTAAAACCTATATAAGCCAAACTCAACTTTTTGGGGGTTAATGGAGCATTGTCATTTGCAAATCCATGACCAGCAGATTCCAACTCTTTCAACTTGCCAATGACAGAAATTGTTGTTGTTATTATTCAGTAATATCAGACTCTTCATGACCCCATTTTTGGCAAAGATTTTTCTTGGCAAAGATATGGAAAGGTTTACCATTTCCTTCTCCAGCTAATTTTACTGATGAGGAGACTGAGGCAAAGAGGGTTAAGTGACTTGCCCAGGGTCACACAGCTAGTAAATATCTGAGTCCATATTTGAATTCATGACTTTGATCAGGCAAATCAATGGCTGCTTTCAACAGAAAAAAAAAGAATATCGATGAAAGGAAGAAGTAATCCAATGAAATGGGATAAGGGATATGTGTGTGTGCTGCACACAGTCATGTTATACTGGAAACTTGCCATTCATAGAACCTTAGGAGTAATCCCTCATTTTTTTTAAGAAACTAAGGTCCCAAAAAAGTCTAAGGTCACAAAATTAATCAGTGCCAAGACAGAAACTAGAGCCCACACCTCCTGATTCTTAGGCTAGGGATCTTTCCATAATACCAGGCTGGTATGGAATTAAGGTAAATTAAATCTACCATGGAAAAATCTTATACTTGTGTTCAATAGGACTTATTAATATTAAAATCTTATATTTTTTTGTACAAACATCCATTGGTTTACTCTAGGGAAGGTGAATGTAGCTCTAGCAATGGCCACCTAAGGAAAACTACTAAGCCAAATAGCTCACATTTCTGTTATTTGAATACTGTTCTTTCAACAACAGTCTTGAAGATCAACTTAAGAGTCTTCCTTTGAATTTGTTTACCTTCATAATGAAGACTCTCCAACTTTTTTTGTGTGTGCTGCCATGTGCTATAAAATAATGTGATTAACAAACAGGAGCTTTAATAAGCAGAATAACTAAATCACTTTAAAGGTAGCTATTTGCAGCTAAAATAGTAATGCTATATTTTATATGCTCAACAGCTTACTGATATTCTTCTTATACTGTGATGCCCAGCACTGAAACACAGTAACTTGGGTGTGTTCTGAGTTACTTTTGTAGAAGAAAATAAAAATCATCATCATCACTGGGAAGTCAAATTCTTAATTTTTACAAAATTCCTTAGGTTGGTCCTCAATTTTAAGACATAAAGATTTTGCCAGCACCATAAACTAAGCTTTTCCATAGTCATGAGAGTTTTTGAACCATTGGTATATAGTCTGTAAGAACACAAAGTTATGTTTATGTTATTATGAGGCATCAACATAGGACTTTAGTTAAGGGTATGTAAAAACACTGTATTTAAGTAAATATTAAATGAATAAAGGAAAAATCATTCTTTAAGTGAAACAAACCTGCAAATGAAACTCTTTAGTTGCAAAACAGATATCTTTGAGGTGGAAAAGTTTATAAATTGTGCAGTTTTATTGGACAATGGTCATACTTAAAAAGTTGAATCTCTTAGAATATATATTAGAAAATATAAGAATAAGAGTATGACTAAAATAAGGAAGTATTTTATTTGGCTACAAAAATTCTACACTTAATCTATTGCATATTAATAATAAAAGAATAGGGCAAAAGCCTCTTATATTTATATATAAGCAATTTATACTTTTCAAAATGCTTTCATATATATTACTCTTCATGATCCTCACAATAACCCTAATAGATAGGATAAGTTCTCATTATTATTTCCATTTGACAAATATAGAGCAACTGGGAAATAGAGAGGTCAAGAGACCTGCCCAACATCATATAGTCAGTAACCAAATGGAAGTATTGTTAATAGAGCATTGAACTATGTGTTAGGAAACACAGAAGTCTTAGTTTTGCTCTTTGCTTGCTATGTGATCTTGTCGAGTCCCTTTCATTCTCTCAGAAGTAAAATGAAGGGGTTAGATTAAGACAATCTCTAAGGTACCTTTTAGCTCTAAAATTTTATGGGGCAAGAGCCTAGATCTTCTCCTTCTTATTTCTTACTTCTTATCTCTCCTTACCATTCCCTCTTACTTATAGAAATGCCATCTGAAAGATAATATCGGATAATCTCATAGCACAGAGCCATGGCAGTGACTTTATGACGAATCTTCAGAAGAAAAGTATTCTTCTTGCAAGGAACCAGCTCAGACAATAACTTGAAGACAGTTGGGGAGCATTAATTGTCCATAGATCACATCTTGAGAATTATAGTTTTAGATGTCAGCTGGAAAATTGCCAAATAGTTGCTTTCTACAAATGGTGGGAGAATATGAATGAAGGTCAGGAAAAAGAGGGAAAGATGAATATTCTGAGATAATATGGGTAAAAATGGCCACCTCAGAAGGATGAAGAAATACTTAAAATTATACCCCTATACACTTGGCTTCAGTTCCAAACAGCAAAGCTTGCTCAATGATATCGTAAGGTAACAAAGGGAAGCATTTTTCAATGGAATGAGTCCTCAAATTTCTTCTGGTGTGAAAAGATGATAGTTCTTTTTCTTTGAAAGTCCATCTCCCAGAAACTCACAAAGCCAGGCCCCCTCTTAAAAACCCACCAACATTTTTGTTATTAATAGTATATATATATAGTAATTTCTGCTTCCGAGAAATTTACTATCTCAATGGCTTTTACATTTTAGAAATATAAAGAGAAATTGAATACAAATATTATTGAAGACTGTGAAGAAAAACAACTCATCCAGATTTTGGTAAGTACTCTCATGTTATGTTTAGTGCCCTCATCAGGCAAAAGGGCTACTGTGTATGTTAAGAGAAATGACTCCTGTTGTCATTAGCTAGTTCCCCAGGTCATCTCTCCTAGAACCCTGGGCAAAATGTGGGGAGAGATTACCCTTATTAATCAAGGACTGAACCCTTCTTTTATTTTATACACACTGTCCAGCATGTAAGGACTTCTGGGTGCTCAAACTACGTGCAGTTTTGTGGCTATTGTTCAGTCATGTCTGACTCTTCATGACCCCATTTGGGATTTTCTTGACAAAGATACTGGAGTAGTTTGCCATTTCCTTTGACAGATAAGAAAATTGAGGCAAACAGGGTTGTGACTTGCCTAGGGTCACACAGCTAGTAAGTGTCCATGGCCAGATCTGAACTCTGGTCATCCTGATTCCAAGCCCAGCACTCTGTCCACTGATTCACTTAGCTGCCCACATGCAGTTTAGGAATATACTGATACAGTTTACACTGCTCTATTTGTTTTTCCCAGGATTCATTCACTCAGTCATTCATTTGTTTATTCATTCAATTCTTTCAGTTATTCATTTATTTATTCATTCAACACTCATGTAAGTGTGTACTATGAACCAGGCATCATGCTAAGAGTTGGAAATACAAAGACAGAAATGAAACAGTCCTTGCCTTCAATGACTTTACATTCTATTGGTGGAGCAAATGTGTATCAAAACAGGTAAACACAAAATATATACAAATATTGTCTTTGAGGGAAAGATCAATTCATAACAGTCAACCTAGAAGAGATGGCCCTTGAACTTATTTTGAAGGAAGTTAGAGACTCTACAGAGTGGAGGTAAAGAAGTGCTTTCCAGGGGAAGCTAGGTGGTGTAGTGAATAGAGCATTGGCCTGGATTCGGGAGGAGCTGAGTTCAAATCCAGCCTCAGACACTTGACACTTACTAGCTGTGTGACCTTGGGCAAGTCACTTAACCCCAATTGCTTTGCCTTACCACCTCCAAAAAAAAAGTGCATTCCAGGCATGGGAGATAGAAGATGGAATATCACAGAAGAACAAGTAGATTAGGTTAGATAAAGCATTTAAGAATTTACTATGTGTCAGACACTCTGCCAAGTGCTGGGAATATAAATACCTTCCTTCCAGCTCCAAATGGTGAGTTTCTCCTGGGAAACTCCATTTGAGGAAATAGCAGATCCCATGGAAAGCCATGTTCACTTCTATCTCCATTTTAGCAGGACCATACTTTAAGCCTTTTTAGCAAAATAGATCTTGCCTGACTTTGTGGCTTGTTGGAAGAGTCTTTGAGAAAATGTGGCTACCTGCACACCACAATGGAGCACTGGAGGATGCCTAAGGGATAATAAGATCAATGTTTGTATCAGGGTCTAGTCTGGGATCATGGAAAGCATTCAGTGTAAAATTTCCAAATGTAATCTAACTCCCCTCCTATTCAGTTTTGGGCCCAAGTCATTGTCCAGATTCTCTATCTCCCCAAATACATGTATTGATGGACAAATTCAATGGACTGCCCATACAACTACTTATCTTAAACTGAATAACATACATTATTTTTCTACTTGGTTTTTCCTCCATGGATGATCTGGGTGATCTCTTCAGAGTGGCCACAATTCTTACTAGTTAGGTTCTATGGCACTAGATAATACTATAGCTAATTTATATTTATTTTATATTATATATGATATAGAATTAATTATGTTATATATACTATAATTATATAAAATAATATATCTTATTATTATATATTATAAGACAAAATTTTGCAGGAAAACTCAAGAATCTAACTATTGTTTATATAGGAAATACATTTCAAGTACTAAACAACCAACTTTTAATTAACATTTGGAATAACACATTTGTAAGCCAACTCCAAATCACTTTTCCTAGAAGAAAAAAGAGGCCAAAGCAAAAACAAAATGAAGGTGAAATCCCCATTTTGTACCTGTTGATGCAATGCTCTGAATATGTACTCAAAAATATCAACAGTTCTACCAATACTTACCCATCATATCACATGGCAAATAGGCCTTCGCACCAATTTTCCTGAATAACAAATATGTGTCTTAGCAAGTGGTAGGGTTAGGCCACAACCTCATCAAGAGAGAGGTTGTCTACCTACCTTTTCTTAATTCTCTAGCACCTTCCAACTTACTCCAAAAGTTAAAGTTCCCAACAGCCTCCACAAACTTTGAAGTTTAATTTGCATTATTAGCATTTTCTTCATCACTTTCTTATGTCTAGACAATCAACGAAACAATAAACCAAACCCAGATTTATAGTGTTTGATGATTTCTGTGGTGTAAATGCTCACAAAAGAAAATTTGACAATAGGTTCGCCTCCTAGTACAGAAGAATTAGAGAATGGCCCCATGATTGCTACCCAAATAAGAACATTCTGTAACTCAGTCCTCCCCCACCCCATTGTGTACCAAGCTGTGTTCCTAAGGAGTCATTCCAGTGGGGCTCTCCTAGTAGATGTTTACTCTGTCCCCTGGAGAGTTAAGAATGGAATTACCAAGCCCTGCCCTGGCTAAGCCGGTCAGTCTTCTACATGTTGATAAAAGTCTCCTGGTTATAACTCCTTACTGATTAACTCCTCAGGCCCAGGCACATTTAGGAAACTAGTTTAGCCCAGCTGATTTCTTTCACATTATTGTGCAATGAGGAAAAAATCAGCAAAGATTTTCCTTTCAGGAAGGAACACACTGCCCCACCCAATGGTTTAAGGCATTTCCCATTATAGTTACCTAACAAGTACATTTTTTTCTGTTGACACATGACTCCTAATCCATGTTATTAGGTTGGGATTGGAAATCTAATCAACTCAACAAAACTTTGAAAGCTCTGCATTATCATCTCAGTTTTCTCTGTGATTCTGTGACCTCAGAAAAGTAGCTTCTCAACCGTATGGCTTTCCAGATGAGGCAAAGAATATGAGATCTACTTGTCTTAAATGGGTTAATAGCACCTGAAAGCAGACACCCTTCCTTTCCCAGTCTTTCACGTATTTAATCACTTCTGACCCATTGGATAAGAGCAGAGATTTGTCAATGTCAATTAACTCCAGTCTTTATAGGACATGAGGTCCAGACCATATTCTCCTGACCTGGAATTCAAACTCAGTTGTAAATTTGGATCTGGAAGGGATCTTAGAATCCATTTAATCCACTCTCCTCATTTTAATATAAGGAATTTGAGGCCTAGCGAGGAGGTTAAGTGACTTGCCTAAAGCTACACCTATGTCATTGCCTAAAGTCAATGACATAGGAAGGTTCATAGCACTTTGCAATCCATCTATGGCTTGGTGTCTTGGAGCCTGGTCCCTTGAGACTGTGGTTTATTTGAAGCTAAGGGAATATGGGCTAGAATTTCTATTATATCCTGAGGGCTTTTTCCTCCTCTGTCTTTTCTTACTCTACCTTGACAGCTCTGGTCTTCATCCCCAGTCCCACAATCCTATTCCCATCTTGGTTAAGGTGTTGTTGTTTTTTTACTCATGTAGAAAATTCATTTAGAAATTCTCTTTGCTAATACAGATCAGAAACTCATCCATAACTAAATACCTTGGATTAGTTGCCTGGGGACAGAGTGGTTAAGTGATTTTTCCCGTGCTCACAGAACTAATTAGTACGGGTCATAGGTAGGATTTGAATCTGGGTCTTCTTGACTCACTCCTCTATCTATTTAGTCCACGATGTTCCTCTTGTCAAAGACACAGTTATTGTAATTATACATAAATTACATAAATAAATGTCTATCTTGGGGAAAAGGCTAAAACTTATAGTAACCTTAGCAACAGTGTCCCTTTTCCTATTCCAGTGCCTCCTCCCTCTGTCCTGGCTTTTTTCACATGTAATTCCTGCCTAAAAAATCTCCACCTTATTTCTCCACTTATCTAATAATTTTCTCATCCGGCTTTGCTTATATGTCTCTCAAGCACTTAGTAGAAAATGTACCAAACTTTAAAAGATGCATAAACATTAGTCATCAGTAACACGCTATAAATGAAGAATTTGCCCAAGAGAAGTCATTTAAAGATTGTCATCAGTGAAGTGTATAAATGAAAAAAAATAGACTAGTCATTTAGCAAGAATGAACACCTCACATCATCCAGTGGTACCCACATAATATCAAGAAAACTAGAAAAAGGGTACCAGCTTAATGAGTAGACCTCTTATGGAGGATTTATGGGGAGATAAGAGCTGTGTATTTTTTATTTTTTTGTTTTTTGGAGGGGAAAGGCAGGGCAATTGGGGTTAGGTGACTTGCCCAAGGTCACACAGCTAGTTTTTGTGTTAAGTGTCTGAGGTTGGATTTGAACTCAGGTCCTCCTGACTCCAGAGCCAGTGCTCTATTCACTGAGCCACCTAGCTACCCGAAGAGCTATGTATTTTCAAATAGCAAGATATGGTTGTGAGAATTGGAGCATGAGGAAAGCTGAGCTTGGTAGAATAGAAACTTCCAAATTACAGTGCTGGAGAAGACTTTTGAGAATCCCTTGGACATAAAGGAGGTCACATCAGTTAATAATTTAAAGAAATTTGTTCAAGCTATTTGCTGGAAGGTCAAATACTAAAGCTGAAGCTTAAATACTTTGGCTACATAATGAGAAGACAGGACTCATTGGAAAAGACCCTGATGTTGGGAAAGCTTGAGGGCAAAAGGAAAAAAGGACAGCAGAGGATGAGATAGTATCATGGAAACAATGAAAATGGATTTGGAAAGATTGAGAGATGGTGGTGGACAGAAGGGCCTGATGTGCTGCGGTCCATGGCCCATTTTCACAAATCCCCTTAACAAATGATTAGTTGTGTAAAGTCTGGATTCAATCAAAGGGCCACACTTGAGGACCTATAGGGCCACATGTGGCCTCGAGACTGCAGGTCCCCCACCCCTGGTCATGGGATCATGAAGAGTTGGATACAACAAGAGATTCCAGTGGTAGATAAGTTATGATCTTCATGTCTCAAAAGAACAGCCATATCTGAGATCACAAATCCTTCCAAGTATCTATTAGAGTCATCAATGTATCCCTTCTCTCCTCTGTAGTGCCTCGTATTGTACTCTTCACATAGAAGGCACTTCTTTGTTGTCCCTAACTCTGTTCAAGGATAAGCTTAAGTATGACCTTCTACCTAAGATCCTTCATTGATATCCCCAAATGTTAGCTCTTTCCCCTTTGAATTACTTCCTATTTACTTTGTAAATATGTTTTGTTTACTTTTGTGAATACCAGTTATTTTCACCCAGTAGAATGTGAGTTCCTAGAACTGGGGTTTCTCACCTCTTTTGTATCATGGACCCTTGTGACAATCTGATAAAGCCTATGACCACCTTTTCAGAAAAAGATTTTTAAATGCTATAAAGTAAACTTCATAGGATTACAAAAGAAACAAATTATATTAAAGTATATTAATTACATATATTAAATTATATTAAAATATTGGGGTGTGTGTGTGTGTATAAAATGAGTTTCACACACACCAGATTAGGAACTCCTGTCCTAGAAGGCTGGGACTGTTCTTTTGTGTTCTTTGTATTACCTCTCTCTAAAGCAGCTCAATGCCTAGCCCACCCTAAGCACTTTATAAATTATGGAATTGAATTCAGAAGTGCTTATTCTATAATTAATAATGTAACAATAGGAAAAGATGGGGGCTGGAGAGAGTGAGGAAATTGGCACTCACTGGCTTCTAACAACTTTAGCTATTTTATCCAAGCAACTTGTTTTGCTGTTTTTAACATAGGACTAGTCAATGGGAGTCCCATCCTCTGAGCCTATAATGTTTTGGGTTTTGGGTTTTTTTTTTTTTGCTTTTTGGAGGGCAATTGGGGTTAAGTGACTTGCCCAAAGTCACACAGCTAGTAAGTATGTCAAGTATCTGAGGCTACATTTGAACTCAGGTCCTCCTGACTCCAGGGTCGGTACTCTATTCACTGCGCCACCTAGCTGCCCTGAGCCTATAGTGTTTTGCTTGCTGCCAGGCACTGTGTGGAGGCTGACACAACCTGGTTCCATTTGTAATGCCCACTCTCCACATTATAGCTGGATGGAACTCTCACTGACCAGCCAACCCTCCATCACTCTGAATGTTTGAGATTTGTGTGTATAGAAAGGCCTGGAAGGTCAATTTTATCTGGATTATATCATCCTTGTTTTAACAGAAAGAGGAGCTGCCGAATCCAAAGGATGTAGAACTTTATGAATTCCACTTCAGTGACTTCCCCATCACAGAGCATGAATTGATTAAATGTGGAATCCAGTTATTTTTTGAAATAAAAGCTGTGGAAAAGTTCAAAGTGCCGGTGGAGGTCAGATGATATTTACTTGATCATTAGGAATAGCAGTTCTGATAGTTCTCAAACCAAATGTCTTCTGCATTTAGAAACAGTGAATTTTCAGTTTGGATTTTGACTAAGAAGAGTTATTATTAACTTTGCAAATATTTCTGTGGAAACCTACCTAACAAGACCAAGTGACCTTTTTTAAATAATGTAGATAGTCAATTACATCATCCCAGATCTTCTTAGCCTTTGGGGGTTAGATTCCAAAGTCTAAAAGATCTTTTACCCTCTTCTTAATTCTTTCTTCCTTCTTCTTTTCCTCTTTTCTTTCCTTCCTTCCTTCCTTCCTTCCTTCCTTCCTTCCTTCCTTCCTTCCTTTTTTCCATAGGTCCTTACCAGATGGATGTACACAGTGAGAAAAGGTTATCGATCTGTCACCTATCACAACTGGCGGCATGGTTTCAATGTGGGACAGACAATGTTTACCCTGCTAATGGTGGGTTCAGGAATCTTATAGATAATTGTAAAGAAGGATGATGATGATGATAGTGATGGTGGTGGAGATGGTGATGGTGATGATGATGGTATTGATGATTACATGATAATAATTATGACCCACATTTCTACAGCATTTCAAGACTCACCAATTTCTTCCTAACTTTGTCAGAACTTAAGCACGAAGGAAAACTTGATGGAAGAAATCACCAGTAGAGCCACACTGATTATAGACTTCAGACTGGGAGGAACCTTAAAACTTCTCTAGTCCAAATCCTTCATTTTACTAAAGAGGGAACTGAGGTCCAGAGAAGTTTGGTCAATGCCCAAGGTTACAAAGCTAGTAAATATCAGAGGGGGAATTTGAACCCAAGTCTTCTCGTCTCCATGTCTAACATGCTATCCATGATCCTCATAAGTATGTTTCACACAGCAGCCTGATGTAGTAGATAGAGCACTGGATTTGAGGTCAGGAAAGCTTGGGTCCAGATCCTGTCTCAAACTCTATGTGATCACGGGCAAGATACAACCTCTCTTGGCCTCCATTTTTTTAATCTGCAAAATAACTGAGTTGGGTTTGATGACCTCCAAGGTCCTTTCCTACTCTAAGTCTATGACCTTACAAATTATTATTTTTAAATGTATATAGATGTTGTTGTAAACAATAGAATAAAATAATTAAAAAGTGTTATTTATTTTTCAATAGTTTTATCAATTATTTTATTTTTCTCAATTACATGTACATAAAAATTTTTTAATATTCATTTAAAAAATTTTTGAGTTTCAAATTCTCTCCTTGAGAGGGTAAGCAATTTGATATCGATTATACTTGTGCAGTCATGCAAAAAATATTTCCATATTATCCATGATCATTAGATTGTGACAGTCTTGTTGACACTAAAAACAGGCCTCATCCTCAAAAAGGTTGGAATCACTAATTTGCAATTTTCATAACTATCCTGTATATCAGATAGAGCTATAACTATCACTTGTGGCCCCCAGGTGAAGCAAACAATGCAAAACACATGTTCAAATCAACCTTTAAAGGCAAATCCAGAGGGGATTTTTTGAGGAGATGGGAAAAAAATTCCAAATCCCTGGAAAGAGACCCTGGGGACCTTGTCTGGGAAACCCATCGCCATGGGTTGATGGGGGGAAGCAGGACACTCATTTAGACATTGCCGTTTGGTAGTTTCCTCTTTAAACTTATTATTCTTGCTCAATAAAGTCAAGAGTCTATTGTTTTTGTGCTACTGAACAAACATAAACACTAACAGCACCTTCTAAATTTTGGCAACCTGAAACAACGCCGCAGTTGCCTTGTCCTAGTTATGGCTCTGGAAGTAGATCATAATAATAACAACTTACATTTATATAGTCCTTTAAGGTTTACAAAGCACTGTCCTCAAAACAACCATGCAAGTGGAAATATTATAGTGGAAGCATTTTTATTCCCATTTTACAGATAGGGAAACTGAGTCTCGGAAGAATAAGGTGACTTGCCCAGGGTTGTGCAGCTAGTAGGTATCAGAGTTGGCCTGGGGACCTCAGTCTCTTGACTCTTTCGCTCAGTTTTCTTTCCAGGCTACTTCCATTGATCCAGCTCTGTTTCCTTAAACAGACAGGAAAACTGAAGAAGTATTATACTGATCTGGAAGCCTTTGCTATGATTGCAGCTGCTTTCTGCCATGATATTGATCACAGAGGCACCAACAATTTGTATCAGATGAAGTAAGTGCAAACAGAGGGCCATGTTGATTGTATATTGATGTATTCTTAAAGAAACCAAGGAACACCCATGACAAAAAAAAAGAAAGAAATCCTTTTCTGTTCAACTCCTGAGTTTCTCTAATGGATTATTATTACTGGTATTGTTAGAATCTTAAAATAAATGAATACTAGAGATGGAAAGGATGTCAGAGGTCATCTAGTCCAATCCCCCTGTTTTACAGATGAGAAAACTGAGACCCACAGAGATTAAGTAATTGGACTGAGGTTATACATGTAGTAAGTAGCAGCATGGCTGGAGTTTGAAACCAGACACTAAATTCAATACCATGGTGCCTCTCAGTGTAACTATTATTGGGACATAGCAAGTTAACAGCACTGGGACTATAACTCAGGTTTTCTAACTCCCAGACCGGTGATCTTTCCACTATACTACATTGTTTCAATCAATCAATCAATATTTATCAAGCATCTACTATGGAACTGTACTAAGTGTTGGGGATACAAAAAGAGGCAAAAGATAGTCCCTGCTCTCAAGGAACTCACAATCTAATGGGGAAGACAAAACGCAAACAAATTTGTTTAAAGCAAGGTCTTTGCAAGATAAATAGGAAGAAATTAACCAAGGGAAGGCACTAGAACTAAAAGGGTTTGTTTCAATAATAACTCACATTTGTAACACTCTATAGTGACTTGTGTTTCATATATATTGGGTAATTTGATCCTCATAGTAACTTTGTGGGATGGATAGGACAAAGATTATTATTCTTATTTTATAGATAAGAAATTGAGACCCTCAAGGGGTTAAATGACTTGTCCAAGGTCACAGAGGTAGCAGGACTAGGACCTCTATCTGGGAGAGTGATTCTTTTTCTGCTATAACAACAGATTGTATGCCAGGATGAGGCTGGCACCTCCTGCTGGAACCCAGGACCGAATCAGGGACCTCTGCATTTTCAGTCAAATGTTCCTTCCCCCATCGAGCTGTGTATTAGTATTAATCAGTGCATAAGCATTTATTATGTGACTACTCTGTGCCTGTGTTAAGCACCAAGATACAAAGAAAGACAAAAAATAATTCCTGATCTCAAGGAGCTCACAGTCTAATGGCAGGGACAAAATGCAAGCAATTATGTACAATGATATATACATATAAACAATTATGTACAAACATATATATTTACAAAGTTATATAGAAGATAAATTGGAGATTATCTCAGAGGGAAAGAAACCCAGATAAAGGAGGATTGGGAAAGTCTTCTTGCAGAAGTCGGGACTTTAGCTGAAGGAAGCTGGGGAGGCCAGGAGGCAAAGAGGAAGAGAGAGAGTTCTAGGCATGGGAGCCAATCAGTGGAAATGCCTGAGGTAGGGAGATGGAATGTCTTAGGTCAAGAAGAGCAAGAAAGCCAGTGTCACTGGATTGCCAAGTACCTGGAGGGGCCTAAGGTATAAGAAGGTTGGAAAAATAAGGAGGAAGCAGGTTATGAAGGGCTCTAAACTCCAAACAAAGGGATTGATATTTGATTCTGGAAGTAATAGGGAGCCACTGGAATTGATTCATCAGAAAGGTGACATAGTCAGACCTATGCTTAGGAAAGATCAATTTTGACAGCTGAGGGGAGGGTGGACTAGAGAGGGGAGGGATTTATAATATACAGATTTGTCAGCAGGCTCTTGCAGTAGTCTAAGAATAAGGTGATGAGGGCCTACACCAGGATGGTGGCAGTGTCAGAGGAGGGAAGGGGGGCCCATAGGAGAGATGTTGCAAAGTCAAAATCAACAAGACCTGACAACTGATTGTATATGGGGTGTGTGAGGTGGTAAGAGTGAGGAGTCAGGAATGGTACTTAGGTTGTGAGCCTGGGTGACTGGAATTTGAACCAGAATCTTTTGACTCTGGCAGCTAAGAGGTGCAGTAGATAGAGTGCTGGGCCAGAAGTGGAAGACTCAACTTCCTAAGTTCAAATCTGGCCTCAGACACTTGCTAGCTGTGTGACCCTGGTCAAGCCACTTAATCCTATTTGCCTCAGTTTCCTCATCTGTAAAATGAGCTAGAGAAGGAAATGGAAAACCATTCAAGTATCTTTGCCAAGAAAACTCCAAATGGGGTCATGGAGAGTCACACATGACCAAAACGACTGAACAACAACAATTTCTGATTCCAAATTTAATGTTCTGTTCCAGTCTACCACAGTGGGCTGTGGTCTGCTGGTGCAGGGAGAAATCATAGATCTTTCATGTATTCACATACCTTAATATACACCCAGCACTGCTAGACTGTCCTCAGTGAATGTACATTCTCAATGCCAAGTTGTCATTTATGAGGTATGACTATTCTTTAAGCAAATACACTAGACTTTGTACAAGCATTCTCCATATTTTGGAACAATGTATTTGTAGAAACTGAATCATAAAGTCAATCAGTGAAAATTAGATCATTTTAGACTGCTTACAATTTATTCAGATTTTAATCTGAAGTTAAACCTTTCTGACCCCAAAGAAACAAGTAAACAGAGAAATGGGGAAGAAATATGGGTGTTTTAGCCATCATCCAATAAGGCGAAATTCAAGGCATGAAGTATTTCTTTCAAAATAGCCTTCTGGTGAAGCTTATTCCAATAATTCTTTTGCTTCCCAGGGCATGTTTGGAAGTCTTCTTTGCAAATATGGTAATAGATAAAGATCTGAATTTTAGGAAGAGTTCAAAGTCTTTCAAAGCCAATTCTGGTGAATAAAGTAGCTGGAAAAAAAACATTTTAGGTTTTTAAGAAAATCAGGCATGCTTATTATAGAATGACACTAATTGCCTTTTGTCTGTCAACCTATAAACAAAGAAGTTACAGAAATGGGTTTTGAGTGATGGGAACATTACTGAAATAAACACATGGTAGTCAGTGGTGATAGCTTTGAAGAGGATTGTATTCATTAGGATATATACATTTTGATCTATTAATTTTTTAAAAAATAAGCATCATGATTTTATAGTTACCCTTTGTACATATGTTTAAAGTAATGTCATATTCTAATACATGATTAAATGATTGTCCTGGACCTTGGTTGGGAGACTTTAGAACCAAAAGATGATTTGGAGGTAGCATAATGTGGCCCTTGAAGAAGTCCTGTATGATCCCAACAAAAGCTCAACAGGGACCTTAATGTAAGACATGGGATCATAAGATTTTAGAACCAGAAGAGACTTGAGAAATAAACTACTTAAATCCCATAATTTTTGAGATGTAGAAAGTAGTTTAATGGTACGAAAAGGAATCTGGGTTGAAACTCAGCTCTGACACTAGTCATGTAATGATGGAGAAGTCATAGAATCTCTGATCCTCAGTTTCCTCATTTATAAAATGGGGCCAACACTTCTTGTACTAGCTACCTGACAAGGCTGTTATGAGGGATGTGCTTTGTAAACCTGTAGAACTATAAAAGTGAGGCTCAGAGAAATTATCCTTCCAAAGTCACACAGATAAGTGAAAGAACTAGGAATCAAACCCAGTTTTTTTGGCTCTAGGTTCATTGCTCTTTGTACACAGATATCTTCACTTCTGTTCTAAATATGTTGATCTAGAACCACCAGATGAACCTGTACAGCACTGGCCCTGACAAAAGCCTTCTCCTAAAACAAGGGGTGCTGGTTCTTTATTATTATTATTATTATTGGCAATTAGGGTTAAGTGACTTGCCCAGGGTCACACAGCTAGTAAGAATCAAGCATCTTGGGGAGGATAGGTGGCTCAGTGAGTAGAGCACTGACCCTGGAGTCAGGAGGACCTGAGTTCAAATCCGGCCTCAGATTTGAACTTAACACAAAACTAGCTCTTTGACCTTGGGCTACTCACTTAACCCCAATTCCCTATCTTCCCCCCTCCAAAAAGAAAAAAAAAAAGAATCAAGCATCTAAGATCAAATTTGAAATCAGGTCGTCCTGACTGCAAGATCTGTGCTTTATCCATGGTGCCATCTAGGTGCCCCTGCATTCTACATTCTAGAATTCCAAACAACTGGAAGGGATAAGTCTAGCTTCAGGTAAATCTATAAAGATCTTGAGACCATACATTGGTCTCTTGGCTTTCAGGTAGACTCTATATACCTTATATATGCCCCCCCTGGAGCTCTCCGTGGTCCTGACCTTTCCTCCTCTGCTGCTCCTTACTTTTTGCTTCCTTGAATCTCAGCCTTTCTATGCCTACTTCCTGTATAACTTTGGTCAAATTATTAACTTCTCTGGCCTCAATTTCCTCATCTATAAGATAGGATCTTGGACTATATGACTTCAGAGGTCTCTTCCAATTCTAAACCTATGATTCAAATGACTTCAGAAATGGGTACTAGGGAATTATTGAGAAGCATAGAAGTTGAGACTTGCCCAGCATTACACGTTAGGTGGAATTTGAACCCAGATCTCAGTGCAAACTCAGTAGTCTATCTACTGAACTAGAATGTCCCTATACTAACACAAACAGATATGATTAAGAACTGGACCTGTGACCTATGACCCTACCACTGATATGGGGAATTAATCAATAAGGGAACTCCCTCTACCAATGCAGTTCAACACCTTCTCTATGATGTATAGTCTTAGAGAATTGTTTAAGACTTAAATAGTTCTTTCCTTACAACAACCCAACAATATAGGTAGTAAGAGGATTATTTTCTTATGAGAGACAGGATGACATAGTGGAGAGAGCCCTGAAAGCAGATTTAGAGAAGACATGGATTGGATTCTGACATCTGACATTAAATGTGACCTTGGGCAAGTCACTTAAAATCTCTGAGCCTCAGTTTTCTCATCTATAAAATGATGGTAATAATAGCATCTGCTTCTCAGGGGGTATTAAGAGGATCAAAAAAGATAATGTATGTGCTGTGCAAACCTTGAAGCTCTCTATAGATGTCAATTATCATTCCCATTTTACAGATGGGGAAACTGAGGCTCAGAGAAGTTAAGTGACTGTTCACATATTAAGCGTCAGAACTAGGATTTACACCAAATCTATAGGTAAAAGTCTTTCTTCCCCCTTTTTTCCTTCTGGCATTCCTGGTCATTTTTCTGTATTCCAGGGACAGTTTCCTTCACTGAGAGCAGATTTCAAAGAGAACAAAGAGCCAGTGCAATTGATTACTTTAAAAATCTAGTGCTGAATGCACTTTCCACCTCTCTTATTACACCTTCACATTATGCCTTGCATCACCGTTATCTATGTCTATGCTTTATCACTCCTACTTCCACTATGAAGTCTAGGAATCCTGTCTCGTTCTTTGTATCTCCCAAGTGGCTAGCACAAAGATGTGATCCCAGTAGGCGTTAATGCACATTTGTTGATTGAAAGAAGGAATGAATGATGTTCCAGGAAATAAAAACCATTTTCAGGTAAGTAGGGGCATTTAATCATTCCCTTAGATACAAAGCAGGCTCCCCCACCCGACCAGTCCTCAGCAGATCAATCTTGAGGCTTCTTCCTAGCTCTGGGAGCATATCGTTAAAGCCTAGCTCAGCCAAGAGCCTCTTCTCCTTTTCCCTTCAACGTTGTTTATTTCAGGTCAGTGTTCTTTAAGATATTCAAGTTTGCTGACCTTTAGCAAAGATTCCTTTCTCTAAAGAGTCTAAGGACTAAGGAGTCCTTATAGTTTGAATATTAGCTCTTGGAGGATAGGAATCTTATCTCATTCATTTTTATATTTTTGCCAGTCACAAAAGGGAGGCAAGTAGGGAAGAAGGGAGGAGCTATACTGGCCCTGATTGGACCCCTCCCATCCTCTGTCTTTCCCCTCTCTTCTATCACTCCTACATAAAGACTTTGAGGACTATAGGATCACCCAACTGTTGAGCTGCACCTGAAAACTGATTATGTTGAATGTTGCTTACAACAGGCAGGCTACTATCTGGAGAATCACTTTGCCATTCAGATATTCTCATGGTAATGGTATTGACTTTGGTGGATTTTAACCCTGATCTCTTTTAGGTGATAAAAGCTTTCAAAACTAGGTGTTATTTTCAATACTCCAAGAATGTGTGATGCTACTCACTACACTAACGCAGATACTCTATCTTAATAGGTGGAAAGGGAAGAAGTATTTATATACCACCCACCATATGTCAGGTGCTTTGCTAAGCAATTAACATTATTTCACTTGATTCTCATAATATTGGGAGGCATATGTTATCATTATCCCTATTTTGCAACTGAGGAAACCGAGGCAGACAAAGGTTAAGTGACTTGTCCAGGGTCACACATAACTAGTTAGTGTCTGAGACCAGATTTGAGCTCAGTTCTTCCTGACTCCAGGCCCAGAGCTTTTTCCTTTGCACCATCTAGCTGCTTCTAGCAGATGACTTTCAGGAAAGACAAAAAAATCAAAACAAAAAAAATCATTATTTTATAGATAATAATGAGTCTTTTCAAGTTTAGCTAGACTGATCCTTGGGTCACAGACATGCAATACACCCTTAGTGTTAAAGGATCATGAAGTTAGATCGAAAAGGGATCTTAGAGGCCATCAGGTCAAACCTTATTTTACAGACACAAAGACTGAGGTTGAATCCTTAAGTGACTCACCCAGTGTCATATAGTCAATATCCATGGGAGGATTCAAACTAGGTCTTCCTAACTCCAAGGTCACTACACCATTTAGTTGCCATTCTTGTTTATTTGTTTTTGACTGGGTGCAACATTCCAGGGTTCAAGCCTCACTGGCATCTGCCTTTGAGAAGCCATGTATCACTACCAAGTCATGAGGAGATGTCAAGAGGAGACTTGAGTAGACTATTCTGGCCATAGTGAGAGGCAGCATTGGGTAATGGATGCACATACTGGCTATGTGACCCCAGGGGGTGACTAGGTAACTCTCAAGTCTATAAATTGCAGAGAAGGTGTTCTGCATCTACGGAGGGAGTTTCCTCTCCTGAGAGTTCCCTATACCAATCCCTATCTCTGTCCCTGTCCTATTTGTAATGTGACAGATTGTGCTCAGCTTTTCATAACCATTTATTTGATTTTTTTTACTTAAACCTCAAACCTTTTATCCCTATTTCCTGGATGACCTTGGGCAAATTACTTAACCTCTCTGGGCCCCACTTTTCTTATCTGTAAGATAGGATCTTTGACTAGATGACTGGAGAGATCTCTTTTCCCTCTCAATTCTCTGTACATTAGGTGCAAGGAATAGGCAACCAGGCATCTTAATTTGTTGTTGTTGATTCAACAAATATTTATCATGCAACTACTACATGCAAGGAACCTTAGAGATTATTTGGTCCAACTCTCCCATTTTCACAGATGAAAACACTGAAACATAGGAGTAAATGAACTGACTTGCTCAAGATCACACATGTAGTACATAACAGCACCGGAATGTGAAGCCAGGTTTTCTGACTCGATACAGTGATATTTTTTGGAATAACTCCTTTATATCCTTTAAAAAATGTGAATTTAAAATTAATATCAACAAAGCTTTCTAACAGAGCCATCCATAAGTGAAATAGTCTGCATTCTATGGTTCCCCCTCATTTGGGGGGAGAGGGTTGATCATTATTGAATATCTTGCAACAAAAATATTTTGGGGGTGGAGAGAATATTAGACTAGATGGCCACTGAGATCTCCTTCCAACTCAAAAATTATTCTATGATTATAAGATGCTCTACCCGCTTTATCTAGTGTAACTAAGAATGTTTCAGATATTCTTAGGGAAATGTCTTAGACATCCGATACTCCCACAGAATGTAGATGTAATTTTTGCACAGCTGTAATTTGTTGCTGTTATTTTCTTCCTAGATCCGCATCTCCCTTAGCCAAGCTTCATGGATCTTCCATTTTAGAGAGACACCACCTGGAGTTCAGTAAAACTCTACTGCATGATGAGGTATGGGAGTTCTGCCTGGGGAGAAAAATCTGAGAGTCTGGGGAAAATCTAATACCTTGGTCTTGAGATGGCTTTAGATTAAGTATACCTATAGCCAAAACAAACCCACAAAGCAAATATTAAAATGTGAACATATCAATTAAGGAATTATTTGCCATTAGCTTCTAAACAATTAAAATAATAATGTCCAGTAATGTTGTAGGATCTGAGTTGGAGGGGACCTTAGAAAAGGAAATGACTAGTCCAGGGTCATAGAGGTGAGATTCAAAACTAGGTCTTCTGACTTGAAATCTAGCATACTTTCCATTAGACTATGCTGCCTGGGAATCAAAGATCTCTAGTGGGACTCAAACTCAGTAGTAACCTCTTCCTGAATTCCCACAATTTTTAAAATAATTTTTTTCTTTTAAATCGTATTTTATTTTTTCCAATTACATGTAAAGGCAATTTTTACATTTTTTTAAATAAAATTTTGAGTTCCAAATTTTTTCCCTTCCTCCTTCACCTCTCCTTCCTAAGATGGTTAGCAATTAGATATAGATTATATATGTTCAATCATGTAAAACATATTTTTATATTAGTCAAATTGTTTCACAATTTAAAGGTAACAGTTCTGTTTTTATGTGTCTCAGATTCCCTTCATGTAGGAACTCAAGGATATATCACTTTGCCTTCCTTCAGGTAATACAAGAGAGACAAGTATCTCTTCACTTAGTTTTGAGGGGTTTGGGATGAGAGTGGAGAAATCACTGAGAAAGAGTCAAGGTACTTTTTTTTCCTATGGGAAAAGCAATATTTCCTATATGAATAAGTCATAACTCTCTAAATTACTAGACTTACATGCAGGGGTTTGAAAATGATGTGGCTATCAGAGATCAGTGAATATAACCTACTTATACTTTCAAAAACCTTTGATGAGTTCTCACAAAAACACTCTTAATGGGAGTAGAGAAAGTGCTCTTTTGTCATAGGTGGGAAATATTTTAAAGAAAGGAAATTAAGAGATAGGAATAAGTAGGCAATTTGCACTTCTTTATTAAGAGAACCTCCATACGGAGATTCCAGTAAAACATACAGGCTTGCAAATGTCACTGTTCTTCTAAGAAGTAAAAATATCAAACTGATGGAAAAAATTGTGGAAAGACTTGGAAGAAAGTAGAAAATCATATTAAAAAAAGATTTTAAAATTTAAAAAAAGTAGAAAATCGTTTTTAATATCATCATCATAGCTTATATGGATACAGTATGCCACTGTTTACAAAACTGCTTTTTAAAAAAAAAAAAACAACCCTGTGAATTTGGTCCTGTATTATTATGCTCATTTTACAGAAAAGGAAATTATTAAATTAAAGAATTAAAGTGCTCTGTCAAGGTCACACAGCTAGTAAATGGTAATGATGGAAACTGAACCCCAATTTTTTTGCCCTCTAATCCAAACACAGAGAAGATACTGGATTCAGGAGAAAACAATTTAATATATGCTTGTAATAAGATATTGGGTTCTGGGGGCAACTAGGTGGCGCAGTGAGTAAGAGCACCGGCCTCGGAGTCGGGAGGACCTGGGATCGGTTCTGGCCTAAGATACTTAACACCCACATAAAATAACTGGCCATGTAACCTTGGGCAAGTTACTTGACCCCAATTGCTTTAAAAAAGAGAGAGAGATTGGGTTCTGAGCAACCAACAGTGATAAAGGAAAAGTCCTGAAGACATTGTCTCAATGTGATTCTTTTTAAAAAAAATTTTTTTTAATGTTTTATTAACAATTTTTGGTGTGGTTTTTCTTACATAACTACCATTTCTCAGTAACTTCTTCCATAAAAAACTCCTTTATAACTAAGAAAGAGTTAAGAAAAACAAATGAACACGTTGACTGTATCTGTGCATCAGTAATCCACCACCTCTCTTCTGAGAGGAGGGTGAACATATCATCATCAGTCCTCTACTGGCTTTGGCAATGATCTCAATTTTGATGCCTTTTAGAAATTTCCTTTATATTTTTGTGCTTGTTCTCTATCTTTTTCTCTTAATCCTATTTTCTTTGGTAGTAAATTGATTTTCCTATTTTTCTTGACATCTGACCACATCACTCTCTACCTATTATTTCCAGGATCAAATATGAAGTCCTTTGTTGAACACTGAAAAACTCATCACAACCTGACTCCTCTCCACCTTTCCAGTCTTTCTGCACTCTATTCCACTCTGTGTTCTCTACAATCCATCCATAATGGCCTTCTATTTCTCGCACCCCACATTCAATCTCCCATCTGTTTTGGCTGTCCCTCATGCTTGGAATACTGTTCATCCTTGCCTCTGCCTCTAGCTATCTCTGGTTGTCTTCAAGACTCAACTCAAATGCAACCTTCTAGAGGAAGCCTCTCCAGGTTCCCTCAGTTGCAGAAGGCTTCCTTCTGGTTATCTTCTACCTACTATGAATGGATCTTTTCATGCACATGTTGTCTTCCCCATTAGAATGTAAGCTTCTCAAAGGGAGATACTTGTTTGACCTTTCTTTGTATCTCAGCACTTATCAAAGTTCTTGGCACATAGTAAACCCTTAATATACTTTCTGACTGACCAGTAGTAAACTTTTTTCTTTCTCTCTCTCTCTCCTATCTATTTCTGTTTCTCATACTTTGATTTTTAAGTGATTTATTATAAACCAATATAAAACATCAGTGCAACAACATACATTTTGTAACATAAGTTTTGTAGATCTTTCCATCACAGCTGCACAGGAAGTTAGGTGACACAGTGGATTGAGTATGGGGCCTGAAGTCAGGAAGTCTCATCCTCTCAAGTGCAAATCTGACCTTAGGCCCTTGTTAGCTGTGTGACCCTGGGCAAGTCATTTAACACTGTTTGTCTCATTTTCTTCATCTGTAAAATAAACTGGAGAAGGAAATGGCAAACTACTCCAGTATCTCTGCCAAGAACACTCCAAACAGGGTCGCAAAGAGTCAGATATGAGTGAAACAAATAGTCCAAGAGGATTATAGATTCACAGGTGAAAGGGATCTCAGAGGTCACCCAGTCACATGGCCTCATATTATAGATGAGGAAACTGAGGACCAGAGGGGGGAATGTGTTTTGCCCCCAAGTCACAGATGTGGTATTCACACACATCCTCTAGTTCCTGGTCCAGAACTCTTCACTATACCTTGTTGACCATCATCTCCCTCTGAATCCTCTTTCTGCTGTGGGATTTTCTGACACTGTTTTCTCTTGGTACTCCTACCCATCTGATCTCTGCTCAATCTTTTTAAAAAAAATTTTTAACATTTTAAAAATGTTAAATTTTAAACTTTTTTTTTAAAGTTTTGAGTTCCCAATTCTCTCCCTCTCACTGAAAAGGCAAGCAATATGGTATCAATTATACATGTGAAATCATACAAAACACATTTCCATATTAGCCATATTGCAAAAAAAAGGCAAGGAAAAGAAAGTGAGAAAATTATACTTCAATTTGCACTCAGAGTTCATCAGTTCTCTCTCCAGAAGGAGATGGCGTTTTTTCATCATGAGTCCTTTGGAATTGTCTTGGATCATTGTTAATCCTCATTACAATATTGCTGTTGCTGGGCACAATGACCTCCTGGTTCTTCTCACTTCACTTTACTTTGGTTCATATAGGTCTTGCCATGTTTTTCTGTAACCATCCTCCTCATCATTTCTTATAGCACAATAGTACTCCATCATAATCATATACCACAACTTGTTCAGCTAATCCCTAATTGATAAGCATCCCCTCAATTTCCAATTCTTTGCTATTACAAAAAGAGCTACCATACATAATTTTTGTACATATAGTTCCTTTTCCTTTTTCTTTGATCTCCTTGGGATATAGACAGAATAGCAGTATTGCTGGGTCAAAGGGCATGCAGTTTTCATATTCCTTTGGACCTACTTTCAAATTATTTTCCAGAGTGGTTGGACCAGTTCACTACTCCACCAACAGTTCATTAATGTGCCTATTCCCTCGTCCTCTCCAGGATTTGTCTTTTCTGATAGGTGTGAGGTGGTACCTAAGAGTTGTTTTACTTTGCCCCTCTCTAAGCTAATAATACTTTGATGATTTAGAGCATTTTTCCCTATGACTATAGATACCTTTGATTTCTTCTTCTGAAAACTGCCTATTTATATCCTTTGACCATTTATCAATTGGGAAATGGCTCTAATTTTTCATAAAATTGACTCAGTTCTGTACTCAGTGTATATTTGAGAAATGAGGCCTTTATCTGAGAAACTCATTATTAAATTTTTTGATGTTACTTCATTGTCTATGGTACCTTTAAGCAAAATGCAATTTCCCTGATTACCTCTTTTAAATTAAGTCTATTTTTGCTTTTGTTTTGTCTGTGAACATGATAACTACACCTGCCTTTTTTACTTCAGATGAAGCATTATTAGATTCTCCTCTAGCCCTTTATTTTATTTTATTGTATTGCTTTTTAGAGGGTGGGGGGCAGGGCAATTGGGGTTAAGTGACTTGCCCAAGGTCACATGGCTAGTAAGTCTGTTAAGTGTCTGAGGTCACATTTGAACTCAGGTCCTCTTGACTCCAGGGCCAGTGCTCTATTCACTGCGCCACCTAGATGCCCCTAGCCCTTTATTTTAACACTGTATGTGTCTTTCTGTTTCAAGTGTTAGATTCTGGTTTCTAATCCATTCTGCTCTCCACTCCCATTTTATGAATGAGTTCATCCCATTCACATTCACAGTTATGATTGTTAACTGTGTATTTCCCTCCATCCCATTTTCTTAATTCTTCCTATCAGAACACACCAAGCAACATCCAGTGTGATTTCTCTTGTATAGGAACTCTCTTCACTGAAGAAAGTCACAGCCCAGTAATAACCTTAGCAGAGAAATTTCGGAGAATTATCTGAGGCTCAGAGGGAGTAAGTGACTCACCCAGGACCACAGAGCTTGTATAAGGTGGAGGCAAGTCCAAAACACTCTCCACTACACGGTATGGCCTCTCCAGGTGGCTTCAAAAGGCCAGCAAAATTCAAGGCATCATCAGAAGATGCTGAGAACAAAGCTGAAAACAGTATCTTGCTGTCTGTCCTCCAAGGCCTAGGTGCATGTAAACAGAATTCTATACAGTAGATAGAGTACTAGACCCGGAGTCAGGAAGACCTGAGTTCAAATCTTGCCTCATGCACTTCTTACCTGTGTAACCTTGGGCAAGTCACTTAACCTCTGTGTGCCTCGGTTTCCCCATATATAAAATGGGGATAATAATAGCACCTACCTCACAGGGTTGTTGTGATGATAAAATAAGATATTTGTAAAGTGATTTGTAAACCTTAAGACATTACAGAAATTTTAGTTATTATTTTAATACCAGCAGAGGTCCAACTTCAGCAGCTGAAATGGTAGAAGGGATGCTAAAAAGGTATATAGGAGGTCAGATAAGAAGGGGATGAGGTTTCTTCCATCTGGAAAGATTAATACACAGGGGAGCTATGACCAAAGTCTAGGAAATCATGAAGGGCATGGTTAAGGTGAATATGGACTTGTTTATCAGACCATGAAACTCTAGAATGAGGAAGTTCACCTGCTTCAGTTTAAAATGAGGGAGTAGTAGACAAATTAAAGGAAGTGTGACTTTACATAGTTGGTAGTAAAACTCATGGAAATCTTTGCCTCAGAGAAGTGGTGCTGGTTGAAAATGTCATTATACTTTCAAGAGGATGATAGGAGCATGGATTATACATTTAAAGCCAGAAGGGATGATGGAAACCATCCCATTCAACCCCCTTACTTTACAGCTGAGGACCTGAGGCTTGCCTAGGGTCAGACAGTCAGTCTATATCATCAGCAGGCTTTGAACCCAGGATATCTGAACTTGGGGACAGCTCTCTGTCCACTATATCATAGCTGGCAGTTCTAAAATAAGTTACTAATGGAAACATATTTGTATATGTTGGTAAGGATATGGGGGAATGGTCAATGGACCAAAAATCTGACCTAGAGCGGTCATTTTACTACAGGATACCTGGGTTCTTGTTCTAGTTCTTTCTCTGTCTTTATTTATAAAATGGTAATAATACCTGTCCTATCCACCTTGCCAGGTTGTGAAACATTAAAGAAGGAAATACATACATATATATTCTCTTAGTCATGTAAAGCTTGCCTAGTGTTTTGTGGGGGAATCAAGTCCTCGATGAGTTAAATCCCTTGATTTCTGAGCCACAAAAATCACTGACATCATTTCTCCTTTAATGAACATGGGTTTGGCTTTGTATTAAAACTATAGTCAGCTCAACAGTTAAGTGCAGAGTGGTTGATGTAGCAGGATAGAGTTGGCATAGAAAGCATCTTTCATGCACCCTTTCTGGGGTCCAAGAGTTTATAATGGGATTTAGGAGGCTTTAAAAGTCTTTCATTTGTTCAGATTATTTACTCAGTAGTCTGAACTGGCTCTGATGGGCATATAATGACTTAATTATCTACTCTAAAAAGGAATATTGCCCATCAATAATCCATAACACCTTTGACACAGTCCCTCTGCAACATGGCTCAGCCAGCCAAGTGCCAATTTGGAGATTATTGTCAACAATGTTGCCGGGCACTGAGCTCATTCAAAAGCTTATCGACATGCAGTAAGTTTGAATGCTAAACTGCTTTGAAGTTTTTGGTCACTGAACAGTCCTGCTACATTTTTTGGTAAACAGCATATTCCTCAGTTTCTTCCTTTAACATTACAAAGACAATGCATCTGACTTATAGTTGTCAAACTTAATTTTTAAAATAAAAGTAAATTCTTAGGATGGATGCAGTCATGGATGAAATGTACTTTAATTACACAAGTAATTTTTTGTTTGTTTTTATATTTAATGTAAGCAACTAAAAATCTCTCCAAGTCCCTTGCATTGTCCAGCACCCATAGATGATAGATGATCTGGGGCATTATAATGGGCCATAGCCTGACCAAAGTTTTCTCATGTGCCTCACTGTAGCATGACCAGGATCACCTTGTGACTTTTAAGGCCAGGCTAGGAGATGTGTCAGGAGGTCCTACCAAGCTAGAAGAGGCCAGTGATAGACTGTGTCTGCTGTTGAAGGACCATTCTAAGTCCTAGGTGTGGAAGGACTTACCAGCTAGAGATTGGCCACCATATATGGGCCACCAGGTGATGAATTTTTTGTCTATGGTGACTCATCCGGAAAGATGGGAAGGTTCATGATTGTCATTAATGATAGTAACATTCACTGTGATGATAACACAATTTTTTAAAAAGTATTTGAGGTAATAGGCTATATTGTTGTTTAGTCACTTTTTTTCAGTCATATCCAACTCTTTGTGACCCTTTTGGGGGATTTTCTTGGTAAAGATACTACAGTGATTTGCCATTTCCTTCTCCAGTTCATCTTACAGATAAGTAAACTGAGGCAAACAAGGTTAAGTGACATAGCTAGTAAGTGCCTGAAGCTGGATTTTAACTCAGATCTTCCTGATATTAGGCCCAGGGCTCTATCCACTGCACTATCTATGGGACATAGAGATAATCTAATATTTATCATTTCTTTTGGGAGTATTTTTTTCTCCAGCTTAAATGGCCCCAGTTCCTTCAACTATTCTTTACATGTCCTAGTTATCTGATCCTTTTCTGGACTTTCTCTAGTTTGTGAATGCTATTCAGAATATATGATGCCCAAAACTGAAGACTAAATTCCTCTAATTATGGTTAGACCATAAACCAAATAATGTTTCTAAGAGACTGGCTTTTTGAAGGCCAGTAGAACAGTAATCTTCCTCGAGCTGGATGTTTTATCAATGAAGTCCAAGATGATATTTGATTTTATAGCATTTGCTTTACATGACTTATTGTATTGAGCTTATGGCCAACTAAAACCTCAGGTATTTTTTTCACATAATACTATTACCAAAACAGATCTCTTCCTGTTTTCATATTTGTGCAATTAGTTTCTGAAACCTAAATCAATCACTTAATCAATAAACATTCATTAAGTACCTACTATCTGCCATTCACTGTGGTAAGTGACAGGGACACAAAGAGAAACGAAAGATAGTTCCTGCCCTCCAGAAGCTTACAGTCTAACGAGAAAGAAAGCATGTAAACAAATATACACAAACAAGTTATATACAAAATAGTAGGGAATAATTAACAGAGAGAATGCACTAAAATTAAGAGGGGTAGGAGAGGCTTTTTATAGGAAATGAGGTTTTAACGGGGACTTAAAGGATGCCAGGGAAGTCTTGAGGAAGAAGAGCTTTCCAGGGATGGAATCCCTGCCAGAGAAAATGCCCAGAGCTGAAAGATGGAAGGTCTTATTCATGGAACAGCCTGGTTCCAGAGGCAAGTGTCACTGGACTGAAGAGTACATGGTGGGCAGTAAGGTATAAGAAGAATGGAAAGGCAGGAGGGGGCTAGGTAATGAAGGCTATACATGCAAAACTATGTGTTTCTCCCTGGGAAATTTCAGCTTGTTGGTTTTGCATGCATTCCAGTCTGAATTTTGAATTGCAATTCAGTCACTGTCATACTGACCATTCCTCCTGGGGTCATGTACCTTCATCCAAATCGTTGATAAAATCACTGGGTAGGACAGAAAAAATTCATCATGTGGGATATATATCACACACAAACACAAACATCTCCTTGTGTTTATGTGTGAAATGCTATTTGTAAAATGTTTTAAATGCATTCCTTAGGCTAGGAGAACATTCCCTCCTTCTCTAAAAGGAACCAGCATTAACCAAACAAACAAAAAAAGACACTCAGGCCTGTTTTCTACAGATAGGTAGAACAGGAAGGGCCTTGTGGCAGAAGAAATTAATGGTCTTCTGCCATTTATTCTTCTGATATATAATGCAATGGGTTTATCTCCCAAAAGATATATATGTATATATGTGTGTGCATATGTATGTGTGTTTGGGTTTTTTTGGTGAATTGAACTACCTTTTTTGGGGGGGAGGAACAATTGGGGTTAAGTGACTTGCCCAAGGTCACATGGCTAGTTTTTATGTTAAGTGTCTGAGGTCGGATTTGAACTCAGGTCCTCCTGACTCCAGGGCTGGTGCTCTATTCACTGCACCACCTAGCCACCCCAAATTGAACTACCTTTTAAATGTCCCAGGAAGCTAAACCAGTAGATGAGAAGAGTGCTGTGGATATGATATACCTGGATTTTAACTAAGTTTTTATGAAAATATTTTATAGTGTAGATGGAGAGAGATGGATTAGAGCATGTTCCCCACCCCTGAATTAGAAGACAATAAAATCAGATGGATTTGCCATGGTTGGACAGCCAGATGCAAGACAGAGTTGCTAATAGTTCTGTGTCACTGTGGCATGAGATTTCCAGCAGAGTCCACCAGGGACCTGTGATTGGCCCAGAAGGCCAAGAATGTTTAACACTCTTAACAATGTCTTGGATAAAAGAACAGATGCACGTTAATCAAATTTTTCAGATGACCCAAAGTTGGGAGGGAGAGTTCACATTCTGGATAACAGTGTCAGGGTCCAAAATCCTAATCTGGATTGATTAGGCTGAATCTAATAAGATAAAATGGGGCAGCTAGGTGGCACAGTGGAGAGTGCTGGGCCTTGAGTTAGGAAGACTCATCTCTATGAGTTCAAATCTGGCTTCAGATACTTATCAGCTGTGTGACCTTGGGAAAGTCACTTAACCCTGTTTGCCTCAGTTTCCTCATCTGTAAAGCAAACTGGAGAATGAAATGGCAAGTCACTGCAGTATCTGTGGGAAGAAAACCCCAAATGGGGTCACTAAGAGTCTGAAATGACTGAATAACAACACTAAGATAAAATGTAATAAGTTTAAATGTAACACTTTGCATTTGGGCACAAAAAAAAATCACATTCACAAGGGCAAGATGAGGGCAACTTGATTAGATAGAGGTTCTGAAAAGATTGGGGGGTTTTATTGGACTACAAGCTCAAAATGAGTTAGCACCAGGATGCAGAAAATAAGAAAACTCATGAGATCTTGAGCTACATTAAGAAGGACATCGTTTCCAGAATTAGGAAGTAATGATCTCATCGTTCTCTGGCCTGGTCAGGCCTCATCTGACATAGTGTCCCTTTCTGGTCCCACAGTTCAAAAAGGGCATTGATAAGTTGGAGGCTGTCAAGAGTAGGACAGCCAGGCTAATGAAGGGTCTTGTCTCCATGTCATATGAGAATCAATTGAAGAAACTGCACATCCTTAGCCCAAAGAAGAGGGGACGTGATAGCTATATTGTTTGTTTAAGGGCTCAAATGCATAGAATGGATTTTATTTGGACCCACAGGGAAGAATCAGGTGCAATGGATGGAAGTTAGGAAGAGGCCAGATTAAGCTGGATGTGATGCAAAACTGACGGCAGCTGGAGCCCAATGGCTAGAACAGACCTGAGCTCAAATCCAGCCTCAGAAACTTACTAGCTGTGTGATCCTAGGCAAGTCACTTAACTCTTGTTTGCCTCCATTTCCTCACATGTAAAATGGACATAATAAGATCATATATTTTATCCTCTGTTTGTCTCTATTTCCTCATCTGTAAAATGTGGAAAATAATAGAACATACATCCTAAAGTTGTGAGGGTCTAATGAGAACATAATTGTAAAGGGCTTACTTAGCACAGCGCCTGGCATATAGCAAGTGCTATATGAGTTATAACTATTATCATTATTACTAACAAGTAAAGCTTCCTGTTTTATTTTTGCCTTAATTTGGTACTTTACTTTTCCCCAGTTACAGGAAAAAACAATTTTTACATTTGTTTTTAAAGCTTTGAGTTCCAAATTAAAGCTTTTTAAAAATGGAATTGGGCTACTTTGAGAGGTGGTGGGTGGGTTCCCCTCCCATGGAGGACTCTAGGCAGAGGCCGAATAACCAACCACTTTCCCACCACTAAAATCAATGCTTCTATGATCCAGTGTCACAGTAGAGATTCTTTTTCATATATGGGGTGGGCATGGAGATCTCTTCCAACTCTAAAATTCTGTGATTTGGGGAACATTTAAAAAAAAAAGAGTGACAAATTTCTCACTTTATAGTGAGGGATCCACCTTTTATAATGAAGATAAATCACCCCCAATTGATAGGTTTTATAAGGCTGGATTTTGTTTTCTAAGTTTTATAACCACAATCTGATTTCTTGAAGTGAAGAGTACTCCTCTTAGAAAAATAGATGCTAACAATAACGGGTAATCAGGGTTCTCAGATGAAGTTGAGGGTTACAATTTAATACCTTGATCTTTGTGATTCTTCCATTAGCTGAGTAAACAAACAGCTAATTGCTGGATCTAGAGAGTTCTTAATTAAAAGCAATGAACCTGGGTCTGCCCTTGGGCATTCTTTAACTATAATAGATGCCTTCTTTCTGTCATGGGCAGAACGGTGATTCATTGTGCCTTACTGAAGTGATGCTGGCCTTTTTCCTCTCCATCACTTCTCATATTAGGGACCAAAACCTGTCAAACCCACTTCCATGCCATCTCTGTTCCATCTACCTCACTAAGTCATCTGTCTAGTACTCGGCAAAGGCAGGATTCAAACCCATTTCCCTCTCCCCACTTTGATTCCCAGGTTAGCCCTCAGGATTCAACACCAGGCCTTTGACTCCCAGGCTAGCCCTCTTTTCACTAGACCATTCTGTCTGTGCCTTTACTCTTGACTCCCCCTCACAATTCTGTATTCTTAACAGACTCAACTATTCCCTGTTTCTCACACATGTCAGCCTTCTCCTGCCTTTCTAGGGCCTTTGCACAGGCTCCCCTCCCCTCTTCTCACCTCTCCACCAGCCTGGAATGTTCCTCTTCATATCTGCCTCTTAGAATTACTACCTCCTTTGAAAGGTTGGCTCAAGTGTCCTCCCTCCCCAAATTACCTTGTATTTATTTTGATTATATTTTATATGTGAAAGGCAATGTAGGGTAGAAGACCTAGATTCAAGTTCTGTCCCTGAAATGTACTGGCTATCATGGTTCAGCCATTTTTCATTCATGCCTGACTCTCTGTGACCCCATTGGGGTTTTCTTGGCAAAGATACTGGAGTGATTTGCCACTTCCTTCTCCAGCTCATTTTACAAATGAGGAAACTGAGGCAAACAGGGTTAAGTGACTTACCCAGGGTCACACAGCTAACAAGTGCCTAGGTCAGATTTGAACTCAGAAAGATGAGTCTTCCCGACTCCAGGCCCAGCACTCTGTGCACTATGGTGCCACCTAGCTGCCCAACTGTTTATCATAACCTTGGACAAATCACTCATCTCTTAAGACTAGAAATTACCGAGAATATACTGATCTACATTGGCAGAGGAAGTTTCCTCACTGAAGAGTTCCACGTGACGATGAAATTGCAGGTCCGATCCGAAGAAATATATATCTTGAATTTACAATTCATCAAATGAAGTTCCAAAGTAAAAGGGGCTGAGAAAAAGGTCATGAGTGGATTTTTCCCTTCCTAAACTCTACAATGACTATTTTGTCAATTAATTAGCAAGCTTTATAAAAAAAAAAAAAAACCTATGGGCAGCTGGGTGGAATGGTGGGAAGAAGGCTGGGCCTAGAGTTGGGAAGACTGGAATTCAAATCCAGCCTCAGACACTTACTAGCTGTGTGAACCTGGGCAAGTCACCCTCTGATTGTCTCAGTTTACTCTACTGTAAAATGGGGATAATAACAGCACCTAACTCCCGGTGTTGTCAGAATCCAATGAGATCATCTTTGTCAGGTGATGGGGTTACAAATACAAAGAATGAAACCATCCCCACCCTCAAGGATTTCACATTCTAACAAGGAAGACAGCAAGGACACATAAGTATACACAGACTATAAAGAGGAGAAATAGAAAAACTACAAATTGGTCAGCTATAAAGTGTTTAAGGAGGAAGGCCATTACAATTGGGGGGGAATCAGGAAAGATTTCATGTAGAAGATGGGGCTTGGGCTGTGTCTTAAAGAAGAGGAGGAGTCTGTGAGGCAGAGGTGAGGAGGGGTTACATGCCTGGCATGGCAGGTGGTCAGTACAAAGGCATGGAGGGGGGAGATGGGAGCTGGAGCATTGTATGTGAGGAACAAGCACAACAGTTTTGCTACATCAAAGACTGAAGAAGGAGCAATGCCTGGTGAGGTTGAAAACATAGGTTGGAACCAGGTTGTGAAGAGCTTTAATAGCCAAACAAAGGAGTTTACATTTTATCCTATAGGATTATCTCATCTGCAAATCAGGCTACTGGAAAAAAAAAGAAACTTTGTAAATCTTAAAGGACTATATGGAAATTATTATTATTTGCTCATCCAAGGCTTTGAATTTTAGTCCCAGGGCTGGTAATACTTTAGCAGGGGCAAAGAGAATGGACCAGTGACTTCCCTGGCAGAAGTAAGTTCCAGGTGAAGAACAGACCTCTATCCAAGCAGATCGACACCTGCTAGGCAACTTACAAGTGTGGAATGCTTAGAGGTCCTTGACCAGGGTTGCTCAGGGTCACACAGCCAATATGAGTCAGCAGCAGGACTTGAACCCAGGCCTTTTTGGCTTCAGAGTCAGGCCACTGTCCACTACACCCCAGTAATGTTACATAACTGTGTGCATAGCAAAAATGACACCCTAGCTCTGCAAAATAACCTACTTTTACTTAGGGCGCACAGAATGGTGGGTCACTTGACTTTCATAACCTCATTTCTCGAATCTACAAATGCAAGAGGATGATGAAGTGCAGAGGTACGTGGGGGGACGTTCTGATTCATTCCTCGTGGGAAATTCCAAAGTAAAGAGGTGCCGGAGTTTTTCTTCTCTAAACTGTAACAGCAACTGTTTTATCAATCAATTTTTGTGGTTGTTGAGTCATTTCAGTCACATTCGCCTCTTTGTGACCCCCTTTGGGGTTTTCTTGGTAAAGAGACTGGAGTGGTTTGCCATTTCCTTCATTTTACAGATGAGGAAACTGAAGAAAACAGGGTTAAGTGACTTGTCCAGGGTCACACCGCTAGTAAGTTTTTGAGGCTGAATTTGAAGTCTAGAGTCTTTCACACTCCAGGTCCAGTGCTCTATCCATTGTGCCACCTAGATGCCCTTGTCAACCAACTGATAAACTTTTATTAAGAATCTGCAGAATAATTTTTGGGCAGATAGGTGGTATAGCAGATAGAATGCCAGTCCTAGAGTCAGGAGGGTCTGAGTTCAAATCCTACCTTAGACACTTACTAGCTTTGTGACCTTGGGCAAGTCATTTGACCCTGTTTGCCTCAGTTTCCTCATATGTAAAATGAGCTGGAGACGGAAATGGCAAACTACTTCAGTACCTCTATCAAGAAAATCCCAAAAGGGGTCATGAAGAGTTGGACCCTACTGAAATGGCTCAACAACAATGAATGATTTGGATGCCCTGGAGGATCTGAATCAGAGTGCCATTCCTGCCTCTGGCCATCTGTTTGGCCTGTGGCAAACCACTCTGCTTCTCATAAAACAGAGATACTAACACTATTAGGTGACAACAAAACCCACCCGGTCCTGCCTACCTGCCAAGGCTATTCTGAACCCAGATGGAATCATGCATACAAAGCATGTGGCCAGCCTTGGAGCACTGTGGGACTCTCAGCTACCATTATTATTTGGTTTGGCTTAGAGAACTGAAGATACGTGAATGACACTATTGTGTTGTGACTTTCCATCTTACAGAGTTTAAACATCTTCCAGAATCTCAATAAGCGCCAATTCGAAACGGTCATTCATCTCTTTGAAGTGGCAATAATAGCGACTGACCTGGCTTTATATTTCAAGTAAGTCCTTAGGTCTCCCTAAGTTTCCCTGCATATCTCCCTGAGACTAAGTCGCGTTTTTCAGCCTGGACTTTTTTCTTGCCTGAGATATCTGCAGAGCTGATGTTTATAAAGTCATTATTCTGAAGCAAATAGACCTGTTCATTTTCTTCCTGAGTTCTCAGTAAGGTGTCCCTTTCTGCTCTGGGACAGCCCTAAATTATCACCAAAATCTGCCCTCTCGGGCCAAGCCATACAGGCCTAATCTCTCTTCTACAGGACAAATCTCTACATAGTTAAAGATAATTTTCATGTGTACTTAGTCCTTGTAAAGCATAATCTCCAGTTCTTTAAAAGAGATTTTAACTCACAAAAAAAGGTATAGAAATCCAGCTTGTCCCTGAGTACACAAAACAGGGTTTCCGATTTTCTGAATGTTCTATCCTGAAAAATAAAGAATAGGGCCCACTCCTCAACACTGCTGCCCAGCAAAAAAGATCTTTCCCCCTTTTGGTACCTTCCAAAACTGGCTAAGATCACAGGCATTTAACTCAGGTCCATGAATATGTTCTTTTAAAATTTGGAAAACTGTATTTCAATATAGTTGGTTTCCTTGGTAATCCTGTGTATTCTATTTTATGCATTTAAAAGTATTATTCTAAGAAAGAATTCATAGGCTTCACTAGACTCCAAGGGGTCCATGACACACAAAAGGATAAGAACCCTGAATCTAAACCTTCCCTAGAAGAGACAAAAGTGAGTGTGTAAGTAGAGTAATGAAAATAAGGCCACACTAGACCAGATGCTGAGACCACCAGACTGTAACACAAGATTGCATTTTAAGAATGATGGATAAAATTTTCCATTAACTCAGAGCAAGCTTAATTTTCTCCTTCAATCCACTAAGGGATTGACTTAATGTGGCAAAAACCAAATTTTCCAAAACCCCAACACAGAATGGCACCAAATAACTCTTGACTCTTTCTTCAGGCCACTGATTCCTTCCTGAACCAAACCAGATAAAAAAAAGATTTCCTTGGCTCTTCCATAAATGCTTGTTCCACGTAACATCTGGCTAGAATAATTCAGGAGTGGGGAGCCTGCACAGGTTCCCCACCCTTGGGCTAGATGAAGGAAATTGGCTAGGAGCACCCTGTGGTGACTAGCAAATGGGAATCTTTAACCCACTTACCTTAGGAATAGCTAGAATTTTTAGGAGCAACATGGTAGACCAACAGGTTACACGGCAAAATCATCACATGGATACATATGCAATGAGCTAACCATAAGGCTATTCATTCACTCAGCAAACATCTATTTAGTGCCTAGTGTGTACAGAGCGCTGTGCCAGGTTCCGATCCTGCCCTCATGAAGTTTTCAGCCTCACAGGGGAACAAGGTACAAATACACATCAGTATAATACACGACATTACCCAGTAGGAGATCTGAAAAAGAGGCGTGTGAAATGAAATCTGATGGGGATGTTAGTGACAATGACATTCTGCATCCTGACACTTTGTTCTGAATTTACATGGTGTGTTTCCCTACTTTACTAGCCCTAGAACGCTGCCTCACCCATGTCACAAATCTCCAGCCACCCCTCATCTTTCAATTCCCCTATCTCATCTACCTCTTTGATTCTCTTTTCCTTCTGGGGATCCCCCAAGGCTGTGAAATTTCTTCCTATCCATGAACATCCCAGTACTAAGGTTATATATGGGGCAATTCAGTGGTACAGTGGATAGAGTGCCAGGTCTGGAATCAGGAAGACATGAGTTCAAATGCAGATTGACACTTACTAGCTATGTGACCCTAGGCAAGTCACTTAATGTGTTTGCCTCAGTTTCCTCATCTGTAAAATGGGGATATTATTATTAGCACCTTTCTCCCAGGGCTATCATGAGGATCAAATGAGATTATAATTGCAAAGTGTTTAGTACAATGTCTACCACATAGTAAGCATTATATAAATGTTAGCTATTGTTATTATTTATTATTACTATTATTATATATGTGACTGTGAAGTCTGATGCTCAAGAATGCAAAGTACCTTGTCATTCTTCCTGTTTGTCCCCGTTATCCTGCCTACACATTTGTGTCTTTTGCAGGAAAAGAACCATGTTTCAGAAGATTATTGACGCTTGTGAAAAAATGGAAACCGAGGAGGAGGTCATTAAGTACATATCTGTTGACCCAACCAAAAAAGAGGTTATCATGTAGGTGGCTGGCCTTTAATTCCAAACTGTCATATGTGAATCTATGTTTTCCATGATTTTTCTTAGCCCTCCTTTGCTTTGTTCACAAAGGGCAATGATGATGACAGGGTGTGACCTCTCGGCTATAACCAAGCCTTGGGAGATTCAAAGCCAGGTGAGTCTGAGTCTCTTCCTCTAGTCTTTTCTGTGACGCTTGGCTACAGCCCAAGTCTTATCTGAGGGGATCTGACCATCTCATCCAATTTTCATCATGCTTGTCTTTTACGAGGACTGTATCACCTGGCCAAATTTGGCTCTTCATCCAAGAGGAAGAAGAGTGAGACAAATAGGTAAGGTCTAGTTAGAAAGAAGATATCTTTTTCTGTCGTGCCTCAGTACAAAATGTGAAGGAGCACTGGAGTGGTTTCATGCACCAGGGACATGACTGGTCATCAGGTCAGATCCTGGCCAAGGCAAATAGGAGGGGAAGTTGGTTTCCCTGGGTAACATAGCTAACAATCATAAAAGCTTATCTGAAAGCACTACCAATGATGGAAGAGATTGTAAAAATGGGTTTGAAATTCATTCAGGGAATTTCAGAGTTGTTTGGGAGGAGGTGTTATACTGGGCCAAGAGTAGGCAGAGATGGAAGGCAGTACCTTCCCCCATGCTACTTCCCAGAATCAGAGCCAGAATGGACCTCTGAGTTCCCCTAGGTCCAATCCCTTATTTTACAAAACAAGAGAACTAAAGTACAGACAGTGCAGGATCACCTAGTTGCTTGGTAACCAAGTTAAGTCAAGAACCCACGTCTCCTGATTCCCAAAGGGTCTCTTTCCATTGTATCACTGATGATGATGATGATGGTGGTGATGATGATGATAATGGTGATGATGAATGAAAAATCATTTATTAAGCATGCTGTTTGGCATTCAAAGCCCATCGTATCTTAGCCCCCTCCTATATTTCCTTTCTTCTTACATCTTACTCCCCAATATATACTTTTTAAGCTAGTGACATTGGCTTCCTGGCTAGTCCATGAATAAGACACTCCATTGCTCAGCTCTGGGCATTCTCTCTGGCTCTCACCTATCCCTGAAACACTCTCCTTTCTCAATTCTACCTGTATCAACTAAAATACCATCTTTTACAGGAAGGCTTTCTCAACTCCTCTTAATTCAGTGCTTTCCCTCTCTGTTAATTATGTGATTGTTTTTATTATGTATTTAATTGTTATTCAATTTATTTTATAAATATTCAATTTATTATTTATATATAAAATATATTTCTATTATAATGGCATACATTTTAATTTATATTTAAATAATTACAAAAATAATTATTAATTACTAATCATTTATCTTGCATATAGCTTGTTTGTACATATTTTTCTTTTGTTTGTCTCCCCCATTAGATTGTAAGCTCCTTGACAACAAGAACTGTCTTTTGCCTTTTTTTTTGTATCCCAGGCATTTAGCACACAGTACCTGGCACAGAGTAGGTACTCAATAACTGTTTATTGATTAATTGATTGATTAAGCACTTACTATTTTCCAAGAACTGTGCTAATCACTTGAGAAACAAATAGAAAACTTGAGACAATTCCTTCTTTCAAGGAGCTCACATTTTCATTGGGAAAGACAACGCATAAAAGAAAGTTCAGCTGCAGGATAGACAGTAAGGCCTGGAAGCTTTCCATCTCACAAGAAGGAATAGAGTTGGTGACTCCCATCTCCTTCAAGCCATGTGTCTGTTCTTGATGTGGTGGTAGGTCTTCACTTTAAGGTTTGTAAAGCATTTGACATATGTAAGCTCATCACAACAGCCCTGTGAGGTGTGTACTATAGCTATTATGTCCGTTTTACTGATGAAGACACTGGGGCTCAGAGAGGCTAAATGCCCATAGACACAAAGCTAGCAAGTGTCAGAGATAGATTTGAACACAGGTTTTCTGGACTTAGTGCTAAGAACTCTCTCCATTATACTGCACTTGTCTCTCAAGTTCACTTCCAAGTGCTGAGTCTGTGACAAAAGTTGTGTCCCCCAGAAATAGAACCCTCAGAGGAATAATAAAATTATGGAGGAAACCCAGGCAAAAGAAGGATCTGGAGTTATCTGGGTTCAAGTATAGGTGTAATGGGGGGTTGCCCAATGAGAGAAAAGTCTTGGGACCATGCCCAAGGGACCCATGTGGACGTGTGGTGAGTCTGCTTCCGGGAGTTTGTGATGCCAAGGTTTAGGTATAGAGTTGTTACATCACAAATTGAGGATTCTAATGGATGAAATTTATTCTGAGAGGTGGAGAAGTCAACATAAACAGAGGAAACAAGCCAGACTGGAGTAGATGAGTGGAGAAGGAAAGGATGTTACAGAGAATACACTACCATGATACATGGTGCAGTGGATTGAGCACCAGGCGTGGAGTGAGGAAAACCTGAGTTCAAATCAAGCCTCAAACACTTACTAGCCTTGTGACACTGGGCAAGTAACTAAACCCTGTTTTCCTCAGTTTCATCATTAGTAAAATGGGCTGGAGGAGGAAATGGCAATCTCCAGTATCTTTTCCAAGAAAACTTCAAACAGAATCACAAAGAGCCAGACACAACTGAAACAAATGAACACCAACAACAATTTTAGGAAGTTTTCCCTTGTGTTCATCTTAATTTTTCCTCTCTACAACCTGGTTCTGCTCTCTGGAGTAAACAGAACAAACCTAATCTTCCCCTACATGACAGCCCTTCAAAAAACTGAACATATTCTAGCTGTCGTGTCTTTTCCCTGAGTTTTCTCTTAAAAAACAAACAAAGCTACAGCTCTCTGGTTCCTTCAGCTGATCCTTCTGTTAGCTGGACTTGAGACCCTTCACCATCCTGACTGCTCGGCTCTGAACATTCTTGAGTTTATTGACATCTTTCTTAAATCATGAGGCTCAGAACAGAATTCAGTATTCCGGATGTAGTCCCACCAGGGCAGAGGGCAGGGTGACTAGTACTTCCTTATTTCTGGAAGTTGGGCCTTTCCTCATGTGGCTAAAGATCACATCAGTATTTTTGGCCACCGTATAATACTGTTTACTCATATTGAGCTTGTGGTCTGCAAGTATTCCCAGATCATTTTTGGATAAACCACTGTCTCTGCCTCCCTCAGCTTTCACTTCGAACATTGATTTCTTTTTTTTTTTTTTTAACCCAAGTATAAGACTACATTTATCCCAGTTCAATTTCATTTTATCCACCTCAATGTTCTGGGTCTGTTAAGATCACTTAGGATCCTCTGTCTATAAGCCTTTATCCAAAACACTGATAATGATGTAATTTAACACCTTTATTGGTGCCTTGGAATAAAGGTTTATAGATGAATGCCATAGATCTGATGTCTCTTTTTACATTAGATTTGCAAATAGCACAAAGCTGGGAGGGTTGGCTAAGGCATGGAGGACCGAAAGAATCCACTCTTGTTTTCTATGATCTTTCAGATACTAAAATCACAAAGGCTAATTCTTTCAGTGCCTTAGGTAACAGTTCATCTTAGCCTGATCACTTGAATTCATTGAGGGTAATAAGAGGACTCTTCCTTCTCGAAAGGGGCTATGGTTCCCTCTGAACACAGCTCCATTACCTCTGCTTTGGGCTTTCCATATTCCAATTGCTGAGGGCACAAGGTATTTTCTTCTTGCCTCTTTTCTTAAATTTATGCCTTGGAGTGGGGGTGGAAGAGGTCTTAGGAATTATGATGGTTGAGGGGGCTAAGAAGGGAGGAAGATCCACCTCCCCAGCCAAGCTGATCTTAAAGGATTATTACATACTACACAGCTAGATGGCATGTAAATAGAGCACTGACTTAAGACCTGAGTTTGAATCCTGTCTCAGACACTTAACTGTGTGACCTACAGCAAGTCACCTAACCTCTGTCTGGCTCAGTTTCCTCATCTCTGAAATGGGGTCAATAATAACACCTACACTAAAGGAATTGGATGAAATGAAAGAAAATGTGTAAAGTGCTTTGCAAACTTTATATAAGACTATATAAATGTTGGCTATTGTTAGTCTTATGGGGTTCTTCATGCTTACATAGCTCCTAGATCACTGTTATCTTCCCTCTGTTAGGATGAGAGACCCTGACAGTGAGGCTTCTCCCAAAATGATCATGCAAGCAAACAAAAAAAAGTTGCATGTGTTCTAACTCAAACATGACTTTTTAAATTAAAATGTCCTTTACAGGGACAAGTTCTTTGCAGTACATATGTGCATTCAGAACCTGTAACCATAATTTAGCTGCCAATTTGGGCAGGGAAGTGTCACAGTGGCTAGAGTGCCAGGCCTGAAATCAAGAAGACTCATCTTTTTGAGTTCAAATTTGGCCTCAGACACTTCTTTGTGACCCTGGGCAAGTCACTTAACCCTCTTGGCCTCAGTTTCCTTGTCTGTAAAGTGAGCTGGGGAAGAAAACAACAAACCACTCCACTATCTCTGCTAAGAAAACCCCACATGGGGTCATGAAGAGTCAGATGTGACTGAACCACAAATAGCTATATTTGCATAGTTATGATTACAAAAACAATCTCATGGAACTCTGGTGGCAAGGGATTGCAGAACTGAGTTGAATCCCATGTTCCATTTGTGGGAACTCATCTATGATATTTATGACTGTTAAGTAATATCTGTGGTTGTTGTGTCAAGCTAGATGTATTTGACTTATATGTTATGATATATAATATAATAAAATATGTGTATATAATCCTATATACATACATATAGGGACTGATGGGACAATTTTTATTTTTTTAGTGTCTAGACTTTTGTTTTGACAATTTTCCCTCCAGGGCAGATTCTCTTAGCAATCTAGCCAAACTGATAAGGCACCTGTTGATCGGTCAATAATTACTAAGTGCTAATTAAGTACCGGGCACTATGCTGAGCACTGGGGATACAAAACCAAATCCCTGCCCTCAAGAAACGTACATTCTAATGGAGAGGGGGAAGGCCATATAAACAATGAGATAAACACCAGATATTCAGATAGACACATTTATACACATGCTAAAGTGAACATATATTTTGTTGAAATGACATGATTGAACTGTCATTGTGCATTACACACTTGTTGCCTGGGATGAATAGAGAGGTATTTGAGAATTGTTGTTCCATGGTGAGACAAGGACCTCAGTTAGAACTATTGATGTGGGAGACTGTAATTGATGTGGATATTAGAAATCCATGCTATGTATTTTGGGTTAGGGGGAATATATGATATTATATTATCTGGAGTGCCTGAAACTGGGCCATCACCAGGCACCCAAGTAGGGGAGTGGTAGAGCTAGGGAATTAAGAATATTCTCAAGGAGACAGTACATGGAAGGAAAGATTTTGATAGCTTTTTGATTGACCATGCCACAGACATGATACAAGGAGAACAAGGGACAGAAACAGAGAAAGAGGCAACTACTAGAGAGTCTTAGGACACCAGATCTTAAGGTTATATTGCTAGGTCGTTTGTGAATGTTGGCTAGTTTGATAATGCTAAGAATACTAAGGATGCCTAGAAGTGCCTCTCTACTCACCAACAGGAAGGAGAAAAGTCATGATTAGGGTCTATGGAATATATGGAACACAGGGGGCTGACTCAGGGGCTTGGAGGACTAGGCATGAAGTCATGCTATTAATGAACCTGTAGCTGCACAAATAGTAGGAAGAGCCACTCAAAATGAAGATAGTCATTTTAGGAGGTAAAATAAAAACATATGAACTGAGAGAACAGACATGCTAATATAATAAAAAGTGACCCCATCAGTATGGTCCTTAAGAGGCCAAAATAGATGCCAGTCTCACTGGTAAAGCCAAGCCAAGCTTCCTGTTTGCCTGATCACTATTTGGAGTACTTCTTTCTAGAGGCTCAAGGATTTCTGGATTCAAAGATCAAGGCTGCTCTTCTCAGCATCTACATAGAGCACCTTCTAAGAGGATGGGCAGTCCTCACTTGCTACCACTGAGGACTAGCTGGACATGGTTTTGGGGGTATACTTTGGAAAGAAATTTGGAATTGCTTAATCAAGAGCTGAATCCAACTAAATTAACATTAGAAAATATAGAGGGGCTTCACTAGGCCAAGGAAACTTCACCTCTATCCCATTAACCTTTCCTGGATCCTTTCCATCAGGAGTCACTGAAGCCTGTGTGGCAGTGATGGTTAGGTTGGAAGGTTTAGAGATGTCATTTGTTGTGCCGGACATTTATCTCAAAAGACAATTCTATTTCAATCATTTTATGAAAAGCCCACACAGTGAACACTTCTATAGCCATACAGGAACTGGGCCTCTTCTTAATGAACAAGAACCACTTACATTTGGGTTATGCCACAGTACATTTTAGCATTCTTTAGGGAAGATGCAAATATCAAGAAGAGACGGACACTGCAGCCTCTATATATCTATAACTATGAACATTTATGGATTTCCACTGGTGAAGGGGACCATTCAAGGCACAGGCAGAGCACTGAAGACAGAAGGGCTAGGAAATAAATCATCCTGACAATCCATGTCTCCATAATGTGAGTTTACAGTAAGATAAAAGAAATGCTGATGAGATGCATCAAGAAAACCCTGTTCGCTCCAGCTCAAAGGAGCATCTAGAGAAATTCAACTTTGAAGATTCTTCAGTGACTAAGGAATGGAAGCATCATCTAAAGAAGAAAGCCCAAATGAAAGCTGGTGTGTTCACACTGCTTGAGTGGGATGTGGGAAGTGCCCAAGGAATTATGCAAAAATTTACCTTAATTACCCTCAACCAGTTTGGTGATATTTTCTACTCCCATCAGTTCAATCATATTCTCTACACAGATGGCTTGTGTGTGCATGTGTATGTATGTGGATATGTATATACATGTATCTGGATGTGTGTATGTATGTACATATGTATGTATGTATGTATGTACACATCCAGTTTTTTTTCATGAGAACTCTAGTTACACATTATCCATCAAATGCCTGCTAGACATCTCTGCTTGGATGCCCTATAGTCACCTCAAACTCCAACAGAACTTGCTAGTTTCCTCTTTAAATTTTCCCCTATTTCTATCAAAGAAACTACCATCCTCCCATCCACTCAGTGAGAGTCTTGATTCATTTTCTCTCTTACTCTCCATGTCAATCAGTTACCCAGTCCTACTGGCTTTAGCTATATAACATCTCTCGCTTCAGTCCCCTTCTTGTATCCCCAAGGCACTAACTGGGTTCTCTACTTGGAGTTGGAGTCTTTCTCCCTCTTGAATCCATTTTCCATTTATTTTCCAAAATAACCTTCTTAAGGCACAGGCAGACTGATATTTTGAATCCTCCATACTCTGACTCCCACCTATATTTCCAGCTTTACTTCACATTATTTCCCTTCATGAACGCTACATTCCAGCCCAACTGGCCTATTAGCTGTTCCACTCTTCTCGTCTTCATGGATTCATGGATTGTCCCATGTGCACAGAAGCGCTCCCTCCTCATCTCTGCCTCAGAATCTTGATCTTTCTTTGAAAAATCTGCTCAGGTGACACCTCCCCCAGGAAGGCTTCCTTGATCCCTCTATATACTAGGACTAATCAATCACACCTTAATTTTCTATGTATTGTATTTAGTTGTGTACATGTACAGGAGAATGTAAGCTCCTTGCCTTGGCATCCCTAGAACCTAACATGGTGCCTTATACTTTGGGAGATGGCGAAGTGGATTGAGGACATGTTCAGACCTATGATTTCACTGGTGTAGAAAACTTCTTATAAAGAACCCTTTCCACAAGTGCAGAGGCTACAGTGATTCTTATTATTTTTTACAGCTATTCTTCAGCAAAGGGCAGATAGGTGGCACAGTGGATGAAGTCCTGGGCCTAGAGTGAGAAAAACCTGAGTTCAAATGTAGCCTCAGACACTAGCTGTGTGACCCTGGGCAAGTCATTTAATCTCAATTTGCCTCAGTTTCCTCAATTACCTTATGGGGTTGTTATGAGAATCAAATGAAATAACATTTGTAAAGCATTTAGCATAGTGCCTAGTACATAGTAGGTGCTATATAAAGGTTTATTCCCTTCTTTTGCCCCACTTCAACTTATGGCTTTGGGGGGGAGGGGTTAGCTCAGACACTTAGTTAAGTGACTTGCCCATGGTCCCAAAGGCAGTGTATGTCAAAGGTAAGACTTGAACTCACATCTTTCTGACTCTGAGTCAGGCTCTCTTGACATTATGCCATATTGTCTCACTCCATCATATGCAGTGGGCACTTAATAACTGCTTATCAAGTTGCCATATGAAATCATTGCCCAAAGTACTGATAGGGATGCAACTACAAATCAGATATGTTCCCTGCCCTCATGAAGCTTATTTTCCTCATGAGTGGAAAAGAGATTAGATTTATTCTGACTGGCCTTGGAAGAGAGGACTGGAAAAAACAGTTAGAAGTTTCTTGGAGTCACAAATATCTGAGTTAAGCCCTGCCTCTGCTACTGACATTTTTTTCAGTTAATAATCAGATTTTGGTAAATTGAACCTTTCTTCTTTGCAGGTAGCCCTCATGGTTGCAAATGAATTTTGGGAACAAGGAGACCTGGAGAGAACAGTATTGCAACAGCAACCAATTGTAAGGGGTTTGACATGTTAACTAGTATTAATATCCTATAAAAATCAAAGTCACTATGAAAGCCTCCACTAATATCCTACCCTGATGCCTCACCAGGGTATGGAGCAGAGCTTAGGCATGTCAGAACTGTGCTGGCAGAGCACAATCTCTGCTGGATCCTAGCAAGCTCGAGGGTGAGAACCAGTGGCAGACAGTACATCTGTCCTTTGAGGACCAGCCTAGCTAAATTCAGACAGGCACATCCCCAGGTCGGCCACACTATCAGAAGTTGATGAACTTTTTAGCCACAACAGTTCTCACATACCCTCTTGCCAAGGGACAGTGCAGGTAGGATCTTCACTGGTAGAAAAAAGAACCCCACAATGAATCACAGATAGTTTAAAGTATTACAGCATCACCTTCTTCCAAAAGCAACCTTACTAAGATGGTCTCCTTGGTGATGAAAAATTAGAAACAACAAATAAGGGAATTTCTTCCTTTCTAGCCTATGATGGACAGAGAAAAAGGAGATCAACTACCCAAGCTCCAAGTTGGTTTCATCGATTTTGTATGTACTTTTGTATACAAGGTGAGAAGGCTCAATTTGATTCTTTTATTGGGATTATCATTGTTGGAAAGGCCATTTCTTCATGCAGGCTTCAGCGAAAATGAGGAGAGATCCTTCAAAGGTATGCCCAAGAAGGCATTACTTGAGTACAAAATGCATTAGACTATTTTGAGGCTTGTCTTATTTTTAAGAGAACTTCTAAAATCATTTGAAAGCAGCTGATGGCACAATGGATAGAGCACTGGACCTAGATTCAGGAATACCTGAGTTCAAATCCAGCCTCAGATATTTACTCTCTATGTGACTCTGGGGAAGTCACTTAACCTCTGTTTGCCTCAATTTCTTCCTCTGTAAAATAGAGATAATAATAGTACCCCCCAGGGTTGTTGTGAGGATAAAATGATATAATATTTGTAAATCACTTTATAAACTTTAAGATACTATATAAATGGGGGCAGCTAGGTGGTGCAGTGAATAGAGCACCAGCCCTGGAGTCAGGAGGGCCTAAGTCCAAATCCGGCCTCAGACACTAAACATCAAGACTAGCCATGTGACCTTGGGCAAGTCACCTTAATCCCAATTGCCCTGCCTTCCCCCCTCCAAAAAAAAAAAGTAAAAAAAAAAACCAACAACAAGAAGATACCCTATAAATGCTAGTAATTAATACTAGCTATTCCATCCTAATCCCTTACTGGGGGAGGGTGGAGAGAGCCAATATTTCATCTATTCAAAGTTTGTTGCTGTTATTCAATTGCTTCAGTCATGTCTGACTCTTTTTTACCTCATTTGGGGTTTTCTTCACAAAGATACTGGAATGGTTTACCATTTCCTTCTCCAGTTCACTTTGCAGATGAGGAAACTGAGGCAAGCAGGGTTAAGTGACTTGCCCAGAGTCACACAGTTAATAAATGTCTGAGGCTTGATTTGAACCCACAGAAACTAGTTTTCCTGACTCCAGGTCTAGCACTCCATCCACTTCATCACCTAGCTGCCCATTTGACAGTTATATTAGGCTTCTATTGTCAGGTCTAAAGAACAAAAAAACAACTTATACTTTTTAGTGCAGTTTTTAGCTACAATAGGAGTTAGACTACAATAAAATTTTTGGGACACCCAGTCTGACATGCATTATCTCACTTCATCATCATAACCACCAAGGGAGATAGTGCAAGCATTAATATCCCCTCCTTATGGAAAAGGAAACTAAGGCTCAGAGAGTGTGAGATACTATTCAGAGTGACTAGGACCTAAAGAAGAAGTTCAGAATCTGAACCTAGTTCTTGTTCATTCCACAGATCATATGACCTTTCTATAGGAAAGCAAAATTTGCCACACCTTTTTTCCTGGACTTGTAGGTCAGCTCTGAGCTCTGGCTTATTAACCCCCAAGTGATATCTGTCATTATTCTAAATCAAAACAAAAGCTTCAGGTTGAACTATAAAATTTCCCACTGACAATCATTTCTTTAGGAATTCTCCCGGTTTCACAAAGAAATTACACCAATGTTGGATGGTCTTCAAAACAACAGAGTGGAGTGGAAATCTCGAGCTGATGAATATGAAGAAAAAATGAAGGTGATAGAAGAAGAGAAAAAAAAACAAGAAGCCAACACAGCCCCCAAAGGTGAGACTTTAAAAAAAGTTTCACATTAAACTTCTCTTTTCTAATCACCAGGATAAATAGGGTATCCCCAAATTTTGGTACAGTTTTAATTTTTTTTTTTAAAAAAGCTTTAAGTAAATAAAGCTTAATACTTCACCAAGACTTTTGCGACATCCTGTACTATACAAACAGGACTTAGTTTCTGGTGTGCTCAATTATTCAGATTTATACTCAGGAAAAGAAAGAAAGAAGGAAAGAAAGAAAGAAAGAGAGAAAGGAAGAAAGAAAGAAAGAAAGAAAGAAAGAAAGAAAGAAAGAAAGAAAGAAAGAAAGAAAGAAAGAAAGAAAGAAAGAAAGAAAGAAAGAAAGAA